>NC_041386.1:125622575-125836642 GCF_002162155.2 Triticum dicoccoides | reverse complement strand
CGATCGGCGGCGGCAGCGGCTTGCAGCGGCGGCGCGGCTCGGCGTTGGGAGACGGGCTGCGGCGGCGGCGGTTGAGGAGAGGGGGCGGCTCCGACTTGGGCAGGGGGTCGGCGGCGGCGGCTCGGACTCCTCGTCGGAGTCCGGCTTGGACACGGCGACGCGCGGGGAAGGCGGGTGCGCGAGCGGCTGGGCCTTCGGCCCAGTCGGGCGGGGGAGATTTATTTAAAATAAATTTTGCACAAAAGAAAAAAATCCTAATAAAATATAAAAAAATTATAAAAATACCAGAAACAATTTTCACCGTCCAAACCTAATATTTAGGACAAGGTGAACATATTTCTAGCCTAAGATGCAATTTTCAAAAATTCATATTTTTCTAATTCAAATAAAATACCAAATAAAATATTTATTTGATTTTAAAATTTTCTTCTCCAATATTCCTCTCTTTTGAAGAAGTCATTTTATCTTCTCTCATTTATTTTTATTAGAGGAAATACTTGGGGAGAAAAATATTAAAACCAAATTGATCCTCTTTTCAAACTTGAAGAAAATTCATATATGAAAATTTGTGAAACCTCCAACTCTCTCCTTGGGTTCTTGAGGTGCTTAAGATTTCTAGGATCACAACCAAAAGCAAATAAAAATATGATATGCATATGATGACCTATGTATAACATCCAAATTGAAAATTGAGATGTTATAGAGAATCTAAAAGATGCTTGGTATAGAATTTGCAATGCTCAAAATAAATCTACTCGTAAGCAATCTACTACCGTTCTTCTTCGAAAATTTTATGTAGGTCTGACTACTTGGTATAGATATGTGCTAGATACCATTACTGGGGGAAATTTCTTGGCTAGTCACATGATGGATGCTTACAATGCTATGTTGAATCTAGTAGGATTTCCACCGCTTATGGTTAGTGAAATGGTTTTAACTTTGGAATGGCTTGATATTATTGAAAACAAAAATCCCCACCTAGAGCTATTTGAGAGTTTGGATAAAAATTCCATAATCACATTACTCAACTTGGATTAAAGGTGGGGGTTACTTTGAAGAACTTTAAGGAAAAAGAACCCCTAGTTGATGAGAAAATTGATCAACATTCCTCTAGAATTGATAAATTAGAAGATATTATTACCAACTTGGGTTCCACTTTGTTGCTGTTAAAACTACTCCAAAACTTCCTCCTATTAAAACTACTAAGTTTATTGATGTTCCTAAAAATAAGGGTGATTCTTCTAGTAAAGGAGGCCTTAAGATGATAAGCGTCCACCCCAACTTTCTTAATATTATTAAGGAACCGCTTGGTACTAGTGAATTTCTTGATTTCCTAATTAGGAGTGTGATTATTGATAAAACCAAAGAATCTCCTAGAGGGTATAAGTATGCAATTGAGGAAGAGCATGCCAAAGGTGACAACACCTAGATCTATTGCAATATGCCTAGCTAGGGGCGTTAAACAATAGCGCTTGTTGGGAGGCAACCCAATTTTATTTTTGTGGTTTTTGTTTAGCTACTATTCTTGAATAAAATGCACATTATTACCTCTTTCGTAATTGTATTTTGGTGTTTTATTAGTGTTTATGCCAAGTAAGACCTTTGGGATGGCTTACGGTGATTGTTGATTTGATCTTGCTGAAAAACAGAAACCTTGGTGCCCAGTAAAATAATTTTCATTTTTCACAGAAGTGCAATAAAATACTGATTCTTTTTCACGAGATTCATATACAAATTGAATCTGTTGTACTAATTTTTCAGAATTCTTGGAGTCATGTATGTATTCAAAGTTTATAGATTACTACAAACTCTTCTGATTTTGATAGATTCTATTTTCTATGTGTTGTTTGCTTATTTTGATGAATCTATCGGTAGTATCGGGGGTATGAACCATGGAGAAGTTGGAATACAGTAGATATTACACCAATATAAATAAAGAATGAGTTCACAACAGTACCAAAAGTGGTGATTTTGTTTTCTTATACTAACAGATATCATGAGTTTTCTGTTGAGTTTTGTGTTGTGAAGTTTTCAAGTTTTGGGTAAAGATTTGATGGACTATGTAAAATTTTGGTTAAAGAGCCTAAGCTTGGGGATACCCAAGGCTCCCCAAGGCAATATTCAAGGACAACCAAGAGCCTAAGCTTGGGGATGCCCCGGAAGGCATCCCCTCTTTCGTCTTCAATCAATCGACAAATTTACTTGAGGCTATATTTTTATTCACCACATGATATGTGTTTTGCTTGGAGCATCTTGTATGATATGAATCTTTTCTTTTTAGTTTTCCATAATCATCCTTGTTGTACACACCTTTTAAGAGGGACATGCATGAATCATGAATTTATTAGAATACTCTATCTGCTTCACTTATATCTTTTGAGCTAGGCAATATGCTCTAGTGCTTCACTTATATCTTTTTAGAGCATGGCAGTGGTTTTATTTTATAGAAATTGTTGAAATCTCTTGCTTCACTTATATTATTTTGAGAGTCTCTCTAAACAGCATGGTAATTTGCTTCGGTTATGAATTTAGTCCTAATATGATGGGCATCCAAGAGGGATATAATAAAAACTTTCATATTAAGTGCATTGAATACTATGAGAAGTTTGATTTGTTATGATTGTTCTGAGATATAAAGATGGTAATATTAGAGTCATGCTTGTGATTAATTGTGGATTGTAGAAATACTTGTGTTAAAGTTTGTGATTCTCGTAGAATGCATGTGTGGTGAACCGTTATGTGATGAAGTCAGAGCATGATTTATTTATTGATTGTCTTCCTTATGAGTGTCGGCCGGGGATGAGCGATGGTCTTTTCCTACCAATCTATCCCCCTAGGAGCATGCGTGTAGTACTTTGTTTCGATAAATAATAAACTTTTGCAATAAGTATGTGAGTTCTTTATGACTAATGTTGATTCCATGGATTATACGCACTCTCATCCTTCCACCATTGATTGCCTCTCTAGTACCACGCAACTTTCCCTGGTGCATTACACCAACCATTTACCTACCTCAAAATAGACACCATACCTACCTATTATGGTATTTCCATATCCACTTCGAGATATATTGCAATCCAACTTCCACCGTTCCATTTATTATGACACACTTCATCATTGTCATATTGCTTTGCATGATCATGCAATTGATATCGTATTTATGGCAAAGCCACCATTCATATTTTTTTATACATTTGACTCTTGAGTCATTGCACATCCCGGTACACCACCGGAGGCATTCATATAGAGTCATATATTTGTTCTAATATCAAGTTGAATTCTTGAGTTAATAAAAGTGTGATGATCATCATTATTAGGGCATTGTCCCATGTGAGGAAAGGATGCTGGAGACTAAGATTCCCCCACAAGTCGGGCTGAGACTCCGGACGAAAAAAAGAGGCCAAAGAGCCCAAAATTAAAAAATGAGAGAAAATAGAGAAGGGGCAATGCTACTATCCTTTTTCCACACTTGTGCTTCAAAATAGCACCATGATCTTCATGATAGAGTGTCTCCTATGTTGTCACTTTCATATACTAGTGGGAAATTTTCATTATAGAACTTGGCTTGTATATTCCAATGATGGGCTTCCTCAAATTGCCCTAGGTCTTTGTGAGCAAGCGAGTTGGATGCACACCTACTTAGTTTCTTTTTGAGCTTGCATACAGTTATAGCTTTAGTGCATCCGTTCCATGGCAATCCCTACTCACTCACATTGATATCTATTGATGGGCATCTCCATAGCCCGTTGGTATGCCTAGTTGATGTGAGATTAATTATCTCCTTCTTTTTGTCTTCTCCACAACCACCATATTGTATTCCACCTATAATGTTATATCCATGGCTCACGCTCATGTATTGCATGAAAGTTGAAAAGGTTTGAGAACATCAAACGTATGAAACAATTGCTTGGCTTGTCATCGGGGTAATACGTCTCCAACGTATCTATAATTTTTGATTGTTCCATGCTATTATATTATCTGTTTTGGATGTTAATGGGCTTTATTTTACACTTTTATATTATTTTTGGGACTAACCTATTAACCCAAGGCCCAGTGTAAATTGATGTTTTTTTTGCCTATTTCAGTGTTTCACAGAAAAGGAATATCAAACGGAGTCCAAACGGAATGAAACCTCCGGGAGCATGATTTTTGGAACAAACATGATCCAGAGGACTTGGAGTGGACGTCAAGAAACGAAAGAGGTGTCCACGAGGCAAGGGGCGTGCCTACACCCTGGGCGCGCCCTCCCCCCTCGTGGCTCAACCGACCTACTTCTTCCTCCTATATATGTTCACATAACCCAAAAACATCCAGGAGCACCACGAAACCCTATTTCCACTGCTGCAACCTTCTATACCCAAGAGATCCCATCTTGGGGCCTCTTCCGGAGCTCCGCCGGAGGGGGCATCGATCACGGAGGGCCTCTACATCAACTCCATGGCCCCTCCGATGATGTGTGAGTAGTTTACTTCGGACCTTCGGGTCCATAGTTATTAGCTAGATGGCTTCGTCTCTCTCTTTGAATCTCAATACAAAGTTCTCCTTGATCTTCTTGGAGATCTATTCGATGTAACTCTTTTTGCGGTTAGTTTGTCGAGATCCGATGAATTGTGGGTTTATGATCAAGTCTATCTATGAACAATATTTGATTCTTCTCTGAAATCTTTTATGCATGATTGGTTATCTTTGCAAGTCTCTTCGAATTATCAGTTTGGTTTGGCCTACTAGATTGCTCTTTCTTGCAATGGGAGAAGTGCTTAGCTTTGGGTTCAATCTTGCTGTGCTCGATCCCAGTGACAGAAAGGGAAATGACACATATTGTATTGTTGCCATCGAGGATAAATAGATGGGGTTTATATCATATTGCTTGAGTTTATCCCTCTACATCATGTCATCTTACCTAAGGCGTTACTCTGTTCTTATGAACTTAGTACTCTAGATGCATGCTGGATACCGGTCGATGTGTGGAGTAATAGTAGTAGATGCAGGCAGGAGTCGGTCTAGTTGTCACGGACGTGATGCCTATATACATGATCATGCCTGGATATTCTCATAATTATTCACTTTTCTATCAATTGCTCGGCAGTAATTCGTTCACCCACCTTAATACTTATGCTATCTTTAGAGAAGCCACTAGTGAAACCTATGGCCCCCGGGTCTATTTTCCATCATATAAGTTTCCAATCTATTTTACTTTGCAATCTTTACTTTCAATCTATATCATAAAAATACCAAAAATATTTATCTTATCATTATTATCCCTATCAGATCTCACTCTCGTAAGTGACCGTGAAGGTATTGACAACCCCTTTATCGCGTTGGTTGCGAGGTTCTTATTTGTTTGTGTAGGTACGAGGGACTTGCGTGTGGACTCCTACTGGATTGATACCTTAGTTCTCAAAAACCGAGGGAAATACTTACGCTACTTTGCTACATCACACTTTCCTCTTCAAGGGAAAACCAACGCGGTGCTCAAGAGGTAGCAAGAAGAATTTCTGGCGCCGTTGTTGGGGAGTTGTAACACCCCAGATGTAACTTTCCCAATTTGTACTCCAACTCTTGCCGTTTCCAGCGTTAATTATTTATTTTTCTCGGGTTCGGGTTCTTTGTCTCCGTGTGTTGTTATCATTGTCATGCATCTCATATCATGTCATCATGTGCATTGCATTTGCATACGTGTTCGTCTCATGCATTCGAGCATTTTCCCCGTTGTCCGTTTTGCATTCCGGCGCTTCGTTCTCCTCCGGGGGTCATTTCTAGCTTTCTTTTGTGTGTGGGGATTAAAAATTTCCGGATTGGATCGAGACTTGCCAAGCGGCCTTGGTTTACTATCGGTAGACCACCTGTCAAGTTTCGTATCATTTGGACTTCGTTTGATACTCCAACGGTTAACCGAGGGCCGAAAAGGCCTCGTGTGTGTTGCAGCCAACACCCCTCCATTTTGGCCCAAAACCCACCTAACTCTGCTCCATCACCTAGAACGTTCGATCATGATCGCGTGGCCGAAAACCACACCTCATTTGGACTCTCCTAGCTCCCTCTATGCCTATATATACCTCCCCCATTTCCAAATCCGGATCTCTTCCCGTCCAACCCTAAAAAAAAGATCTCCGCCGCCGCCGGACAACGTCCGCGCCGAGCCGGACGTGTTCGGATCTGCCACCGCTGCCACATGGCGCCGCCGTGCTCCTCCCGCCGCCGGCCCGTCCCGGCCCGAAGCCGGCCCTCCGCCGCTCCCGCCTGGGCCAGAGGCGCCGCCCCGCCGCCCTGCTTCTTCCCCGCCTCCAGCGCCGCCCGCGCCCGCCCGGCGCCGCCGCTGCCTTCGAAGCCCGCCGCCGCCGTGCCATTGCCGGCCGGGGCAAGCTCCACCCCGAACCTCCTCGCCCGCGCCGCCACTGCTGCGCCGCCACCTTCGAAGCTCGCCGCCGCCCCGCGCCGCCGCACGCCGCCGCTCCTCCGGCCACCGCCTCACCTCCTCACGCCGGTCGTCGTCCTCTTCTTCTCCGGCCGGGAACAGTAAATCCGGTGATCCTTGAAATCCGCGCCGGCTGGATCTAGATCTGGATCTGAGACGGTTGACCTTTTTACCCCCGAACCCTAATCCATATGCCCATGTTCGTAGCTCCGTAACTTTGCATCCGTAGCTCCGATTCATGCATATAGCATATCAAAATGTTCATCTCAGAGAGTACATCATTTCATTCCATTGCATCATTTTCATTTGAGCTCATCTTGATGCCCGAAATGCTGTTAGAAGGGGGCTACTTGGGTTAATTGTCAAATCTGCTACTCCGTTTAGCACTTTTGTCATTTTTGCCATGATTAATGTGTGCATGCTATGCCCGTGAGTTCTACATGTGTTTTGTTAAGGATTTTGTCATCTCTCCAGAGGTGCAACCCATGTATTTTTAGGATGTGTGTGGTGACTAGTGCAAGCTTGCAAAGACGTGCACTTGCTATTTCACTAAGTCCTGCAGCTGTTTATCTCATGATGCCATATGTTCTTGTTGTTTCCTAGTGATCCGTGCCTCTTTTGGGGATGATCAGTAAGAGAGTTTTGTTAATCTTGTAGTGCTCTATCCATCCATGTCTTTGTTTGAAATTATGAAGCACCCTAGCTTGAGTCAATCGAGCTCTACTTTTGCTACTTTGTGAATCTGGGCAGATTGTCAACTTGTTTGCAAATTTGCCGGTGATGTTGTAGTTGATGCGTGCATGCTATGCTATTGTTCTTGCCATGTCTAGCTTGCATTTTGTGCCTTCTTGATGGAGGTATGCTTGTATTGCCATGACTTGCACCGTAGTGAGTGCATCGAGCTCGTAAACATGCCTACTTGAGTTATATTTCAGCTTGTGTCAGTTTTCACTAAGTCTGAAAACTGATTATGTTTTTGCTATGTTCACATGCTTGCAATTGTATTTTCTGATCCCTTTTGGCTCAAGGTCACTAAGGGACTTTTGTTAAGCTCTTTGAGTAGCTCCATGCCATGCTTTACTTTGCCATATTCAGGTCCTGTAGCATGTAGTTTTGTTGCTCCGAAGAGGGCTACCTGGTCTGAAATTCCAGGCGAGTGTTAATTCCACTAAGTCTGAGATGTGTTCGTCATATGCATTTTTGCCATGCATGTTTGAACCTGTTAATGGATGAATTGGCCGTAGCTCAGTGCTAGACTTTTGTTAAGTATCTTATGTGCATCCCTGCCATGTATTTTGTTGTCATATTTGGTGGCTGTAGCATGTTCATTTCGTTGCAGTTAGATGCCTACTTGCTGTAAATCGTAGACCGGTGTCATTCTTGAATCGCTTGACATTTCCAAACCGTAACTCCGAGTCCGGTGTTCTTTATATCGTTTTCAAGAGATTTCATATCATCTTTCCAGTGGCACACTTGGATTTCCAAGTTGAGGCCAGGTTCATGCATTTCCTGTCATATATTGCATTTTGCATCCCGCATCGCATTCCGCATGGCATATCATCATTTCATCATATTGCTTGGTCTTGCATGTGGTTGATTGTATCCTTGTTGCTTGTTTTTCTTGTTTGGCTAGAACCGGGAGACGAGTTCGCTAACGAGGAGCCCGTTGAGTTTGCTTTCGAGGTCCAATCAACTCTGACAACTGTGCAGGCAAGATGATCATACCCTCGAAATCACTACTATCTTTGCTATGCTAGTTTGCTCGCTCTTTTGCTATGCCAATGCTACGATGCCTACCATTTGCTTGCAAGCCTCCCAAATTTCCATGTCAAACCTCTAACCCACCATTGTCCTAGCAAACCGTTGTTTGGCTATGTTACCGCTTTGCTCAGCCCCTCTTATAGCGTTGCTAGTTGCATGTGAAGATTGGAAGGCCGTTCCTTGTTGGAACATTTATTTACTTGTTGGGATATCATTATATTGCTATGTTATCTTAATGCATCTATATACTTGGTAAAGGGTGGAAGGCTTGGCCTCTTGCCTAGTGTTTTGTTCCACTCTTGCCGCCCTAGTTTCCGTCATATCGGTGTTATCTTCCCAGATTTTGTGTTCCTTACGCGGTTGGGTTATAATGGGAACCCCTTGATAGTTCGCCTTGATTAAAGCTTTTCCAGCAATGCCCAACCTTGGTTTTACCATTCGCCACCTAGCCTCTTTTTCCCTTGGGTTACCAGAGCCCCAGGGTCATCTTATTTTTAACCCCCCCCCGGGCCAGTGCTCCCTCTGAGTGTTGGTCTGAACTGAGCTGCCTGCGGGGCCACCTCGAGGAAACTTGAGGGTTGGTTTTACTCGTAGCTAGTCTCATCTGAGTGTGCCCTGAGAACGAGATATGTGCATCTCCTATCGGGATTTGTCGGCACATTCGGGCGGTGTTGCTGGTCTTGTTTTCACCTGTCGAAGTGTCTTGAATTACCGAGATACCGAGTCTGATCGGAACGTCTTGGGAGGAGGTCTATTCCTTTGTTGACCGTGAGAGCTTGTCATGGGCTAAGTTGGGACTCCCCTGCAGGGATTTGAACTTTCAAAAGCCGTGCCCGCGGTTATGGGCAGATGGGAATTTGTTAATGTCTGGTTGTAGATAACTTGAACCTTAATTATTTAAAATGAATCAACTGAGTGTGTTACCGTGATGGCCTCTTCTCGGCGGAGTCCGGGAAGTGGACACGGTGTTGGAGTAATGTTTGTGCAGGTTGCTCGCTAGTTTCTCACTCGCGCTTTGCCTCCTCTTCTCGCTCTCTTTTGCGAATAAGTTAGCCACCATACTTGCTAGTCGCTTGCTGCAGCTCCATATATTTACCTTGCCATACCTATAAGCTTAAATAGTCTTGATCGCGAGGGTGCGAGATTGCTGAGTCCCTGTGGCTCATAGATTACTATTACACCAGATGCAGGGCCTGATGATTCCGCTCCAGGAGACGCGTATGAGCTCAAGTGGGAGTTCGACGAAGACTCACAACGTTAGTAGTGGTGCGCAGTTGGGGGTGATTGGGACCGGTGTCGCATGTTGGGTTCTCTTTTATTTTGGCACCGTAGTCGGGCCATGAGTGTTTGGATGATGTAATGTTATTTATGCACTTGATTGACGTGGCGAGTGTAAGCCAACTATGTTATCTCCCTTTTTATTATCATATTACATGGGATGTTGTGAAGATTGCCTAACTTGCGACATATGCCTTCAATGCGATTATGTCTCTAAGTTGTGCCTCGACATGTGGGAGCTATAGTCGCATCGAGGGTGTTACAGGAGTCTACACACAAGTCAAGACATACCAAGTACCCATCACAAACTCTTATCCCTCGCATTACATTATTTGCCATTTGCCTCTCGTTTTCCTCTCCCCCACTTCACCCTTGCCGTTTTATTCGCCCTCTTTTTCCGTTCCCCTTCTCTTTTATAGTTCGTCTCTTTTTGCTTGTTTCTTGTTTGCTTGTGTGTTGGATTGCTTGCTCGTCACGATGGCTCAAGATAATACTAAATTGTGTGACTTTTCCAATACCAACAATAATGATTTTATTAGCACTCCGATTGCTCCTCTTACCGATGCTGAATATTGTGAAATTAATGCTGTCTTGCTGAATCTTGTCATGAAAGATCTGTTTTCCGACCTTCCTAGTGAAGATGCCGCTACCCATCTAAACAACTTTGTTGATTTGTGCGATATGCAAAAGAAGAAATATGTGGATAATGATATTGTTAAAATGAAGCTATTCCTGTTTTCCCTTAGAGATCGTGCTAAAACTGGGTTTTCGTCTTTGCCTAAAAATAGTATTGATTCATGGAAGAAGTGCAAAGATGCTTTTATCTCTAAGTATTTTCCTCCCGCTAAGATCATCACTCTTAGAAACGATATTATGAATTTTAAGCAACTTCATCATGAACATGTTGCACAAGCTTGGGAGAGGATGAAATTAGTGATACGTAATTGCCCTACACATGGTTTGAAATTTTGGATTATTATACAAAAAATTTATGCCGGATTGAACTTTGCTTCTAGAAATCTTTTAGATTCGGCCGCGGGAGGCACTTTTATGGAAATCACTTTAGGAGAAGCTACTGAACTCCTAGATAATATAATGGTTAATTATTCTCAATGGCATACTGAAAGATCTACTAATAAAAAGGTGCATGCTATAGAAGAAATCAATGTTTTGAGTGGAAAGATGGGTGAACTTATGAAATTGTTTGCTAATAAAATTGTTTCTCCTGATCCTAATGATATGCCTTTGTCTACTTTGATTGAGAATAATAATGAATCTATGGATGTGAATTTTGTTGGTAGGAACAATTTTGGTAATAACGCGTATAGAGATAATTTTAATCCTAGGCCGTTTCCTAGTAATTCCTATAATAATTCTGGTAATTCCTACAACAACTCTCATGGAAATTTTAATAATGTGCCCTCTGATTTTGAATCTAATATTAAAGAATTTATTTGTTCGCAAAAGAGTTTCAATGCTTTGATTGAAGAAAAATTGTCTAAGATTGATGAGTTGGCTAGGAACGTGGATAGAATTTCTCTTGATGTTGATTCTTTGAAACTTAGATCTATTCCACCTAAGCATGACATAAATGAGTCTCTCAAAGCCATGAGAATTTCCATTGATGGTGCAAAGAAAGAACCGCTAGGATGCGTGCTAAAAAAGATTGCTTTGTGAAAGCGTGTTCTTCTAGTTTCCATGATAATAAAGATGAAGATCTAAAAGTTATTGATGTGTCCCCTATTAAATATTTGTTTTCCAATATGAATCTTGATAATGATGGGACTAGAGATGAGTCAACTTTAGTTAGAAGGCGTCCTAATGATTCAGAGTTTTTAGATCTTGCTGCAAAAATTGATAAAAGTGGGATGGAAGAGGTCAAAACTTTAAATAGCAATGAACCCACTATCTTGTATTTCATGGAATTTAATTATTATAATTGCTCTTTGATAGATTGTATTTCCTTGTTGCAATCCGTGCTAAATTCTCCGCATTCTTATAGTCAAAATAAAGCTTTTACTAAACATATTGTTGATGCTTTAATGCAATCTTATGAAGAAAAGCTTGAATTGGAAGTTTCTATCCCTAGAAAACTTCATGATGAGTGGAAACCTACTATTAAAATTAAGATTAAAGATCATGAATACTTTGCTTTATGTGATTTGAGTGCTAGTGTTTCTACGATTCCCAAAACTTTGTGTGATTTGCTAGGTTTCCGTGAATTTGATGATTGTTCTTTAAACTTGCATCTTGCGGATTCCACCATTAAGAAACCTATGGGAAGAATTAATGATGTTCTTATTGTTGCAAATAGGAATTATGTGCCCATAGATTTCATTGTCCTTGATATAGATTGCAATCCTACATGTCCTATTATTCTTGGTAGACCTTTCCTTAGAACGATTGGTGCAATTATTGATATGAAGGAAGGGAATATTATATTCCAATTTCCGTTAAGGAAGGGCATGGAACACTTTCCTAGAAATAAAATTAAATTACCTTATGAATCCATTATGAGAGCCACTTATGGATTGCATACCAAAGATGACAATACCTAGATCTATCCTTGCTTTTATGCCTAGCTAGGGGCGTTAAACGATAGCGCTTGTTGGGTGGCAACCCAATTTTATTTTTGTTTCTTGCTTTTCGATTCTGTTTAGTAATAAATAATTTATCTAGCCTCTGTTTAGATGTGGTTTTATGCTTTTAATTAGTGTTTGTGCCAAGTAGAACCTCTGGGAAGACTTGGGGAAAGTCTTTGTGATCTTGCTGTAAAAAACAGAAACTTTAGCGCTCAGGAGAATTGCTGCCATTTTTATTGGGGAGTGCTATTTAGTTAATTATTTTTGCAGATGATTAATAGATAAATTCCTCACGTCCAGAAATATATTTTAGAATTTTTGGGGTTCCATAAGTATTTGAAACCTACATATAACTACAGACTGTTCTGTTTTTGACAGATTCTGTTTTTCGTGTGTTGTTTGCTTATTTTGATGAATCTATGGCTAGTAATAGAATTTATAAACCATAGAAAATACAGTAGGTTTAACACCAATATAAATAAAGGATGAGTTAATTACAGTAGCTTGAAGTGGTGGTTTGTTTTCTTTTACTAATGGAGCTCACGAGATTTTCTTTTATGTTTTGTGTTGTGAAGTTTTCAAGCTTTGGGTAAAGATTTGATGGATTATGGAACAAGGAGTGGCACGAGCCTAAGCTTGGGGATTCCCAAGGCACCCCAAGATAAAATCCAAGGACAACCATAGGCCTAAGCTTGGGGATGCCCCGGAAGGCATCCCCTCTTTCGTCTTCGTCCATCGGTAACTTTACTTGGAGCTATATTTTTATTCGCCACATGATATGTGTTTTGCTTGGAGCGTCTTGTATGATTTGATTCTTTGATTTTTAGTTTACCACAATAATCCTTGCTGTACACACCTTTTGGGAGACACACACATGAATTGGAATTTATTAGAATACTCTATGTGCTTCACTTATATCTTTTGTGTTGGATAATTTTTGCTCTAGTGCTTCACTTATATCTTTTAGAGCACGGCGGTGGTTTTATTTTGTAGAAATAATTGATCTCTCATGCTTCACTTATATCATTTTGCGAGTCCTTTAGAACAGCATGGTAATTTACTTTGGTTATAAATTTTAAATGCTAAGAGAAGTTGGATGCTTAATAGATTGTTTTGAGATATAAAGGTGGTAATATTAGAGGTGTGCTAGTTGAGTAATTGTGAAATTGATGAATACTTGTTTTGAAGTTGTCAAGTACCATAGCATGCACGTACGTTATGTGACAAATTTGAAGCATGAGGTGTTCTTTGATTGCTTTCCTTATGAGTGGCGGTCGGGGACGAGCGATGGTCTTTTCGTACCAATCTATCCCCTAGGAGCATGCGTGTAGTGCTTGGTTTTGATGACTTGTAGATTTTTGCAATAATTATGTGAGTTCTTTATGACTAATGTTGAGTCCATGGATTATACGCACTCTCACCCTTCCATCATTGCTAGCCTCTTCGGGACCGTGCATTGCACTTTCTCACCTTGAGAGTTGGTGCAAACTTCGCCAGTGCATCCAAACCCCATGATATGATACGCTCTATCACACATAAGCCTCCTTATATCTTCCTCAAAACAGCCACCGTACCTACCTATTATGGCATTTCCATATCCATTCCGAGATATATTTCCATGCAACTTTCCACCGTTCCATTTATTATGACACGCATCATCATTGTCATATTGCTTTGCATGCTCATGTAGTTGACATCGTATTTGTTGCAAAGCCACCATGCTCAATTTTTTCATACATGTCACTCTTGATTCATCGCAATGCCGGTACACCGCCGGAGGCATTCACATAGAGTCATATTTTGTTCTAAGTCTCGAGTTGTAATTCTTGAGTTGTAAGTAAATAAAAGTGTGATGATCGTCATTAGAGCATTATCCCATGTGAGGAAAGGATGATGGAGACTATGATTCCCCCACAAGTCGGGATGAGACTCTAGACGAAAAATAAAAATAAAAATAAAAATAAAAATAAAAATAA
This sequence comes from Triticum dicoccoides, assembly GCF_002162155.2. NCBI lineage: Eukaryota > Viridiplantae > Streptophyta > Magnoliopsida > Poales > Poaceae > Triticum > Triticum dicoccoides. The sequence continues at coordinate 125,822,630 of NC_041386.1, read as the reverse complement.
AAGAGGCCATAAAAAAAGAGAAAAGAAGCCCCCAAAAAAGGAGATAAAAAGAGAGAAGGGACAATGTTACTATCCTTTTTCCACACTTGTGCTTCAAAGTAGCACCATGATCTTCATGATAGAGAGTCTCTGTCAGGACCCCGACTCGATGTCACATCGATCTAGCTGGTAACATCTCATATCACTTTGCGGCCTCACGCACGGTATCCCCACGGGTGTCGTCTTACCTTTTCCCGGGACCGTTTGCGCCTTTTGGCTCACGTATATGATAGTGTCGCTAGCATCCATATGATAAAGAGCCCGGGCTGACATGACTAGTCGCAAACCCTAAGTGGCACAGACTTACAGGGACAGGCATACATGACCCAGCTTCGAACGTGTCGGTCATCAGCAAGTGGGTCCGGGCTGTAGCACTGGGCTAGCAGGACTCCGGTAAACCGGGCTATAGCGGGCTAACAGGACTCCGGTACTCAAAGCGTGACATTTCCCCGAAGGGACAGACACAGGAACGAAGAAGGACACATGCCGGCCAGCCTAAGTGTTCCAGAGCAGTAGCAAGCTACCATGGCTCAGCGGCAACACTAGGAGACATTTCCCGGTAAGAAAGGCTACTAAAGATAAACAACTAGATAGTCAGATCCCACACATACCAAGCATTTCAATCATACACACAATATGCTCGATATGTGCAAATACAACGAAGCATCACAACATGACTCTACGACACAAGTACTTTATTTAAGGCTCAGTGAGCCATACATAACATACACAAAGGTATGGGTCTCACGACCCCACATACAAGTCATACAGTCATACAAACCAGCAGCGGAAGTAACTTGTCTGAGTACAGACAACTAGTAAAATAAAAGAGGCTTGGAAAGCCTAGCTATACTACGTGGTCCTTCACAAGCTCAGGGTCACCACCTGGGTCTTTAGCCTACTCGTTGATGTCAACGTCTACATAGAACCCATCAGAAGGGGTTGCAGCGTCTTCTGTAAAAATGTAGATTATAGCAACATGAGTACAAAGGTACTCAGCAAGACTTACATCAGATCCTACATACATGCATAGTATCAAGAAGGGTTGGTGGAGTTATTGCAGCAAGCCAGCTTTGACTCTTGGCTAGGCTATCCTACGATACTCCAACTTGAAATGGTTTTGCGCACACGAGTCCACTACTCACCACTTCAATACACTACCGAGGATCCACCTCCGTCTTCCTACGGGAGAGCCATCCTCGGCACTCACACTTATCTTGAGGCTTTTAGTAGTTTCCATTTACTTGTCTATGAACTGTATAGGCAACCAAGTAGTCCTTTACCGCGGACGCGGCTATTCGAATAGATCATGTTAACCCTGCAGGGGTGTACTTCTTCATACATGTTTCCACCACTTAGCGTCTGCACACGACATGTGCTCGGCAGACTTCAAGCGAAAGCCGACGTGGGTGTAGACCACGACCTACCTAAACACTTAAGCCTCTAGTCCAGGTTTATCGCCTATTCAGGTTCCATCCGCAGGGAGTCCGGCCGAGGTTTCCCATACGGCCCCAAACGATGTGAACAGGGTTCCCGAGATACCTAACGGGTATTCGGTACACCGTGCCACGTACCTACCGCATCACAGCCCACCCCTACGGTCAGCGCTATCCACGGCCTCCAGTAGGCTACAAACACCAGAAACTACTTGCAACTCCTGGACAGAGAGCTAGGGTGAATAAGAAGTCGAGCGGGGTCATATTTCAGGGCCCAATGCATGGTAGTAGCTGTATCTTAAATCACGCATACAGATCTCAGTGCTTAAGGTCGGCTTCAATGAAACAACCCACCATGTACTCCTACATGGCCTTTCATCGATACCTTTACCAAATCGTGTTCACCACACCACTCTCATTACCGACATAATCATTTCACTCCAGCCCATCACCCAGATGAACCAGACCTGACACGACTCTAAGCATAGCAGGCATAGCAAGGTAGGAACAACACATACATATGGCTCAAGCAACTCCTACACATGCTAGTGGGTTTCATCTAGTTACTGTGGCAATGACAGGTCATGCAGAGGAAATGGGTTCAACTATCGTAGCACACAGCAGTTTGAAACGCGTTGTCTTAATGCAGTAAAAGAGAGCAGGAGCGAGAACATGGTATTGTATCGATATGATCAAATGGTTGGTTGCTTGCCTGATGGTTCGATGCACTGATACGGTTCTTCGTTAGGGTAATCAGGGTACTCTTCGGGGACAGAACCTGCCGCAGGGAGCACCGATTCACAACCATCACCAAACAATGTGCAACAATATGATGCATGCATGAAACATGGCAATATGAGTGTATTGGGCTAATGCAACTAAAACCAGAAGGGTTTGAACAAATTTGAATCAAGGATTCAAATTTCAAATTCAAATATGGCCTTTTAAAGTGCTTTTCCTTGTTCTGCTTAAAACATCAATTTAACTTGTTTGATCATGCATGAAAATAGTACAGATGGATAGATTGGATTTTTCTGATCATTTTTCATATATAATTTGTCCAATTTGGAGTTACAGAATAAAAGTTATGAATTTTTGAAGTTTAAATAATATTCTGGAATTTCCTGATTTAATTTAAATCCAGAAAATCAATTACTGCGTCAGCCTGACGTCAGTGTGACGTCAGCAGGTCAACGGAACTGGTCTAGGTCAAACCTGACAGTGGGTCCCGCATGTCAGGGTGATTATTTTAATTAAAACTAATCTTGTTTAATTAACAGGGCTGGGCCCCACCTGTCATTGACTCAGGGGAGTCAACCAGGGCCCACCCGTGGTCAAACCCGGTCGGCTGCACCGGCGTTTAGCCGCCGGCGAGCCCGACGCGGCGGCGGAAGTGGTTTTGGCCATTTCGGCCACCAAATGGCCCGCGGAGACCACCGGAGTGGAGCTGAGGACAAACCGCAGCTCTTGGCGGAGTCCGTTGGGGTCGGGGTGGCCGGAGTTGGCGCCGGCGACGACTTTGGCGGCCACCGGGGTTCGGTCGGAGGTGAACTTGGCGCTAGAGGGTTCGGTGAGGCTCGTGGAGTAGCTAGCTAGGTGCTGCGGAACTTGGTGAGTAAGATGGACACCATCTTGTGGCCGGAGGATGACCGGGAGCACGTCGGCGACGAGCTCCACGGCGGTGGGTGCGGTTGAGCTCCGGGAGGTTGCTACACGGCTCGGGAGCAAGAACGGAAGGGAGGGGAAGATGGCTAAGCTCACAGTGAGTGCGACGGAGTTCTTGGTGCGGCCGAAGATGGACCGGAGCGACGACGGCGTTGAAGGGGATCTCCGGCGACGGTGAGCTCGGGCGAGGTCGGTGCGGTGGTCTCGGGCGTTGCGAGCGCTCGGGGCTCGGCTGCTCGATGAAGTGGACAGCGGCGGAGCTCCTGGACACGGTGAGACGGCGTGGGGTGGTCGGAGGGCGTGGCTACGGCGAGGGGGTGGCGGCGATGGCGTCGGCCATGGCTGGGGCGTGCGAGGGGGAGGAGCTGGAGAGGAGAGGGGGTGTCTGGGGGGTTCGGGGGAGAGAGGGAGGCCGATCCTCGACGTCACCTGGCGAGGGGAGCGGCGAGGCGGCGAGCAGGTGCGTGGCGCACGCCGCGGTCGCCGTCGGGCACCTGCCTGCCTGCCTGGCCGGCAAGCAGCTCGCTGGAGCGGTGCTGGGCTGGGCCGGCAGGTGGGCCGGGGCAGGCGCCAGGTAAGTTTTTTTTCATTTTCTTCTGTTTTCTGTTTTTCTAATACTTCTGCAACTTTGTTGGATTAAATAAAATACCTAGGAAATTTCAAAAATCACCAAATCACTCCTGGTCCATAGCTGGATTATTTCCAACATGAAACATTTTAGTTTGGAGGTATTTGAGCATTTAAATATTTTATATAATTTTAAATGCCCAAATTCAAATATTTATGAATTAATTCAAAAACCCTAAGATGGCCTAGGAAAATGTGCACCACTTTTGGCAGAGGTTCTGAACCAAGACAAAAATGATGGACATTTTAGAAGGGCATTTCAGGTTCATTGAAAATTATTTTAGTAAACCCTAGTTGGTTTCAGAGGGGACTGGGGGTTCTGTCATCCCCATTTCAAGTTTCTGATGAAAGAATAAACATGATGCAACACTCTAATGCATGACTAGCTAGGTTGTGACAACTCACCCCCACTCAAAAGAATCTCGTCCCGAGATTTGGGTTCCTCCGAGAAGAAGGCGGGATATTCAAGTCGAAGACGATCCTCCCTTTCCCAAGTTGCTTCATCCTCAGAATGGTGCGACCATTGAACCTTGAGAAACTTGATGTTCTGGCGTCGAGTGGTACGCTCGGCCTGATCGAGGATACGAATGGGGTACTCTCGATATGTAAGATTATCCTGGAGATCAAGCGTTTCGTGGTCCACTTCACGGATAGGATCCAAGAAGCAACGCCTGAGTTGGGAAACGTGGAAGACATCGTGGACTCTGGAGAGATGCGGAGGTAGTTCCAACTGGTAGGCAACTTCTCCTCGTTTGGCGAGAATGCGAAAAGGTCCAATGTAACGAGGAGCCAATTTGCCTTTGATACCGAAACGATGGGTTCCCTTCAGAGGGGTGACCCGAAGATAAGCCTTCTCGTCAACCTCGAAAGTCATAGCCTTATGTTTTCGGTCATATTGACTCTTTTGACGGGATTGGGCTGTTTTCAACTTTTCACGAACGATACGAACTTGTTCCTCTGCTTCCTGAATCATATCCGGGCCAAAGAATTGTCTTTCCCCGGTCTCTGACCAGTTAAGGGGTGTTCGACACCGTCGTCCATAGAGAACTTCAAAAGGGGCTTTACCTAAGCTAGATTGATAGCTGTTGTTGTAAGCGAATTCGGCAAATGGAAGGCACTTCTCCCAGTCCATTTCGAATGAGATAACAGAGGCTCGAAGCATGTCTTCTAGAATTTGGTTGACGCGTTCCACTTGACCACTCGACTGAGGGTGGAAAGCGGTGCTAAAGGAGAGACGGGTTCCCATAGCATTTTGGAAACTTTCCCAAAATCGAGAGGTGAAGAGACTTCCTCGATCCGAGTTAATTTCCAAAGGAACACCATGGAGAGACACTATTCGAGAGATGTACAAATCTGCCAGCTGACTAGCGGTTATACTCTCACGAACAGGTAGGAAATGGGCTACTTTGGAAAGACGATCGACTACGACGAAAATAGCATTATTCCCTCTCTTGGTCCTGGGAAAACCGGTAATGAAATCCATACCAATTTTATCCCATTTCCATTCAGGAATAGCTAGCGGTTGAAGGGTGCCAGCAGGCCGTTGATGCTCTGCTTTTACACGACGACAGACGTCGCAATTAGCAATATACTGAGCAATTTCTCTCTTCATCCTAGTCCACCAGAACCTCTAGCGTAGGTCCTGATACATCTTAGTACTACCGGGATGAATAGTGAGAGGAGATTCATGAGCCTCCTTAAGGATCAACTGCCGTAGATGCTGGTTCTTGGGAACCACTAGACGGTTCTCAAAGTACACAACACCATGATCATTTGTGGAGAAACAACTAGCACCTCCGCTAGCAATGTTCTCCTTGATCTTAGCTATTCCCTTATCTCGCTTCTGGGCAGCAATGATTTGATCCGTAAGAGTAGGTTTCGCCACCAAGGTGGAGAGAAATCCTTGAGGAACAATGTGAAGGTTAAGCTTCCGGAATTCCTCATGGAGAAGCGGTTGACTTTGTTGTAACATCAGGTTGTTACAATAAGATTTACGACTTAGCGCATCAGCCATGACGTTGGCTTTCCCTGGGGTGTAGGTTATTCCTAAGTCGAAGTCTGTGATCAATTCAACCCAACGTCTTTGCCTGAGATTCAGATCCGGTTGGGTGAAAATATACTTCAGACTTTGGTGATCAGTGAATATTTCGCAACGATTACCGAGGAGGTAATGTCGCCAGGTCTTAAGTGCATAGACTACGGCTGCAAGCTCTAGATCATGAGTGGGATAATTCTCCTCATGTGGGTGCAATTGCCGTGAAGCGTAGGCAATTACGTGTCGATCTTGCATGAGAATGCAACCTAGTCCTTGTCGCGAGGCATCGCAGTAGATAGCAAAGTCCTTAGAAAAGTCTGGCGGTACCAGCACGGGAGCAGAAGTCAGGCGTCTTTTCAGTTCCTGAAAGCTGTGCTCACATTGTGGAGTCCATTTGAACTTCTTATCTTTCTTGAGGAGTTCGGTTAGAGGTTTAGCAACTTTGGAGAAGTTTTCGACAAAGCGACGGCAATAGCTCGCTAAGCCTAGAAAACTCCGAACTTGCTTGACCGATTCAGGTGGAGTCCAATTAAGAACGGCTTGAACTCGCTCAGGGTTAACAGCAATACCTTTACCAGATATTACATGACCCAGATAGGTCACTTCTGACAACCAGAATTCACATTTAGAAAATTTGGCATAAAGGCGATGCTCTCGAAGTTTCTGCAACACTAGCCTTAGATGTTCGGCATGTTCTTCCTCGTTCTTGGAGTAGATGAGTATATCATCGAGGTAAACCACGACGAATTTATCCAAATACTCCATGAAGATTGAGTTCATTAGCCGAGAAAAGGTGGCTGGAGCGTTGGTTAATCCGAAGGACATGACGGTGTACTCGTATTGGCCATAACGAGTAACAAAGGCCGTTTTAGGAATGTCCCCGTTTCTGATTTTGATTTGATGGTAGCCCAACCTCAAATCCATCTTGGAGAAGACTGAGGATCCAGCGAGCTGATCATACAGGTCGTTGATCCTGGGAAGCGGATATTTGTTCTTGATTGTGACCAAATTAACAGGTCGGTAATCTACAACCATCCGATCCGTACCATCCTTCTTCTTGACGAATAGGACGGGGCAAGCCCACGGAGATGAGCTAGGTCGGATGAAACCCTTTTTCAAGGACTCATCGAGTTGTTTCTTAAGCTCGGCTAGTTCTAGGGGTGCCATCTTATAAGGTCTTCTAGCAATCGGAACGGTTCCTGGAATGAGGTCTATTACAAACTCAACATCCCTGTCAGGTGGAACACCTGGCAATTCCTCTGGAAAGACATCCGGGAAGTCACGGACTACTGGAACGTCCTCAAGGTCTGGCAAAGGGCTGGCGTTAAGAGAATATAATTGTTGCTTGGCTATTCGGGTCAAGACATTGACTATCTTCCCCGAAGGATGGGTGAGTTGAACAGTCCTAGAAAAGCAATCAATTTTGGCTTGATGAGCTGACATCCAGTCCATACCCAAAATGATATTAATATCTGAAGATTTAAGGGCTATCAAAGACGCGAGGAAAACAAGTCTGTCGACTTGGATTTCATTTCAATGGCTTACTCTAGAAGTTTGCCATTTGGATCCCGGAGTTTGAATTACCATAGAGGTTGGCATATCACCGAATGCGACGTTATGCAAGCGAGCATAGTTTTCAGATATAAAAGAATGAGAGGCTCCTGTATCGAAAAGGACAGATGCCGGGTGGCAGTTAACAAGAAGCGTACCGAGAACGACGTTGGGATCCTCTTGAGCTTCTTCGGCAGAGATACAGTTGACATGGCCACGTGAAGCGGTGACCGGCTTGGCGTGGAATATTTTTCCTGTCGGCTTGCCACGGCCAACAGCTTTAGCAGATTGATTGGGGTTGGTCTGGGGACACTCACGCATATAGTGACCAGATTCCCCACACTTGAAACAAGTCACGGAACTGGTACGTGGATGAGCATTGTTAGTTGGACCCCCATAGGGCTTGGCTGGAACAGACTGTTGAACGGGGCGAGGCACCTGGAAGGATGGCCTCGGTGTAAACCTGGGTGGCAGGGCGGTGTTGGGTACCCACACGCGGCGCTTCTGAGGACCAGCACCGGATGAGGAACCCATGTCACGGCCATGCTTGCGTGTTGCATCATAGTCAGTCTGACCAGTTTCAGCACTGATGGCTTTGTTGACAAGTTTCGAAAAAGATGTGCACTCATGCAGACGGAGGTCGCGGTGAAGCTCAGGACTAAGGCCCTTACGGAACCTTGCTTGCTTCTTGGCATCGGTAGACACTTCCTCAGTTGCATATCGTGCGAGATTACCAAACTCCCTGCTGTAAGCATCCACAGAAAGTCGGCCTTGGGTGAAACTGCAAAATTCTTCACGTTTACGGTCCATGAGACCCTCCGGAATGTGATGTTCACGGAAAGCCTCGCTGAATTCAGCCCAAGTAGTGACATGGCCCGCTGGGCGCATAGCTCCATAATTCTCCCACCATAGACTGGCGGGGCCTTCAAGATGATATGCAGCAAAGGTGACCTTGTCAGCCTTCGCTACCAGCGCGGAACGCAGTTTGTGAGAGATACTGCGAAGCCAGTCATCAGCGTCGAGAGGCTCGACGGAGTGGTGGAACGTGGGTGGATGCAATTTGATAAAATCACTGAGTGACACCACGTTAGCCCTCTGATGGTGTGCTGTATTCTGTTCAATACGCTCCAACAAACGGTTTGTCTCCCGCTTGTTTCTCTCAGCTTCCATCATCACCTCGGCTAGTGAAGGAGGATGAGGCAGATTTACATCCCTGGCTTCACTGCCTTCGGCCTGCTCTTGGGAAGCAGGGTTACCGCGCGTGTTGACCATCCTAGGTAAACAAGACAATGATTTAGTCAGGATGGTAAAATTCCGACATAGGATTCATAATGTAAGAAATAACTCGGAATGCAAGATGATCATCCGTATGACATGGTAGATACAGAAACTGCTTCTTTTATTCCATCGTCATACACACCATACAGGGTTTAGTACAAGACCAAACAAAGTACTATTACGGTGAAAAGAGGATTACATCTCATCGGAGGCATTCCAAGCTCCTATACATTATTTTTCTACACCTCCGGAAGGAGTACAAACTAGGTCATATCCCACGAGTCACGCGGGACGATAGACGACACAGCTAGTGGGAACTAGTGATACTACCACTAACTCAGACCGATCCGTAGTAGTCCTCGTAGAAGTCACCTCCATAGCCTGGGAGCTCAACATGATCATCTGGAAACAGACGGTCTCGCGGAGCTTGTGGACCATAGGGGCTAGGATGAGGCCTTGGACCAACAAACGGTGGCCTGCGGGGACCGCGAGGTGGGGTGATGCCTCCTACATCACGCCAAACCATCACGTCTGGCAGAGCAGATCTCACAGGATAGAGATCGCGCATATCTGAGAATCCAGCTTGCACCGCCGGTGCGAACCGAGTCAAAGTGGCCCAGTGGTCAGCACGGGTGTTGAAGAGCTCTAGCCTTAAGGCCCGATTTTCACGGTCCTTATCCTCGAGCATCTCAGCAGTGGTGCGAGTCCGTGAATCCTCCTGAGTGGGGTCAGAATAGATAGCCTGGAGATACCCTTGTGCTCCCGGAAGTGATCCTGGCATATACCGGAAATCAGAGTCCCGAAATATACCAGATCTGACTCGCATAATGGTCATCATAGAGTAGGCGGCGTCCTGCACAGCCATCTCAATAGTAACCCCAAGTCCATAAGAGCAGTGAAGAGGCTCGGTGGATCCAGGATAAGATGGAAATATCCTGACAGTGCAGAGATACTGGCTTTGATTAAAGTCTCGGAATTGCTCTTCGACCGTGTACTCAGGATACCAGCGGTATCCAGCCTCAGTCATTACCCTGACCAACTTAGCAGTATGGCCGGGTACATCTAGGCATCGAGTCAGGCGAACCACTTGATTAAGGTCGCGAGTGGCCATCTGAAAGCACAATCATAATGCAAAGGCATTAGAATTTCTAGCGAAATTTCGGCAGCATAACAGCTGTAAATGCTCAAGAAGGATTTTGAGACATTTGACAAAGGATTTCATACACACTCAACATCATCATATCAAAGTTCTGGATCCATTCTAACAACATAATGTGGTAGTAGAACTGAACTAGGCTTGTATCCATCAAACTTATAAGGTACTACTGATTAGTAACTCGTGATCCTGATAGAGAGAACAGATCCTAATTCCTTAACCCCCGGTGGAAGAATGGACTGACTCAGATCAGAAAGTCATAAGGTATAAGGAGTAAAAAGAGCCTTACGTTCCAACCCACAAACAATTCCCCTACATATAACTAAAGAATTTCTAGACTCAACGTCGACCAGTTTGGCTTGGAGAACCTACAGGCAGTCCGGCTCTGATACCAACGCTGTCAGGACCCCGACTCGATGTCACATCGATCTAGCTGGTAACATCTCATATCACTTTGCGGCCTCACGCACGGTATCCCCACGGGTGTCGTCTTACCTTTTCCCGGGACCGTTTGCGCCTTTTGGCTCACGTATATGATAGTGTCGCTAGCATCCATATGATAAAGAGCCCGGGCTGACATGACTAGTCGCAAACCCAAAGTGGCACAGACTTACAGGGACAGGCATACATGACCCAGCTTCGAACGTGTCGGTCATCAGCAAGTGGGTCCGGGCTGTAGCACTGGGCTAGCAGGACTCCGGTAAACCGGGCTGTAGCGGGCTAACAGGACTCCGGTACTCAAAGCGTGACATTTCCCCGAAGGGACAGACACAGGAACGAAGAAGGACACATGCCGGCCAGCCTAAGTGTTCCAGAGCAGTAGCAAGCTACCATGGCTCAGCGGCAACACTAGGAGACATTTCCCGGTAAGAAAGGCTACTAAAGATAAACAACTAGATAGTCAGATCCCACACATACCAAGCATTTCAATCATACACACAATATGCTCGATATGTGCAAATACAACGAAGCATCACAACATGACTCTACGACACAAGTACTTTATTTAAGGCTCAGTGAGCCATACATAACATACACAAAGGTATGGGTCTCACGACCCCACATACAAGTCATACAGTCATACAAACCAGCAGCGGAAGTAACTTGTCTGAGTACAGACAACTAGTAAAATAAAAGAGGCTTGGAAAGCCTAGCTATACTACGTGGTCCTTCACAAGCTCAGGGTCACCACCTGGGTCTTTAGCCTACTCGTTGATGTCAACGTCTACATAGAACCCATCAGAAGGGGTTGCAGCGTCTTCTGTAAAAATGTAGATTATAGCAACATGAGTACAAAGGTACTCAGCAAGACTTACATCAGATCCTACATACATGCATAGTATCAAGAAGGGTTGGTGGAGTTATTGCAGCAAGCCAGCTTTGACTCTTGGCTAGGCTATCCTACGATACTCCAACTTGAAATGGTTTTGCGCACATGAGTCCACTACTCACCACTTCAATACACTACCGAGGATCCACCTCCGTCTTCCTACGGGAGAGCCATCCTCGGCACTCACACTTATCTTGAGGCTTTTAGTAGTTTCCATTTACTTGTCTATGAACTGTATAGGCAACCAAGTAGTCCTTTACCGCGGACGCGGCTATTCGAATAGATCATGTTAACCCTGCAGGGGTGTACTTCTTCATACATGTTTCCACCACTTAGCGTCTGCACACGACATGTGCTCGGCAGACTTCAAGCGAAAGCCGACGTGGGTGTAGACCACGACCTACCTAAACACTTAAGCCTCTAGTCCAGGTTTATCGCCTATTCAGGTTCCATCCGCAGGGAGTCCGGCCGAGGTTTCCCATACGGCCCCGAACGATGTGAACAGGGTTCCCGAGATACCTAACGGGTATTCGGTACACCGTGCCACGTACCTACCGCATCACAGCCCACCCCTACGGTCAGCGCTGTCCACGGCCTCCAGTAGGCTACAAACACCAGAAACTACTTGCAACTCCTGGACAGAGAGCTAGGGTGAATAAGAAGTCGAGCGGGGTCATATTTCAGGGCCCAATGCATGGTAGTAGCTGTATCTTAAATCACGCATACAGATCTCAGTGCTTAAGGTCGGCTTCAATGAAACAACCCACCATGTACTCCTACATGGCCTTTCATCGACACCTTTACCAAATCGTGTTCACCACACCACTCTCATTACCGACATAATCATTTCACTCCAGCCCATCACCCAGATGAACCAGACCTGACACGACTCTAAGCATAGCAGGCATAGCAAGGTAGGAACAACACATACATATGGCTCAAGCAACTCCTACACATGCTAGTGGGTTTCATCTAGTTACTGTGGCAATGACAGGTCATGCAGAGGAAATGGGTTCAACTATCGTAGCACACAGCAGTTTGAAACGCGTTGTCTTAATGCAGTAAAAGAGAGCAGGAGCGAGAACATGGGATTGTATCGATATGATCAAATGGTTGGTTGCTTGCCTGATGGTTCGATGCACTGATACGGTTCTTCGTTAGGGTAATCAGGGTACTCTTCGGGGACAGAACCTGCCGCAGGGAGCACCGATTCACAACCATCACCAAACAATGTGCAACAATATGATGCATGCATGAAACATGGCAATATGAGTGTATTGGGCTAATGCAACTAAAACCAGAAGGGTTTGAACAAATTTGAATCAAGGATTCAAATTTCAAATTCAAATATGGCCTTTTAAAGTGCTTTTCCTTGTTCTTCTTAAAACATCAATTTAACTTGTTTGATCATGCATGAAAATAGTACAGATGGATAGATTGGATTTTTCTGATCATTTTTCATATATAATTTGTCCACTTTGGAGTTACAGAATAAAAGTTATGAATTTTTGAAGTTTAAATAATATTCTGGAATTTCCTGATTTAATTTAAATCCAGAAAATCAATTACTGCGTCAGCCTGACGTCAGTGTGACGTCAGCAGGTCAACGGAACTGGTCCAGGTCAAACCTGACAGTGGGTCCCGCATGTCAGGGTGATTATTTTAATTAAAACTTAATTAAAACTAATCCTGTTTAATTAACAGGGCTGGGCCCCACCTGTCATTGACTCAGGGGAGTCAACCAGGGCCCACCCGTGGTCAAACCCGGTCGGCTGCACCGGCGTTTAGCCGCCGGCGAGCCCGACGCGGCGGCGGAAGTGGTTTTGGCCATTTCGGCCACCAAATGGCCCGCGGAGACCACCGGAGTGGAGCTGAGGACAAACCGCAGCTCTTGGCGGAGTCCGTTGGGGTCGGGGTGGCCGGAGTTGGCGCCGGCGACGACTTTGGCGGCCACCGGGGTTCGGTCGGAGGTGAACTTGGCGCTAGAGGGTTCGGTGAGGCTCGTGGAGTAGCTAGCTAGGTGCTGCGAAACTTGGTGAGTAAGATGGACACCATCTTGTGGCCGGAGGATGACCGGGAGCACGTCGGCGACGAGCTCCACGGGGTGGGTGCGGTTGAGCTCCGGGAGGTTGCTACACGGCTCGGGAGCAAGAACGGAAGGGAGGGGAAGATGGCTAAGCTCACAGTGAGTGCGACGGAGTTCTTGGTGCGGCCGAAGATGGACCGGAGCGACGACGGCGTTGAAGGGGATCTCCGGCGACGGTGAGCTCGGGCGAGGTCGGTGCGGTGGTCTCGGGCGTTGCGAGCGCTCGGGGCTCGGCTGCTCGATGAAGTGGACAGCGGCGGAGCTCCTGGACACGGTGAGACGGCGTGGGGTGGTCGGAGGGCGTGGCTACGGCGAGGGGGTGGCGGCGATGGCGTCGGCCATGGCTGGGGCGTGCGAGGGGGAGGAGCTGGAGAGGAGAGGGGGTGTCTGGGGGGTTCGGGGGAGAGAGAGAGGCCGATCCTCGACGTCACCTGGCGAGGGGAGCGGCGAGGCGGCGAGCAGGTGCGTGGCGCACGCCGCGGTCGCCGTCGGGCACCTGCCTGCCTGCCTGGCCGGCAAGCAGCTCGCTGGAGCGGTGCTGGGCTGGGCCGGCAGGTGGGCCGGGGCAGGCGCCAGGTAAGTTTTTTTCATTTTCTTCTGTTTTCTGTTTTTCTAATACTTCTGCAACTTTGTTGAATTAAATAAATACCTAGGCAATTTCAAAAATCACCAAATCACTCCTGGTCCATAGCTGGATTATTTCCAACATGAAACATTTTAGTTTGGAGGTATTTGAGCATTTAAATATTTTATATAATTTTAAATGCCCAAATTCAAATATTTATGAATTAATTCAAAAACCCTAAGATGGCCTAGGAAAATGTGCACCACTTTTGGCAGAGGTTCTGAACCAAGACAAAAATGATGGACATTTTAGAAGGGCATTTCAGGTTCATTGAAAATTATTTTAGTAAACCCTAGTTGGTTTCAGAGGGGACTGGGGGTTCTGTCATCCCCATTTCAAGTTTCTGATGAAAGAATAAACATGATGCAACACTCTAATGCATGACTAGCTAGGTTGTGACAGTCTCTTACTTTGTCACTTTCATATACTAGTGGGAATTTTTCATTATTAGAACTTGGCTTGTATATTCCAATGATGGGCTTCCTCAAATGCCCTAGGTCTTCGTGAGCAAGCAAGTTGGATGCACACCCACTTAGTTTCTTTGATGAGATTTCATATATTTATAGCTCTAGTGCATCCGTTGCATGGCGATCCCTACTCCTTGTATTGACATCAGTCGGTCGGCATCTTCATAGCCCATTGATTAGCCGCGTCAATGTGAGACTTTCTCCCTTTTTGTCTTCTCACACAACCTCAATCATCATATTCTATTCCACCCATAGTGCCATGTCCATGGCTCGCGCTCATATATTGCGTAAAAGTTGAAAGAGTTTGAAAAGGCTAAGTATGAAACAATTGCTTGGCTTGTCATCGGGGTTGTGCATGATGGGAGCATTTTGTGTGACGAAAATCAAGCATAGCCAAACTATATGACTTTGTAGGGATAAGTTTTCTTTGGCCATGTTATTTTGATAAGACATAATTGCTTGATTAGCATACTTGGATATTACTATTTTTATGTCAACAATAAACTTTTATCTTGAATCTTTCAGATCTGAACATTCATGCCACAATAGAGAAAAATATACATTGAAGAAAATGCTAGAAAGCATTCCACGTCAAAAATTCTATTTTTATCATTTACCTACTTGAGGACGAGTAGGAATTAAGCTTGGGGATGCTTGATACGTCTGCAACATATCTATGATTTTTGATTGTTCCATGCTATTATATTATTTATTTTGGATGTTAATGGGCTTTATTTTACACTTTTATATTATTTTTGCGACTAACCTATTAACCCAAGGCCTAGTGCAAATTGTTGTTTTTTTGCCTATTTCAGTGTTTCGCAGAAAAGGAATATCAAACGGAGTCCAAACGGAATGAAACCTTCGGGAGCGTGATTTTTGGAACAAACGTGTTCCAGAGGACTTGGAGTGGACGTCAAGAAACGAACAAGGTGTCCACGAGGCAGGGGGCGTGCCTACCCCCTGGGCGCTCCCTCCCCCCTCGTGGGCCCCTCGTGGCTCAACCGACCTACTTCTTCCTCCTATACATGTTCACATACCCCGAAAACATCCAGGAGCACCAAGAAACCCTATTTCCACCGCCGCAACCTTATGTACCCAAGAGGTCCCATCTTGGGGCCTTTTCCGGAGCTCCGCCAAAGGGGGCATCGATCACGACGGGCCTCTACATCAACTCCATGGCCCCTCCGATGATGTGTGAGTAGTTTACTTCAGACCCTCGGGTCCATAGTTATTAGCTAGATGGCTTCTTCTCTCTCTTTGAATCTCAATACAAAGTTATCCTCAATCTTCTTGGAGATCAATTTGATGTAACTCTTTTTGCGTGTGTTTGTCTATGAACAATATTTGATTCTTCTCTGAAATCTTTTATGCATGATTGGCTATCTTTGCAAGTCTCTTCGAATTATCAGTTTGGTTTGGCCTACTAGATTGATCTTTCTTGCAATGGGAGAAGTGCTTAGCTTTGGGTTCAATCTTGCGGTGCTCGATCCCAGTGACAGAAAGGGAAACGACACGTATTGTATTGTTGCCATCGAGGATAAATAGATGGGGTTTATATCATATTGCTTGAGTTTATCCCTCTACATCATGTCATCTTACCTAAGGCGTTACTCTGTTCTTATGAACTTAATACTCTAGATGCATGCTAGATAGCGGTCGATGTGTGGAGTAATAGTAGTAGATGCAGGCAGGAGTCGGTCTACTTGTCACGGACGTGATGCCTATATGCATGATCATGCCTAGATATTCTCATAATTATTCGCTTTTCTATCAATTGCTCGACAGTAATTCGTTCATCCACCGTAACACTTATGCTATCTTGAGAGAAGCCACTAGTGAAACCTATGGCCCCCGAGTCTATTTTCCATCATATAAGTTTCCAATTTATTTTACTTTGCAATCTTTAATTTCAATCTATGTCATAAAAATACCAAAAATATTTATCTTATCATTATTATCTCTATGAGATCTCACTCTCGTAAGTGACCGTGAAGGGATTGACAACCCCTTTATTGCGTTGGTTGCGAGGTTCTTATTTGTTTGTGTAGGTACGAGGGACTTGCGTGTGGCCTCCTACTAGATTGATACCTTGGTTCTCAAAAACTGAGGGAAATACTTACGCTACTTTGCTACATCACCCTGTCCTCTTCAAGGGAAAACCAACGCAGTGCTCAAGAGGTAGCCCGGGGTTGTGCATGATTTAATACTTTGTGTGATGAAGATGGACCATAGCCAGACTATATGATTTTGTAGGGATAACTTTCTTTGGCCATGTTATTTGAGAAGACAAGATTGCTTTGTTATTGTGCTTGGAGTATTATTGTTTTTATGTCAATATTAAACTTTTGTTTTGAATCTTATGGATCTGAATATTCATGCCCAAATAAAGAAAATTACATAGATAAATATGCTAGGTAGCATTCCACATAAAAAAAATCTGTTTTTATCATTTACCTACTCGAGGACAAGCAGGAATTATTTGGATGTTTATATGCATTAATATGCTATTTAATATTATTTTTGGGACTAACTTATTAACCCAGAGCCTAGTGGTAGTTTTTGTATTTTCCTTGTTTTTGAGTTTCGCAGAAAAGGAATATCAAACGGAGTCCAAATGGAATAAAACTTTACGATGATTTTTATTGGACCAGAAGACACACGTAGGACTTGAGAACCAAGTCAGGAGAGTCCCGTGGCGACGACAAGGGTGCAGGGCGTGCCCCCTGCCTTGTGGGTCCCTCGGAGCTCCTCTAATCCTATTCTTCTGCCTATAAATTCCCAAATATTCCCAAACCCTCAAAAGCATCCACAAAAATACGTTTCCGCCACAGCAACCTTCTGTTCCCGTGAGATCCCATCTTGGGGCCTTTTCTGGCAATCTGCCGGAGGGGGATTCGATCACGGAATGCATCTACATCAACCCTATTGCCCTTCCAATGAAGCGTGTCTAGTTTACCTCAGACCTACAGGTCCATAGCTAGTAGCTAGATGTATTCTTCTCTCTTTGATCCTCAATACCATGTTCTCCTTGATGTTTTGGGAGATCTATCTGATGTAATCTTCTTTTGTAGTGTATTTGTCGAGATCCGATGAATTGTGGATTTATGATCAGTTTATCTACGAATATTATTTGAATCTTCTCTGAATTCTTATATGCATGATTGGATATCTTTGTATTTCTCTTCGAATTATAGATTTGGTTTGGTCAACTAGATTGCTTTTTCTTGCACTGGGAGAGGTGCTTAGTTTTGGGTTCAATCTTGCGGTGTCCTCACCCAATGACGAAGTAGGGGTAGCTAGGCATCAAGGGTAAAAGGATGGGGTTTTCATCATATTGCTTGAGTTTATCCCTCTACATCATGTCATCTTACTTAAGGCGTTACTCCGTTCTTATGAACTTAATACTCTAGATGCATGCTAGATAGCAGTCGATGTGTGGAGTAATAGTAGTAGATGCATCTACTTGACACGGACGTGATGCCTATATGCATAATCATTGCCTTAGATATCGTGGTAACTTTGCGCTGTTCTATCAATTGCTCCACTGTAATTTGTTCACCCATCGTATTATTTCCTTCAAGAGAGAAGCCTATAGTGAAACCTATGGCCCCTGGGTCCATTTCCATCATATATGTTCAGATCTATAAACCAAAAACCAAATAATATCTCGTTGCAATTTATTTACTTTTATTTTGTTTTATGTTTTAGTAATCTTTTATATCTATCTCTATCGGTCATTTACAGGACAAAGATTATTTTGGTGGACGCTTCTGGTCATTTTGGAATATTTCTGAATATATGGACCAAAGATTAGGGCTGGAGGACTCCTGCGGGCCCCACAAGCCAGGGGCGCACCCTGGGGGCTTGTGGAGCCCTTGGGAGTCTTCTGCCTTCCTCTCTAAGTTATATGTGTGTATACTGGTCCAAGAAAAATCATCGTAAAGTTTTATTCCGTTTGGACTCCATTTGATATTCCTTTTCTGTAAAACTCAAAAACAAGGAAAAAATAGAAACTGGCACTGGGCTCTGGGTTAATAAGTTAGTCCCCGAAATAATATAAAATATCATATAAATGCATATAAAACATCCAAAAAAGAAAATATAATAGCATGGAACAATAAAAAATTATAGATGGTAGAGACGTATCAACCTACTCGAGGACGAGGAGGAATTAAGCTTGGGGATGCTTGATACGTCTCCAACGTATCTATAATTTTTTATTATAGCATGGATCTTGGATGTTTTATATACACTTTCAAGAAATTATATGCCATTTTTTGGGACAACCCTATTAACTTAGTGCCAAGTGTTAGTTGTTGTGTTTTGCCTGTTTTTGGTTTTTTAGAATATCAGTTCCAAACAAAGTCCAAATGCCACAAAACTTTTTGGAGATTTTTTCTGTCAATAAGAGACCCTGGAAGCTTTGGGAGGGGATGAGAAGATGGAGAAGTGGCCCACGAGGCACCAGGGCGCGCCCTGGTGGCTTGTGGGGCCCACATGGCTCCATTTGACCTAACTCTGTCTCTATAAATTCTCTAAATCATGAAACCAAAAGAGGAGTCCACGAAATAGTATTTCTGCTGTCGCAAGTTCCTATTCTTGACAGATCCCATCTAGAGGCCTTTTTCGGCACTCTGCCGGAGGGGGATTCGATCACGTAGGGGATCTATATGCGGTATTTGCATGCCGTTCCAAGTAAATTGGCATGTGCCATTCTAATTTTTCAAAATAATTTTCTGTTTTTTGTGCCCGTACCTCTCATGAAGCGGCAGGGGGTGGCCAATATTTTCCATGCTAGGTATTTTATTCTCATGATGAGTGTTTATTCACTTGTCATTGCATGAGAGTGTGGCAGGTAATAGGGATGCCCAGTCTCGAAATGAAAAAAATGATGATGATGATAATAAACTTCTTGGAAAGTGTTGGTATGGAAAGCACCTGTGGATACGACTAGCCATGGATTTTGAAGGAATGGTGGAAAGGAAATAAACTTTATTTTCTATTTGGGAACCGCCTATAATTTGTCTAGCAAGGAGGATATTGGGAATTCTCGGTCGTTTTCGTTGATAGGAAAAGCATGCCTCTCAAAATAATTTTATCTCTAATTTAAGTCTTGAGCTCCGGCACCTCTGCAAATCTTTGCTTTCCTCTGCGAAAGGCCTATCTATTTACTTTTATGCAATTTTTATTTCTATTTTGAGTCTCCATCTTCTCTTACAAAGCACCAAGTATAGAGCACTATTGTCATACTTGTGCATTGGATGTAGCTAATGTTGAGTGTGTTTCATGAATGGATGAACGATTGAGCATAATGGGCTATGGATAACTTTATTTAATGTTGATATTTTGAAAGACATGGTTGCTTGTTGGTATGCTTGACTATTTATGTCTTCATGTCAAACTATAGACTATTGCTTTCAATAATTCAAGTCCAAATGTCCATGCTACAAAAGAAAAGAGTATACGATGAATATGTTAGGTAGCATTCCACATCAAAAATTCCGTTTTTTATCATTTACCTACTCGAGGACGAGCAGGAATTAAGCTTGGGGATGCTTGATACATCTCCAACATATCCATTAATTTTTATTGTCCGTGCTATTATAGTATCAATCTTGGATGTTTTATATACACTTTCAAGCAATTATATATCATTTATTGGGACTAACCTATTAACTTAGTGCCTAGTGCCAGTTGATGTTTTTTTTGCCTTTTTTGGTTTTTCAGAATATCAATACCAAATGAAGTCCAAATGCCACATAAAAATTTGGAGATTTTTTCTGGCAATAAGAGACCCTGGAAGCTTCGGGGGGGGGCGAGAGGATGGAGCGGTGGCCCATGAGGCACCAGGGCGCGCCCTGGTGGCTTGTGGGGCCCACGTGGCTCTGTTAATCTAACTCTGCCTATATCAATTCTCCAAAATCGTGGAACCAACAAAGGAGTCCACGAAATTTTTTCCTGTCGCTGCAAGTTCCTGTTCTTGATAGATCCCATTTGGAGGCCTTTTTTGGCACATCGCGGAGGGGGATTCGATCACGAAGGGGCTCTACATCATCCTTGCTGCCCTTCCGATGATGCATGAGTAGTTTACCATAGACTTACGCGTCCATAGTTAGTAGCTAGATGGCTTCTTATCTATATTTGACTTTCAATTAGGGATGGCAATGGGCCGGGTTTTGGGCAGGTGAAGCTGGTCCAAATCCAAGCCATGACCCATCTTCCTACCCTCTACCCATCCACCAAATTATCCATGGGCACAACTTGTGCCCATGCCCAAACCCGCTGGATACCCACATACCCATGGAGCTCGATGGGCATAGAAAAGTCAGCATGAAGCCTTCCCAAAGATCAAATTAACTCAACATCATTCACTCACAAATGTCAACATAAGCTACATGCATAAGTAGGCAACAAGTAGTACGATGAGTCCTTAAGTGTGACATATCAGAGGTTGATTTTGTAGCCTATAGCTTATGGCACCAGTTGCATATTGCCTGCCATTTCCCATTGATTCGTTCTTTCTACTATCACTGGCATAAGGCCCCACATGTCATACGGGTATCCATTGGATATCCATGGAGCACAAACTATAAATGTGCCCAACCCAGCTGTTCGTGGGTATCCATATCCACGGACCCATGGGCAGAAATGTGCTCTATACCCTTGCCCAACCGGGTCGGGTATCCAGATCCATGGATAAAATTGCCATCCCTACTTTCAATACAATGTTCTCCTCGATGTTCTTGGTGTTCTATCTGATGTAATCACATTTTGCGGTGTGTTTGTTGGGGTCCAATGAATTGTGAGTTTATGCTCAGATCTATCCATGAATATTATTTGAGTTTTCCTGCACTCTTTTATGCATGATTGTTATAGCATCGTATTTCTCTCCGATCTATTGATTTAGTTTGGCAAACTAGATTGATTTTTCTTGCAATGCGAGAGGCACTTTGTAATGGGTTCGATCTTGCAGTGCTCAGTCCTAGTGACAAAAGGGGACATGATGATAACCCACAAGTATAGGGGATCGCAATAGTTTTCCAAGGTAGAGTATTCTACCCAAATTTATCAATTCAGCACAAGGGGAGCCAAAGAATATTCGCGAGTATTAGGAGTTGAGTTGTGAATTCAACCACACCTAAAATACTTAATATCTATAGCAAAGTTTTTAGTAGCAAAGTAGTATGGAAGTAGTGGTAACAGTGACAAAAGTAATAGTAGCAGTTTTGTAGTGATTGTAACAGTGGCAACGATAAAGTAACTTACTCCTTCCTTCCATCTATATAGGGCCTAATGCGTTTTTTAAGACCGCCTTTGACTATTGAAAAGATTAATAGTACATGACATGCACTATGTGAAAATTATATCGTTGAAAGCTCCTTTCACACACGAATTTAACGGTGTGCTTTGTGTAAGTTGCATGTCATATATTATTGCTCTAATATTTGATCAAAGTTATCCTCAAAAAACGCATTAGGCCCTATATAGATGGAAGGAGGGAGTAGCAAAGATCAATATGTGAGAAGCTTGTAGCCATTGGATCGACAATGATAATTGTGTTGGATAATATTCATCATGTAGCAGTCATAACCTAGGGTGACACAGAACTAGCTCCAATTCATCAATGTAATATAGGCATGTATTCTATATATAGTCATACGTGCTTATGGAAAAAAAACTCGCATGACATCTTTTGTCCTACCCTCCCGTGGCAGCGGGGTCCTAATGGAAACTAAGAGATATTAAGGCCTCCTTTTAATAGAGAATCGGAACAAAGCATTATCACTTAGTGAATAAATGAACTCCTCAAACTAAGGTAATCACCGGAAAGAATCCCAATTATTGTCACCTTGGGGTATGCAGATCATAACTCGTAATAGGTGTCTACAACTTGCAAGATAGGATCAAGAAGACACATATATTCATGAAACACATAATAGGTTCAGATCTGAAATCATGGCACTCGGGCCCTAGTGACAAGCATTAAGCATAGGTCATAGCAACATCAATCTCAGAACATAGTAGATACTAGGGATCAAACCCTAACAAAACTAACTCGATTACATGATAAATCTCATCCAACCCATCACCATCCAGCAAGCCTATGAAGGAATTACTCACTCCCGGCGGTGAGCATCATGTAATTGGCGATGGAGTAAGGTTGGTGACGATGATGGCAACAAATTCCCCCCTTCAGAGCCCCAAACGGACTACAAATCAACCCTTCGATGAAGAACACGGCTCCGTATGGTAAAACGTGATGAATCCTTCTCCCTGATTTTTTCTCCATGAATAGGTATATATGGAGTTGGAGTTAGGGTTTTAGATGGTCCAAGGGCCCCACAAGCCTGGGAGGCGCTCCCTGGGGGGGGGGGGGTAGGTGCGCCCCCATGGCTTGTGGCCTCTGGGTGGCCCCCTTCTAGTATCTTTTTTCACCAGTATTTTTTATATATTCCACAAAACAAATCCGTAAATTTTCAGTCCAATTCGAGAACTTCTATACACCATGACAATTCTGCTGAAAACAACGTTAGTCCAGGTTGGTTCCATTCAAATCATGCAAATTAGAGTCCAAAACAAGGGCAAAAGAGTTTGGCAAAGTAGATTCGATGGAGACGCATGAAATCCCCCAAGCTTAACCCATTGCTTGTCCTTAAGCAATTCATGTGACAAACTGAAAGTGACAAAGAAAAACTTCTACAAATATGTTTGATCTTGTTGTTGCAAATATGTCTAGCCAATATTCAGGTTTCCACCAAAGATTATGAACTAATCATATTCACAATAACACTTAGGTCTCACATTTACTCATAGAAATAGCATAATCAACTAGCGAGCAATAATAAGATATCTCGGATGACAATACTTTTTCAAAACAATCATGATGTACTTAGGTCTCCGCGAGCCTCTGCCACTCATCCTTTTCCCCCTTGTCCTCTTCTCCCTTGTTGTCTTCCCGGGCCTCCCCGTGACCTCTGCGGCCGGCAGAGCCCCGGCCGGACGTGCACGGCGGCACCCGGCCATGGCCTCCCTTGCCTGGCTATAAATAGCCCCTCCCGACCCCGTTCAACCTCACCACCAGCCTCACACCACCCCCAGCAACCTCCACGACCTCTCCCACGAGCTCCAGGAGCTCTCCTCTCTTCGGTTCACCGCCATGGCCACCTCCCTTTAGTCCACCACCACCAGAGACCTCCACCACACCCCTAGAGCCTCCCTGTTGTTTCCCTCCCCCTCTGGTAGCCCCTGGCCGCGATGCCTAACCCCACCCGAAGCCATCTCCGCCGGAGTCCATGCCATCGTCGCTCTAGTCCTCCTCGGCGTCCGTGTCCAGCCTGGATGGAGGCGGCGTCCTCTCCCGAGCTCATCAGTGGTCATGGGCCCAGAACGATGGCCGGGGACGGCTAGGCGAGCACCGGCGCCAGCGGCCTCCTCTCCTCTGTGAGCCAGCGTCGGGGGATAAGGAGGAAGAAGGAGGGAGGAGAGAGAAAAGGAGGTGGGACCCACCTGGCAGTGAGACAAGGCCCCGACCCCGCCTCTGCCAGCGTGGCAAGTGGAAGCACAATCTCCTCTAATACGCTTTTGTTTCAGTGAAAGTGTAAATCGCTGCGGCTTCGGCCAAAAGTACGCTTTCACTATCCTGAAAGCGTAGTTCCTGGAATGCGCTTTCAATTTTTTTGTTTTGGCCCAGTCTGTAAATATTTCTATTACAGATAGGTCCCTAGCAGAAAACCCCTCCTAACTTTGTGCTCGTAACTCCGATTGAGGTGAATCCAAGGCCATGTTTGGTTCTGCTATGGATTTCTAAAAGCAGCTGTGAAAAATCTGTTGTGGAAAAACAACTGTGGAAAATCTAAGTGAAAAAGATGTAGGTCATTTGGTAAACCAACTGATACAGCTTTTTTAGATGTTGGCCCGCAGCGGAATCAGATTTTGGAAAGCACGTCCTGGGCTGCTTCCGCTTTTGGTTCAGATTTTGGCAGCGGATTTCTTTAATCGGATTCTGCTGGGTTCGCCCTTTGGTTCAGATTCTGCTGTGCGGTAGTGGAATCCGTCGATAAAAGCTGAACCAAACAAGGCCGAAAGCCTACTTCTTCATCTCGTTGAGCCCGATCTGTTCATATCATTTTTACTATGTATTCACATTTTTAAAATGACCTTATTGCCCTTGCCCCTAATCAGCCCCCTCCGAGAGAGAATCTTTTCCGGTGAATCTTTCCGCAACTTCACCGCACCTCTTCCCGGAGCCTCCTTCATCACCAGGCAAGCCACAACACCCACTTGCATGATGGCCATGCAGTATCCATGGTTTTCAACTTGAATATTTAATAAATGTCTTCTTGTTTTAATATGGTTATCGTTGTTTCGGTGATGCTTATGGATTTGTGTTCACATTCATGCTATGCTTTTATGCACCTGGTATTCATGTCCTAGTTGCTAGTATTTCTGTCATATGTCATGCTTGGTAGTAGTACAAGTTGGTGTTGGTCATGTTCTTCGGCGCATGACTATCGTCTGCTACCGAGTCCCGTGATTATGCATGTTCCTTTGCATCTAGGTGGTTATATGCTTACTTGGCAATATTCTTGATATGTTCTTGCTTAGTGTTTATTGTTAATGCTAGTGGTCATGTTATGCTATGAGTAGTGTTATACTTGTGATGTTCATGCTAGTCAGTATGCCATGCTCATTCGGATATATGCTTTATCGTTGTTGATATGCTTGATGATTATGTTGTACCCCCATGCTTATGTTGATATCATGCATGATGGTTGCATCAAGTTATATTGTATGACTCAGCATCACTTGCATTCAAGTTTAACCAGACTTAAATGAACTTGAACAACTGTTGGCTGAGTCATGGTGCCACCATATCGAGCTGACCAGTGCAGCCACATTTGCCTTTTATGGGAAGGGCCTAACTGGGTCTATTGTCATGCCTCTCGCCGGTGCCTCCAACAAGGGAAGGTTATGCATGGGCGCTACCTTGGCCTAGTAGGACGGCATAAGCCTTGTGTGCTCAAGTTTTTTGCGCGCTTTTGTCCCCGTTTGGGACCGTTTATTGCTTTGCCATGATGGTGGCCGTTGATGCCTTTGGTAGGCACGGGGCCACCCATGACTTAGCCCAAAGGGGAGTTTGTCTAAGTGGCCGGGAGAGTGTCATGGGCAGTAGATCGGTTTGTCGAAATGTCGTTGGTTCACCCGAATGGGAGTGCGAGGCCATGGATTCCGTGGTGTGGGTACAGTGTGCTAACCTCTCCAGAGTGTGTGTTAAATCTATCGATAGCCGCGCCCGCAGATAAGGGCCCAGTTCGTAGTTGGTCACACTATGGGCCAACAGTAATAATAATGATGTGCTTAATAACAACTCTGGTTCGGTGATGAGAAAGAGGTTGATTGTGATCATGAGATGATCATCGTGGTATCGAGGATACCGAATTGTTGGATATTTGTGGTGTTATGCGAGAGTCAAGGGTTAAGGTCAAGCTCCTTGTGGTCATGTAATGATTACTACGGTATTGTAATACCAATCTTGATTGGATCCTGAGATGATCGTGTGATGTCGGTGATGGTAAGCGTATGCATGTGATGGTTACGAGGTAACCCGGGCAGCGTAAGTTGGTGCATGATAGTGTCATCATGTTGCATGCTAGTATCATCATGTTCATATGTTCATGCCATGATCGTATTAGCTGTATCATGTTCATGCTATGATTGATCTTCTAGTATCATGTTAATCCTTGCTAACCTGTAATTGCCATGCTATTATCGGTCTTGATTGCTCTTGGTTGCTTTGAGCTTGCAAGTACATTCAATGTACTGACCTTGCATGCCATGCCAGTTTGCAGGTCATGCCAGATTTGATTGCTTGTTTGCCGTGGATTCCTTGTTTGCGAGCAAGGATAAGCGTTCCAGCCAAAGTCCCTACGGAGTAGAGTTCACCACCGTCGTCGCTATTCCGTTACTAGAGATTATTCCGCTGCTTCGTGTTGTTCTGTTGCTTGCATAGAGCAACCGTGGCAGGCGTAGTGTCATCGTGCCGATGTAATCCCCTGTACCCATATAGATTGTAATAAAGAGTTGATTTGTTCTGTGCTAAGCAGTGTCGTATTCCAGAAGACTTCTCCTTGATCTCTGGGCTGGAATACGGGGCGTTCCGGTTTCTCTGAGTCGGGGTGTCACAACACAACCCACCTGGGCGCGCCAGGGAGCCCAGGCGCGCCCTGGTGGGTTGTGCTCCCATCGTCCCACCTATGGTGCCCATCTCCTGGTATATAAGTCATTTTGACCTAGAAAAAAATAAGGAGTGGACTTTTGGGATGGAGTGATGCCGTCTCGAGGCAGAACTTGGGCAGGAGCACTTTTTCCCTCCGGCGGAGCAATTCCGCCGGGGGAACTTCCCTCCCGAAAAGGAAAATCATCGTCATCATCATCACCAACAACTCTCCCATCTTGGGGAGGGCAATATCCATCAACATCTTCAACAACACCATCTCCTCTCAAACCCTAGTTCTTCTCTTGTGTTCAATCTTTGTACCGGAACTATAGATTGGTACTTGTGGGTGGCTAGTAGTGATGATTACATCTTGTAGTTGATTACTATATGGTTTATTTCGTGGAAGATTATATGTTAAGATCCAATATGCTATTTAATACCTGTCGGGGATATACCCCGCGGTATAAACTGCAGGATGTATGACCCGGCTAGAGTTTGGCGATTCACTGGTGACCCGCTTGGACCTGGCGGTTTATGATTCATTGGTAACCCGGCAGGCGGGACAGACGGATGACAAGGCCCAAGGCCCAGAAGGCCGGTTTATGTTATGGTGGGCTGGTTTACAAGGGAAGACATAAGGAATATTCTCCTATCAAGGAAGCAAGACTAGGACTCCACTTGTAATAGAGTAGTCCTAATCCAACTAGGACTAGTCATGTAAACCGCCCCTTCAACATATATAAGGAGGCGAAGGGATCCCCAAAGAGGGACAAGTAAGAAGAAACAATCTCTAGGGCTAGACGCAAACAGCCGGCTTACCGACGACTCCCTCATGATCATAATGAGACCTAGCCACAAACAGCATGTAGGGCTATTACCGGATGATGTTTCCTGGGGCCTGAAGCTGTCTAAATCCTTGTCTTGTGTTGCGTCTCTTGATTCCGCTCAACCCCTCTCAAGCTACTGCAAAGATGCGTTGGCCTCACGACTAAGTCCTCACACTAGGACATCTGCCGTGACAATTCTACGACAGTTGGCGCCCGTCGTGGGGCTTGCGCACGGTGGTGTTAAGTTCTTGAAGGGACCTCTTTAGGAATCGAGAAGTTCACAATTTTTCGGATGAAGAGAAGCCGGTTTGGAAGAATCTGCATCATTGTTGAACAATTGAGCGGTGTCAGAAAAATTGAGGCGAGAATTAAGGTTGTGCGTCTGTGCGCTGCCACAAGTCGCCAGGTTAACAAAAATTTTCATTGCGATTTCGATCTAAACCCGCTGGTCATATCCGGGTCTGTGGCTGCAACGCCGTTTCCAAGCAGAAGTCCAAGTCATCGAAACCGAGATTGGTATAATACTAAACTGGTTGTAGCGTAATCGCTATCTGCCCGTGCCTAAGGTGGCCATGGGTCTTGACACAGACCTCTGCGTTTTCGGTCCCTAGTACAACCCTGTGGTGGAAAATTATTGATCAAAGATGCTGCCTACGCCGGCCTTATTCATTGATAGAAGCATGGCCTCCAAAGCTCAGAATTGTTTGGGAGACCAAAAAGTACTTGTCGGTGTCAAAACCGGCGGATCTCGGGTAGGGGGTCCCGAACTGTGCATCTAGGCCGGATGGTAACAGGAGGCAAGGGACACGAAGTTTTACCCAGGTTCGGGCCCTCTCGATGGAGGTAAAACCCTACGTCCTGCTTGATTAATATTAATGATATGGGTAGTACAAGAGTAGATCTACCATGAGATCGAGGAGGCTAAACCCTAGAAGCTAGCCTATGGTATGATTGTTGATGTGTACGTTGTCCTACGGACTAAAACCCTCCAGTTTATATAGACACCGGGTAGGGTTAGGGTTACATAGAGTCAGTTACAATGGTAGGAGATCTATATATCCGTATCGCCAAGCTTGCCTTCCACGCCAAGGAAAGTCCCTTCCGGGCATGGGACGGAGTCTTCAATCTTGTATCTTCATAGTCTAGGAGTCCGGCTGAAGGTATAGTCCGGCTATCCGAACACCCCCTAATCCAAGACTCCCTCAGTAGCCCCTGACCCAGGCTTCAATGACGACGAGTCCGGCGCGCAGATTGTCTTTGGCATTGCAAGGCGGGTTCCTCCTCCAAGTACTTCATAGAAGATTTTGAACACAAAGATAGTGTCTGGCTCCGCAAAATAAGTTTCCACATATTGCCATAGAGAGAATAATATTTACACCAAACTAATCTGCTGTCGTATTCCGTAACGTGTCACACCACGACCAAGCCTTTATCCGAGTCGTTTCATTATCCCATCTCAGCGCGTCATGCGAGGCGGTTTCCTTGGCATGTCTTGTTAAAGCAGAGATCGTGTCCCCTTATTCCGGGATTCTCATCAATACGGGCGTGGGTAACCCAACCGCGCCATTGATTACGGCGCTTGGGAGATAAGCGAGTTTTACCAGGCTGGTGGGGACACGTAGTGGCGTCCACCCATATAAGGGGATAAGGATCCACCTTTTCACCTACGCCTTCTTCCTCCCTTGCTTATCCATTCTCGCGCACTCGAGCTCCAGCGCCCAAGTCCGCACTCCCCACCTCAACCTTCTCCAGCCATGTCCGGAGCGGGAGGCAAGTGGATGGCCTCCTCCGTTACGGAGGGGCACATCAAAAAACTAAGGAAGGCCGGATACCTGTCGAACGACATTGCGCACCGGCTTCCTGAAGAGGGGCAGCTCATCCCACCCCTAGGCCCCATGAGAGGGTGGTGTTCCTCCCCCATTTCCTCCACGGATTGGGTTTCCCTCTCCATCCATTTGTCCGGGGGCTCATGTTCTTCTATGGCCTGGATTTCCACGACCTGGCCCCGAATTTTGTCCTCAACATCTCGGCATTTATCGTCGTGTGTGAGGCTTTCCTCTGCATCCGCCCCCATTTCGGCTTATGGCTCAAGACTTTTAACGTCAAGCCGAAGGTGGTGCGCGGCAACCAGGCGGAGTGTAGAGGCGCCATGGTGGGCAAGATGCCCAATGTCTTATGGCTCGAGGGCTCCTTTGTGGATACCCTGAAGGGGTGGCAATCGGGGTGGTTTTACATCACCGAGCCACGCGACCCTAAGTGGGTCGCAGCCCCCGAGTTCCGGTCCGGACCCCCAATGCGGCTCACATCCTGGAAAGAGACGGGCCTGTCGTGGGGCAGCAAAAAGAAGGTGACCAGACTGCAAACATGCATCCAATCCCTAGTGGACAAGCAGCTCAGGCTCGTCAACGTAGTCCAGGTTATGCTCATCCACCTGAGCCTCCCGTGTCAACAACGGGCCTTCAATCTGTGGGAGTTCAATCTGGCGCAGCACCAAACTCTGAGCAGGCTCTTCGACACGATGTACGAAGATGCCTGGAAGGTGCTTTTCAAGGGCGCCGAGGCTCCCGCATCCACCACCGAGGATCGCGGATTCAGCGCGCAGCGTCACGCTAGCGCGGTAAGTTTTTTGTACCTTTTACAGGGCACTAGTTTTTCATAGTTTAACTCTATGCGGGATTTAAGCTCCCTTACCTTTGACAGGATTGGCAGGCGAAGTCCGGACGGATCGACTGTCTGGCACCTTTGCCCGAAGACCCAGCTGATGCCCACTTGACGAAGCTGCTGGTTCCGGCACCCTATGTGGTGCCGGAGAAGAAGGCCAAGAAGAAGGCCACGGGGACTCGAAAGAGTGCCCGACGCTCGGAGGTGTCGGATTCACCATCCGATGAATCGAAGACGCACTCCTCCCATGAAGACGAGGAGGAGGAAGAAGAGACCCCTCCCCCTCCAGCAGGGGAAGGGAAGAAAAGGAAGGCCGCCCCAACTGGGGAGGCCGAAGGGTCCAAGAAGGGGAAAACCTTTCCTCCGGACTACTCCACCGACGCCGACGACGACGGAGAGGAGTGGGCGCCCAGGGCCAACCCCTGGCCAAATCGTAAGTATCCGGATACCAGAGTAATTCATAGTATTCGTTTATTGCACAGCTTTCCCTTACGTCGAATATGTTTATGCAACCCACCCAAAGACCATCTCGACGCATCGTCGAGCGGCTCACTGGACTCGTCGGATGTGAACTCGCTTCCGACGGCTTCCTCCTCCCGCCCTACGGACGACACCGAAGTGTTGTCCCAACAGGTTCCAATCCGGGAGGAGGTGGTCCTGGAGGCGCCGCGAGGCGATCTCCCGGACTCCAAGAGTAAAGGGGATGAAACCCCCAGGGCTCCAAGTCCGTCCCTAGGCCGGACACCGCTCCGGAACCTTCAAAGGTTCCAGAGTCTGGCGGGGGACCTCCTTCCATGAGGAGCAAGCCCACTGTGCCGGAAACCTCCATCCAACCGGAGGCACCAGACAATTCGTTGGAGGCGCTCCAAGGCGCCTCCATTGACGAGGGGCACCGCACCATTATGAGTGTGGTGGTCCAGAAGGTTCAGTCTACCAAGAGCGGATTGACTGAAGCTTGTAATAGCCTTTTGACAGACTTTGAGGTAAGTAAAGAATGTGTAAGTAATATTACCGCATAGACAGTAGCCCCTGATGCTCTATTTGGCGTTCGGGAAGAAAAGCCGAATAGAGGATCAAATAAAATTCGCAGTAGTCTAACAAAAAGGAGTCAATATGCGTGTGCAGGCTTCCCTGCTGGCGTCCACCGCACTGACTGTGGAAGTGGACATGCTAAAGCAGAACCTCGAGCGGTCCGAGCAAGAGCTCGGGCGTGCCAAGAAGCAGCTCGAGGACAATGAAGGTAAGAAATACCTTGTTTAAATATATATATAAAAAGGTGCAATTGCCAAAAAATGACAGGATTATCGTGGCTATTGTAGGGGCCACGTCTGATGTGGCGACCCTTAAGCAAGCGCTGCTCGAGGCCGAGAAGACGGCGGCCACGGAGCGCACCGAGCGGGAGAAGTATGAGGCCGAGGTTGGCAAGGTACGGCAAGAGCTCCAGGCTCTCATGGAAAAACATGAGAGTTTGGAGCTTGACTCAAAGACGTGAGCGTCCGAGCTCACGGTGGCTATTGAAAATGCCAAGTCTGCCAAGGCCGAATCCTAGAAGACCCTCCAGGAGTTGGATGAGGTGAAGAAGATAGCGGCGGGTAAGGCATTCTTTATGCAAAGCAAACACATAAACGTGAGTTACTTGTTACTTACCCGAATCCGGAGCTCTCCGGGAGCGTTCGCAGATCTTCCCCGGAGTGTGTCTGATGCCGCCGCATTCTATCGAGCCGAGGAGGGCAGCTCGACAGAGAAGGTGTTCTGGTCTCAGTATGCTGAGGCCGGACACCCCGTTCCCCTGAGCGACCAGCTGAAGCAACTGGTCGAGCTCCACAAGGCGGCCGAACGGGCCATGAGGGGCCTCATAGTTCAGTTGTGGCCTGGAGAGGCTCTGCCTAGGAGCTATTTCGGGCTGGTGCGGGGGCTAGTGGAGGCCTGTCCAAGGCTCGAAGTCATCAAGCGCTCCGTCTGCATTGAAGGTGCCCGTAGGGCCCTTGCCCGTCCTAAGGTGCACTGGGGCAAGCTGGATGCTGAGAAGCTTGTGAAGGACGGGCCACCGCCGGGGAAAGAGCATCGCAAGCCCGAGAATTATTATAAGGATGTTCTAAAGGGTGCTCGCCTTGTGGCCGATGAATGTTCTAGGGATGTAATTTTTGAGTGAAACTTGCTCGTTTTGTCCTGTGCGCTGAAAACTTGTTCATATGCGCTAAGCAATGCTGTTTGAATTTGAAATATTACCTTTTGTGCGGCTGTTTATCAATTCTGAGAGATGGCGAGTCGTCGGCTTCTGCCCCCGTGCCGCTAGTGCTCCCCCGTGCCGCTAGTGCTGGGGTGTTCGGGGATAAACCTGAGCGCTCTTTTTCCCATGTTTGGGTCCTTCGAGGGAGGCGCTCAGCCCAACGAACAAGGCAATCGGACTATAATGCGTGAACACTTTCACTTAGCCATAGAATTCTATAATTTTAAATTTCGGTGAAGCCCCTAGTATTCGGAAGACCGAGTTCGGGGCGCTATCCACGCCTTGGCCGGACAGAGCTGACTCCTCGCCCTAAGCGACATAAGTCTTTAGGGACTCGAAAAAACCTCTCGAACAGCGACCAGCTCTCGCTTCATCATGACAGTCAGTTTTAGCTTTCTCCACTGAGGTGCTCGACCCAGCTCAACTGGGGCACAATCGCAGTGGTTCTCCTAGTGCTACCTTAGCCGATATAGCGGAACGTAAGGCATCAAAACATAGGAGTCGGGCAAACCCAACTATTGACCCAAGACATGATTCGGAGCTGATGCATATAATGCTATAAGTTCGGGGTGCCACACTTGTTAAAGTGTTCGGACTTCTCACACCATATTGAGGGGTACTAAAGCCCCTGGCGTATTTTGGCTGTACCAACATGTACGGGTGCAACATGTCGTTAAGGAACATATATAAAGAAAAAGGTAATGCAAAAATAGACGAAAGCTATGCATTGTTTATTAAAAAGGGGTGCGATCAAGGCAGAACGATACAAATAATGCGATAAGTGGAAGGTTGGACTAGTTAATATGTCCGTTCCAGGGGCAAGCTGCGGAATAGTATGCAGAATGGGTATACTGCTCGTGATAGAGACCACCTGGGAGTTCCATAATGCGGTGTGGCTTGTCTGCTTCCCTGGTTCTTGCATCGTTTGTGCGGCAATTGAACTGCCGAACAGGCCTTCCGAAGGATGGAGTCCTGAAAGTAAGAGAAAAATTAAAAAATCGGCAGCCCCTGGTACGGTTTAAGCCGTGTTTTGGTCGTGCCGTGATGGTGCCCCTCCCCCTGTGCCCATGGTATCTCTAGAGCATAGTTATGTACGCGAAGTACTGGCGTCGCCTTTTTGCGAGGGTTGGGGTTGGGGCCGCATTGCTACGCCTGCTCGGATCGTGCCAGGCGGTCTTGTTGTAGGTTACTCCGGGCGCGCTTGATGGTGTCCGGTCGTTTAGTGGCCGGCTGGAGAACTGCCTGGAGAGGCTGCTTTGTACTTCCGCTGCAAGGGCCGCCGTGTGCTCCTCCGTTCGGAGGGAGTGTTCGGTGTTTCCATTGACCGTAATTACTCCTCGAGGGCCTGGCATCTTGAGCTTAAGGTATGCGTAATGCGGTACTGCATTGAACTTAGCAAATGCGGTTCGCCCGAGCAGTGCGTGATAACCACTGCGAAACGGGACTATGTCGAAGATTAACTCCTTGCTACGGAAATTATCCGGAGATCCGAAGACCACTTCAAGTGTGACTGAGCCTGTATAGTTGGCCTCTACACCTGGTATTACGCCTTTAAAGGTTGTTTTGGTGGGCTTAATCCTCGAGGGATCTATGCCCATTTTCCGCACTGTATCTTGGTAAAGCAGGTTCAGGCTGCTGCCGCCGTCCATAAGGACTCTAGTGAGATGAAATCCATCAATAATTGGGTCTAGAACCAATGCGGCGAATCCGCCGTGACGGGTGCTAGTGGGATGGTCCCTTCGATCAAAGGTGATCGGGCAGGAGGACCATGGGTTGAACTTTGGGGCGACTGGCTCTATCGCGTATACGTCCCTTAACGCGCGCTTCCGCTCCCTCCTGGGGATGTGGGTTGCGTATATCATGTTCACCGTCTGCACTTGTGGGGGAAAACCCTTCTGTCCACTGTTGTTCGGCGGTCGGGGCTCCTCGTCATCATCGCTATGCAGCCCCTTGTCTTCATTTTTGGTGTTTAACTTGCCTGCCTGCTTGAACACCCAACAATCCCTGTTGGTGTGATTGGCCGGCTTTTCGGGGGTGCCATTTATCTGGCATAACCGGTCGAGTATTCGGTCCAAACTGGACGGGCCCCTAGGATTCCTTTTGAATGGCTTTTTCCGCTGACCAGATTTAGAGCTTCTGAATCCGGCATTGACTCTTGTATCCTCAATATTGTCGCCGTTAATGCAACGCTTCTTCTTGTTGCGACGCGACCTGCCACTACTGTCCCTGGTGTCCGAATTACCAGGGTTCTTGGTCATATTGTTGTTACGAGAAAGCCAGCTGTCTTCTCCCACGCAAAAGCGGGTCATGAGTGTCGTTAGTGCTTCCATAGATTTCAGCTTTTCCTGTCCAAGGTGACGGGCAAGCCACTCGTCACGGATATTGTGCTTGAAGGCTGCTAGGGCCTCAGCGTCCGGACAGTCGACTATTTGATTTTTATTTGTTAGGAACCGTGTCCAGAATTGCCTGGCCGATTCATCTGGCTGCTGAATTATGTGACTTAGGTCATTGGCGTCTGGGGGTCGCACATAAGTGCCCTGGAAATTGTCGAGGAATGCGCCTTCCAGGTCCTCCCAACAACTGATTGATCCTGTTGGCAAGCTGTTAAGCCAATGCCGAGCTGGTCCTTTAAGCTTGAGTGGGAGGTATTTGATGGCGTGGAAATCATCGCCGCGGGCCATGTGGATATGAAGGAGATAATCCTCGATCCATACCGCAGGATCTGTTGTGCCATCATATGATTCGATGTTTACGGGTTTGAAACCCTCGGGGATTTGATGATCCATTACTTCGTCTGTGAATCATAGTGGATGTGCGGCACCTCTATACTGGGCTATATCATGACGTAGCTGCAATGAGCTTTGTCTACTGTGTTTGGCCCTGCCGAATTTGTGGCCGGCGTGATGGTTGCCGTCTCGAGCCGTGGGGTGCCCACGCGATCCGTAGATCGATCTTGTTTGCCTTGCCTTGTCCTCCAACATATCTTGTAAGTCTGGCGCATATTCCCGTGCCTTGGTATGGGGTGCGGCTTGAGTGGAGGGCCGAGAGGCCTCTCTGTCGCGGCCACGAGGTGTCCGGTCGGCCGCATCAAGTGCTTCCTCCTCTAATCGGGGTAGCAACCTGAGCTTTGGGTAGCTCTTGGAGGGGCGTTCGAGTTTATACTCTTCGGCCGCAAGGACTTCAGTCCATCTGTCGACTAGCAAATCTTGATCAGCTCTAAGCTGTTGCTATTTTTTCTTGAGGCTTCTTGCCGTGGCTATAAGTTTGCGTTGAAAACGCTCTTGCTCGACGGGATCCTCTGGCACGACGAATTCGTCGTTGTCGAGGCTTGCCTCGTCTTCGGAGGGAGGCATATAATTATCATCCTCGACCTCTCTGTCTGCCGCTCTCTCATGAGGGCTGGTTTCTCCATCCTCCTGTGCTAAATCTTGCTGGAGGGGGTTTTCTTTGGCGCTTTACGAAGTATTATTATCTCCCGTGCTGGAATCATCGTGTTTGTTTTGGCGGGAGTATTATTATCTCACGTTGTCCTACGGACTAAAACCCTCCGGTTTATATAGACACCGGGTAGGGTTAGGGTTACATAGAGTCGGTTACAATGGTAGGAGATCTATATATCCGTATCGCCAAGCTTGCCTTCCACGCTAAGGAAAGTCCCTTCCGGACACGTGACAGAGTCTTCAATCTTGTATCTTCATAGTCCAGGAGTCCGGCTGAAGGTATAGTCCGGCTATCCGAACACCCTCTAATCCAGGACTCCCTCAGTACTACTTGACCAAAAGTAAATCAAAGACGCGGTGGATTTGTATGAGTACTAATTGATGGCTGCTATTAATGTGAAGGCTGCGTTGTCTATTGGCTGGAGACCCGCCGCACGTTGTCTGTCGGCCGGGGAGCTTCCTTGCGCTGTCCGTGTTGAACCACATCAGGCCTTCGCGACCGAGCCGCCACCGGTTTTCATTACCGCGTCCGCCTCGCCGCGCCGCTATTCCAAGTCGCCGCCGTGTCCGCCACTACTGGATCCTGCCGAGCGCCGCGACAGCGTCACGTCGCCAACTCACCTCCGCATTTGTGCCGAGCTTCCGAGCCGCCGCCACCATGGATTGCGCCTCCTCGAGCCACCACACCTTGGGTCAAACCACCCCATTGAGCCGCCCCGTTCTAAGCTGCCAGGTCTCGTCATCCGCCAGCCTAGGCCTCTCCTCGCGTAGTTACTTCCTGCCCATGGGCCACTACAGGCTGACCTGCCTCCCGTGCGCCTGCTGAGTCGCCGTGATCGCGGGGCGCTAGTTGCGTCCGCCAGTGTCGGCTGCTGTGCGATGGCCGTCTCCGAGTTGCCCTTGACCCCAAACCTGCCTCGGCCTCTAGTCTGTCGCCTCACCGCTGCAAGCACGTCCCTTGCCAAGCAATAAAAGCAGAAGGATCGGGAGATCGAATCAGTTCGTACATCGTCAAGCATTAGTACAAGTATGTGCGAGCTTAAACAAAAGAATGAGAGATACTCAAATCAGGTTTCAATACTTTTCCATGGGAGATTTGCGTATCTGGTGCTGCCTGGGACTGTTCATAAAAAGAAAGTGGTTCGTGGAGACACACCAAGTACTAAGCTTTGCATCAGATTCACTAAAGACGAGGCTGGACTAGCGTCCATACCATGGGATGACCCAGACGTGGATTGGACTTGGGATCCACTGCTGCGCCTCCGAGCTGTTTGCACTAAAGCCGGTGCGCCCCGAGCCACCTCTGCTGGACTGCCGAGCTGCCCGCACTTTCGCTGATGGATTTTTCATGCCCAATGCGACCCTTCCCCTATCGCCAGATTTGGAGGCCATGGTCAACTCCCGTGCGGCAGAGGCCACATCTGCTGGGTCAACCCATGTGTGTGTGGACAACCCTGTTCGCCGCGGTGCCCTTACGTGCTATCCTGTTACTTACTGCCTGAAGAAAGGGAGATGTTCGTTTGTGCCATGCCAGTCAATAGAACCGGCCGCAGACGTGCCGCGCTGAGTCACCTCTGCCATGTTGACCCATCAGAGACGTCAGTCTGCCCGAACCGCCGGGACTATATTGTGTCACCGGTCTGCCTGAGCCGCTTCTGTCACGACGAACGGATCATCGGTCGACCGAGTAAATCAGGTGATATCCATCCAAATTTGATTTATTAGCACATGTTGTTTTTGTCAAAGAACAAGTATATCTTTACCTTGGTCTGCAATATTGTTTATGCAGGGCAATTACTTATGACAAAAAGTGATATTATACCGCGGAGATGGAGGCACACCAACGTCTTTTGGCACAGGTGGTCGTCGTTACTCAACGAACTCCCGCCCCGGCTTACAATGTTGTGGCCGTTTCTCGCAACCGCAACGGTTTACAACACCGTGGCCGTTTCTCGCAACGGCACCGGCTTACAATGTCGTGGCCGTCACTCGCGACCGCACCGGTTTACAATGCCGCGGCCGACTCTCCCTTCCACACCGATTTATAACGCCGCGGCTGAAAAATCTGTCAGCACCCGCGGCCGACTCGGCCGTAATTGATTTCAGTTTCACCATGGTGATTGATAACCCACAAGTATAGGGGATCGCAACAGCTTTCGAGGGTAGAGTATTCAACCCAAATTTATTGATTCGACACAAGGGGAGCCAAAGAATATTCTCAAGTATTAGCAGCTGAGTTGTCAATTCAACCACACCTGGAAACTTAGCATCTGCAGCAAAGTGTTTAGTAGCAAAGTAATATGATAGTGGTGGTAGCGGCAACAAAAGTAAAGACAACAAAAGTAATGTTTTTGGTATTTTGTAGTGATTGTAACAGTAGCAGCGAGAAAGTAAATAAACGAGAACCAGTATATGGAAAACTCGTAGGCACCGAATCAGTGATGGATAATTATGCCGGATGTGGTTCATCATGTAACAGTCATAACATAGGGTGACACAGAACTAGCTCCAATTCATCAATGTAATGTAGGCATGTATTCCGTATATAGTCATACGTGCTTATGGAAAAGAACTTGCATGACATCTTTTGTCCTACCCTCCCGTGGCAGCGGGGTCCTATTGGAAACTAAGGGATATTAAGGCCTCCTTTTAATAGAGAACTGGAACAAAGCATTAGCACATAGTGAATACATGAACTCCTCAAACTATGGTCATCACTGGGAGTGGTCCCGATTATTGTCACTTCGGGGTTGCCGGATCATAACACATAGTAGGTGACTATAGACTTGCAAGATAGGATCAAGAACTCACATATATTCATGAAAACATAATAGGTTCAGATCTGAAATCATGGCACTCGGGCCCTAGTGACAGGCATTAAGCATAGCAAAGTCATAGCAACATCAATCTCAGAACATAATGGATACTAGGGATCAAACCCTAACAAAACTAACTTGATTACATGATAAATCTCATCCAACCCATCACCGTCCAGCAAGCCTACGATGGAATTACTCACGCACAGCGGTGAGCATCATGAAATTGGTGATGGAGGATGGTTGATGATGACGACAGCGATGAATCCCCCTTTCCAGAGCCCCGAACGGACTCCAGATCAGCCCTCCCGAGAGGTTTTAGGGCTTGGCGGCGGCTCCATATCGTAAAACACGATGATTTCTTCTCTCTGATTTTTTTCTCTCCGAAAGCAAATATATAGAGTTGGAGTTGGCGTCGGAGGGCATCCAGGGGGCCCACGAGGTAGGGGGCGCGCCCTAGAGGGGGGGCGCCCCCTGTCGTGGTTCTAAGTCTGACAGTAATGTAGGGGGTAGGTATGGAGAGGCAAGATCTTAGCTATGGAGTAGTTCTAAGCACACAGGATTTATGAGTTCAGGCCCTTCTCGGAGGAAGTAATAGCCCTACGTCTCGGAGCCCGGAGGCGGTCGACTGGATTATGTGTGTATGAATTACAGGGGTGTGAACCCTTTTCACCGAGGGGGAGGGTGCCTTATATAGAGTTTGCCAGACCCCTCCGGCCCTCAGTTATGCAGGGTTTTAAATACATTAAGGTCGGGTGTTACTGGTAACACCCCTAATAAAGTGCTATGATGACCATAAAAGCTACTTAATGACCGACCGTTAGCGTGCGGAGTGACTTTAGGTCTCCTGGCCGTCGAGTGGTTGGATCTTGGTCGGGTGATTGCTTCTTGGTCGAGTGTCTTCGAGTCTGTCGAGTGGAACACCTCCAAGTCGATTGAAAGGTGATTTCTTCTAGAGATGTCCTTGGGTAGGGCAGTTAGGACAGGTCCATGACCCTACCCTAGGTACATAGCTTCATCATTAGCCCCCGAATGGATCGAGGTTTGAGTGGGAAAGGAGTCGAGAACTTCTCCGACTCATTTTTCATGCCATGAGCATATCTTGTTTCGGATCAATGAACCTGAGTGATGACAGCAACTTCCTTTTCAGTCGCCTTGATCCATTCTTAGTTTTTTGTCGAGTGAGTTTCTTTACTTGAGAAGCTCCGAGTGACGGTGTGGAGGAGATCTTTCGTCTGACAAGTTGTTCTGCTGCCCGCAGATTTCGCGGGATTCGAATTTTGGGAAGCGCGCAGGACGAGGGAGGCCACAGTAATCGGATGGGATAGGGCGGAGCCGCCTAGATCTTCGCGCCACCTTTTTTGCCACGTATCGCCCGCGCGATTGTTACGGGATTTGACAGGATCGCCCGGGCCTACCAGTCAGCCACTTGGAAGCAACCTCTTATAAGGCGTCGGACCGGGGTTTCTTGAACAGTGCATTCTCATTTCCTCTTCTCTTCTTCAGGCTTCTTCACCGCGTTCGCTCTCGCACCAGCGCCACCGCTCCGTACACGTCTCACCAGCGACGATGGGGAAGGAGAAGACGGCGGCTCTGGAGCGGGCGAAGAAGGCGACGGCGAAGGCGGAGGGGAAGGCGACCAGTCGGGTGGATCTTCCTCACGAGCCGGCCTGCCGAAGGGCTGGATACAGGGCGACTGGATCTGCTCGGTGATCCGCCAAGAAGACCTCGACGACCTAACCGACGGAGGACTGATCCCCCATGGATCGGCGCGGCTTTTGGGGAAGGAATCTGAGCCGCAACCTCGGGAGGGTGAGCGCGTTCTCCTCGCCACCCACGTCGACCGTGGATTTTCCTTGCCTCCTCACCCTTTCTTTCGGGGATTTCTAAATTTCTTTGGGGCACAACTCCACCACTTCACTCCCAACACACTTGTGTATCTCGCTGCTTTCGTGTCTTTGTGCGAGAATTTCTTGGGTTGTCGGCCTCAATGGGGTCTTTTAAAGCACATTTTCACCTGTCGTTCTCAGACGGTGAAAAAGGCCAATCCGAGTGACGAGAGAACACAAGTGATTCAGATGTGTGGGGGTCTTGGTGTTCAGATGAGAGGGAAAAGTTCCTTTCCGGCCACGATTCTTCCTGACTCGGTCCGCGGATGGCAGTCGACCTAGTTTTACTACAAAGACCAGTCGACGCCAGGACAGTCGACTGGCCTCCCTCCTTTTACCATGGACTGAGTGAGGAAACCCTCCTCTTTGAAGGTGCTCCCGGAGGAGAAGGCGCAAGTTAGGGTGATGGTCGAACGAGTGGTCCAGCTTATCCGTGACAGGGTCACTGGTATGGATCTCTTGGAGGTTTTCCTTCGGCGGCACATCCAGCCTCTTCAAGCTCGAGACCATCCGATGTGGATGTATTCAGGTATTGACGACACCACTCAGGTTCACCGGAGGAGGGCGATGACGACACATTGGAGGGATGGCTATCGGGCATTACCAGAAACAAGGACAACCTCAGGGGAGCCAGGAGAGTTCCTCCATTCGACCAGTCCCACGAACCAGAAAAAGGTCCGATTCTGAGCTTTTATTATAATCTGAATTCACTCGCGCAGCTGTCTATACTGCGTCGACTGACTTTATTCTTCCTGCTTTCTTTCAGGCCCTTATCAAAATGTACTCAGTGCCCAACGGAGAGCAAGAGCAAGATCTGGAAGGAGAGGTGAGTGGCGGCGACAGTGGCGAATGGCATTCTGACGGAGAAGAGGACGAAGAAAGCGACGACTCAAGTGACGAAGAAGAAGTCGAGTCGCCTCCTCGCAGGGAGACGCGATCCAAGCTTGACCAAGAACGACCGAGCGCCCGTGAAAAGGAGATTGCTCAGACTGGTTAGTCTTCAAAGCATCCTTGGACATCTTCACCGACCCCAACTGAAAAAGTGTCGAAGCATCTCAAA
This sequence comes from Triticum dicoccoides, assembly GCF_002162155.2. Lineage (NCBI taxonomy): Eukaryota > Viridiplantae > Streptophyta > Magnoliopsida > Poales > Poaceae > Triticum > Triticum dicoccoides. Next base: position 125,781,192 of record NC_041386.1, on the reverse strand, counting down.
GTTGCAGAGCAGAAGCCTCGGAAGGCGTTGCCGGAGATTAAGATCGACATCCCCATCGCTTCTGCGTGAGTGTCTCCCTTTGTATTCACTCGACGCTCCGTGTTGTTTATTTTTTCTTTATTTAACCAGACAAACTTTCGAACTGGCAGCGCTACTACTTCCGGGACCTCAGCTTACAGAGATGAGGATGAGGTAATGGAGGATGCGGTCACTTCCAATCTGGGTATGATTTCTGTCATTCTGTCTTTATTTGGTCGACTCAATTGCAATGTGTACCATTGGGTGATGTGATTTTGGCGATGAAGTTCTTCTCTCTGCAGCGACGTGAGAGGCTCGGGGAGATATTCCTCATGGGGACGCGACGGGTCGCCTCCACCTGCGCCTCCGTCGGTGCGGGGAAAACCGGGAGGACTGGGCGGTCCATCGACCATCAGAACCTCCGCCGCCGGATCACTGCTGTCGCACTCGGATGCGGTCTCTGGAGAACCAGTCGACAGGTCGAACAGGCCGTAGAGGGATTCGTCGGGCTCGACCGCCACGACTTGAGGGGTGGCCGACTGGCGTGCCACTGCGTGTCTCACCCACCCCTGAAGTCTCGACCGACCGGTGCGCTTGCACCGGCGGGAAACAGGGAGGGAGGACAACACAGGGGCCGACCGATAATGGGTCGACGGTTGCCGCAAGAGGATGCCGCGGACGCACGCGCAAAAGTGCGTTGCCCCGCGGACAAGGAGTGCATCCACGTCGAGCGGAGCCTCCTGGAGCCAAGCGGAGTCGTCGGCGATGAACTTGAGCGCGCCGAGACGGATCACACGGCCCTCCACCAAAACTCCGCCAGAAACCATGATGATTTGGATCGGAAAAGATCGCAACTCCTCCAACAAATCGCTAAAACACCTGCCCCACGGTGGGCGCCAACTATCGTGGTTCTAAGTCTGACAGTAATGTAGGGGGGTAGGTATGGAGAGGCAAGATCTTAGCTATGGAGTAGTTGTAAGCACACGGGATTTACGAGTTCAGGCCCTTCTCGGAGGAAGTAATAGCCCTACGTCTCAGAGCCTGGAGGCGGTCGACTGGATTATGTGTGTATGAATTACAGGGGTGCGAACCCTTTTCACCGAGGGGGAGGGTGCCTTATATAGAGTTCGCCAGACCCCTCCGGCCCTCAGTTATGCAGGGTTTCAAATACATTAAGGTCGGGCGTTACTCATAACGCCCCTAATAAAGTGCTATGATGACCATAAAAGCTACTTAATGACCGACTGTTAGCGTGCGGAGTGACTTTAGGTCTCCTGGCCGTCGAGTGGTTGGATTTTGGTCGAGTGATTGCTTCTTGGTCGAGTGTCTTCAAGTCTGTCGAGTGGAACACCTCCAAGTCGATTGAAAGGTGATTTCTTCTAGAGATGTCCTTGGGTAGGGCAGTTAGGACAGGTCCATGACCCTACCCTAGGTACATAGCTTCATCACCCCCACCCTCGTGGACAGGGTGTGGGCCCCTTGGTCTTCATCTTTGGCGAGGATTTTTTATTATTTTTTCTAAGATGTTCCGTGGAGTTTTAGGTCATTCCAAGAATATTTGTTTTCTGCACATAAAACAACACCATGGCAATTTTGCTGAAAACAGCGTCAGTCCGGGTTAGTTCCATTCTAATCATAAAAGTTAGAGTCCAAAACAAGGGAAAAAGTGTTTGGAAAAGTACATACGACGGAGACATATCAACTCCCCCAAGCTTAAACCCTTGCTTGTCCTCAAGCAATTCAGTTGACAAACTGAAAGAAAGAAAGAAAAACTTTTACAAACTCTGTTTGCTCTTGTTGTTGTAACTATGTCAAGCCAGTATTCAAGTTTTCAGCAGAGATCATAACTAACCACGTTTGCAATAATTCTTAGGTCTCATAATTACTCGTATCAATAGCATCATCAACTAGCAAGCCATAATAATAAATCTCGGATGACAACACTTTCTCAAAACCATCATAATATGATATAACAAGATGTTATCTCACTAGCCCTTTCTGAGACCGCAAAACATAAATGCAGAGCACCTTTAAAGATCAAGGACTGACTAGACATTGTAATTCATGGTAAAAGAGATCCAATCATAGTCACACCCAATATAAATTAATAGTGATGAATGCAAATGACAGTTGTGCTCTCCAGCTAGTGCTTTTTAATAAGAGGGTGATGACTCAACATAAAAGTAAATGGATAGGCCCTTCGCAGAGGGAAGCGGGGATTTGTAGAGGTGCCATAGCTCAGTTTTGCAATAGATATAAATTGTATTTTGAGCCGTATACTTTCATTGTCAACGTAGCAACTAAGAGATGGCGATATCTTCCATGCTAAACACATTATAGGCGGTTCCCAAACAGAATGGTAAAGTTTGTACTCCCCCTCCATCAACAAGCATCAATCCATGGCTTGCTCGAAACAACGAGTGCCTCCAACATACATCCGGTCCCAGGGGGAGTTTTGTTTGCAATAAATTTTGATTTAGTTTGCATAAAGCATGGGATTGGGCATCCCGGTGACCAGCCATTCTCTCGTGAGTGAGGAGTGGAGTCCACTCCTCTTGAGAATAACCCGCCTAACACGGAAGATAAGGACAGCCTTGTTTGATACATGAGCTATTCGAGCATACAAAACAGAATGTTTATTTGAAGGTTTAGAGTTTGGCACATACAAATTTACTTGGAGCGGCAGGTAGATACCGCATATAGGAAGGTATAGTGGACTCATCTGGATTAACTTTGGGGTTTAAGGGATTGGATGCACAAGCAGTATTCCCGCTTAGTACAAGTGAAGGCTAGCAAAAGACTGGGAAGCGACCAACTAGAGAGCGACAACAGCCATGTACATGCATTAAAATTAATAAACATTGGATGCAAGCATGAGTAGGATATAATCCACCATGAACATAAATATCGTGAAGGCTATGTTGATTTTGTTTCAACTACATGCGTGAACATGTGCCAAGTCAAGTCACTTAAATCATTCAAAGGAGGATACCACCCCATCATACCACATCATAACCATCTCAATAGCATGTTGGCACACAAGGTAAATCATTATAACTCATAGCTAATCAAGCATGGCACAAGCAACTATGATCTCTAATTGTCATTGCAAACATGTTTCTTCATAATAAGCTGAATCAAGAACGAGGGACTCATCATATTTACAAAAACAAAAGAGGTTGAGTTCATACCAGCTTTTCTCATCTCAGTCAGCCCATCATATATCATCATAATTGCCTTTCACTTGCACGACCGGACGGTGTGAATAATAATAAGAGTGTACGTGCATTGGACTAAGCTGGAATCTGCGAGCATTCAATAAGCAGGAGAAGACAAGGCAATATGGGCTCTGGGTTAAATCAACAATAATGCATATAAGAGCCACTTCAACAATTTAATTATGGTCTTCTCCTACTGACCCCCAAAGAAAAGAAAAGAAATAAAACTATTTACACGGGAAAGCTCCCAACAAGTAAAAGAAGAACGGGAAATATTTTTGGGTTTCCTTTTTAATTATTACTACTACAGCAGAAAAATAAACTAGTACTAATTTTTTTGGTTTTTCTTAAGGTTTAACAAACACACAAGAAGAAAGCAGGAAAAAGAAAATAAACTAGCATGGATATTACAGTGAAAAAGTATGAGCACCGACATCTAGTAATGAGTGTGTGTGAACATAAATGTAATGTCGGTGAGAAATACGTACTCCCCCAAGCTTAGGCTTTTGGCCTAAGTTGGTCTATGGCCAGGGCTGGCCTGGCTGATATCCAAAATAATAGTTGTTGGGGCCGTACTGTGATGAGGAAGAAGAAGGCTCCCATTGCCACTGGCTGGCAATCATCTCCGGATCCCACTGATAGTTAGACTGCCGTGAAGGATCAAATTGTGGTTCCGGTTCTGGCTCCTCAGCTGGTGCAGGGTTCCGGTAGGCGTGAATAGCCGTTAATGGAACAAGGTACGTGCCTATAGTCAAATCAAACAAAGAAGGAGTAGGTAGGATAATAGTCTCAGGATGATGTTTGTTAAAGAACAATTGATATTTAAGCTCTCATGCCCTATTCTTAACAATAAAATCATGTGCCACCGTACTTTTATGATCTAGATAAACACGGGGCAGCACCTTTTCTTCCTTCTCAGCATGCCTAATAGGTATGTTAAAATGTACGGCTAGGCGTGTAGCATAGATGCCTCCAAAGATGGCGCCTTTGATACGGTTCATACTTAACCATCTAGCAATAATACCACCCATACTAAAAGTGTTATCACTATATAAACCGTGGAGCAGAATAATTATATCAGGGATACTAAGGTTTCCATAGTTTCTGCGTCCAATTAAACAACGACTAGCAAATAATGCAAAGTAATGTAAAACAGGAAAATGTATGCTAGTGATTCGTGCATCGGAAATCTTCCTAGTTTCTCCTACAGTGATAGTATCAATAAACACAACCACATCATCATGATGTGGTTCTTCTGTCTTGCCCTCAAAAGGGACTAAACAAATCCGACAAAAATCATAAAGTGACATCTCCTTATGCTCATCATATAAATGAAACTCCAGCGTAGGTGGTGAGTTCCTAGAATGAAAATGAAAGTTTTGCACAAAGGTATTTGTGAGTAAGAGATACTGATCACATTGGTCGTGGAGGAAAGCGGTGAGGCCTGCATTGTGAGCCAATTCATGAAAATCTTCATAGATACCGGCTGCTCTCAAGAAATCATCAAAAGGCCATTCACACGCCTGAATCTCCGTGGTGCGCGGCAAATTATACTTAGGCTTTGATGCCTATTCCTTCGAGCTTTGGCTCGATGAGCCCCTCAGTAATCTCCTTAACATTTTCTGAAAAATTCTGAAATTTTTAGTAACTTCAAACAAAAGTAAACCAACTTCAATAATATTGATAGCAACTACTCCTACAAGTGCCTAGAGCCTATATCAAGCATTAGAACTACTTGGAACCATATAAATTTGACATGCAAGCTCAAGAACATGGTCACTTATGCAGCACATATTTGCAAAGAATAAAGCACTAGAACAAAAACTAATTGGACCAATGGAGGAGTCACATACCAAGGAACAATCTCCCCAAGCAGTTTTGCGAGAGGTGCTTTGAGCAAGGAGATCGAAAATCACAGTAAAAGTGGCTGGAACTCGTGCTTCAGTTGGTTTTTTGGGTTTTTGCGAGACAGAGGAAGAAGATGGGTGCTGGGATAAGTGGAGGAGGGCCACCGTGGCCCACGAGGCAGGGGGCGCACCCTAAGGGGGGGCGCCCTCCACCCTCGTGGCCAGGTGGCAGCTCCTCTCGCGGTAATTTTTTGCACTAAAAATCCTTAAATATTTCCGAAATAATCCTATTAAATTGGAATGGCATTCTGAGGACTTTTATTTTTGGGATATTTTTATATTGCACGGATAAGTCAGGAAACAGACAGAAAAATACTATTTTTACTTTATTTCTACTAATTAACAGAAAGTATAGAGAGGGTACAAAAGTTTGTGCTTCTAGTTTCATCCATCTCATGCTCATAAAAAAGAATCCACTAACAAGGTTGATCAAGTCTTGTTAACAAACTCATTCCGATAATCATGAAACCGGAGAAATTTCGAATAACACTAAGTTACCTCAACGGGGATATGCACATCCCCAATAATAAGTATATCATATTTCTTTTTGATAGTAGGAAGAGGAAATTCAAAACCTCCAATTATAATCGATGGAATTTTTCCAATGGAGTTGATACTATGAACTTGAGGTTGTTTCCTCAGAAAGTTTACCATATGCTCATTACCATTAACATGAAAAGTGACATTGCCTTTGTTGCAATCAATAACAGCCCCTGCAGTATTAAGGAAAGGTCTTCCAAGAATAATAGACATACTATCATCCTCGGGAATATCAAGAATAACAAAGTCCGTTAAAATAGTAACGTTTGCAACCACAACAAGCACGTCCTCACACATACCGACAGGTATAGCAGTTGATTTATCAGCCATTTGCAAAGATATTCCAGTAGGTGTCAGCTTATTCAAGTCAAGTCTACGATATAAAGAGAGAGGCATAGCACTAACACCGGCTCCAAGATCACATAAATCAGTTTTAATATAATTTCTTTTAATGGAGCAAGGTATAGTAGGTACTCCGGGGTCTCCAAGTTTCTTTGGTATTCCACCCTTAAAAGTATAATTAGCAAGGATGGTGGCAATTTCAGCTTCTGGTATCTTTCTTTTATTAGTAATGATATCCTTCATATATTTAGCATAAGAATTTGTTTTGAGCACATCAGTTAATCGCATACGCAAAAAGATAGGCCTAATCATTTCAGCAAAACGCTCAAAATCCTCATCATCCTTTTTCTTGGATGGTTTCAGAGGAAAAGGCATGGGTTTCTGAACCCAAGGTTCCCTTTCTTTACCATGTTTCCTAGCAACAAAGTCTCTTTTATCATAACGTTGATTCTTTGATTGTGGGTTATCAAGATCAACAGCAGGTTCAATTTCTACACCATTATCATTACTAGGTTGAGCATCATCATGAACATCATCATTAATATTTAAATTAGGTTCATGTTCATTACCAGATTGTGTTTCAGCATCAGACATAGAGATATCATTTGGATTATCAGGTGGTTCAGCAATAGGTTCACTAGAAGTTTGCACAGTTCTATCATTTTTCTTCTTCTTCTTTTTAGAAGAACTAGGAACATCAATATTATTTCTTTGAGAATCTTGCTCGATTCTCTTAGGGTGGCCTTCAGGATACAAAGGTTCCTAAGTCATTCTACCAGTTCTAGTAGCCACTCTAACAGCATAATCATTTTTCTTACTATTCATTTCATCAAGCACTTCTTCTTGAGCCTTAAGTACTTGTTCTACTTGAGTGGTAACCATAGAAGCATGTTTGCTAACAATTTTAAGTTCACCTTTAATATTAGCCATATAATCACCCAAGCGTCTAATCATATAAGCATTTTCTTTTAATTGTCTACCAAAATAAGCATTGAAGTCGTCTTTCTTAAACATAAAGTTATCAAACTCATCCAAGCACTGACTAGCAATTTTAGCAGGAGGGACTTCAGCTTTATCATATCTATAGAGAGAATTTACCTTTACTACCTGTGTCGGGATATCGGGATCAGGAGGTTCTTCAATAAATAAAGAATTGAGATCATATGTTTCTTCAATAGGCGGTATATTAAGACCATGTATTTCTTCAATAGGAGGTAAATTCTTAACATCTTCAGCTTTAATACCTTTTTCTTTCATAGATTTCTTTGCCTCTTCCATATCTTCGGGACTAAGGAATAGAACACCTCTCTTCTTCGGAGTTGGTTTAGGAATAGACGTAGTAATTGGAGCAGGAGCTGGCTCTGGAGCTGGCTCAGGAGGTGCCCAATTATTTTCATTTGTCAACATATTATTCAATAGAATTTCAGCTTCATCCGGTGTTCTTTCCCTGAAAAGAGAACCAGCACAACTATCTAGGTAATCTCTGGAAGCATCAGTTAGTCCATTATAAAAGATATCAAGTATTTCAGGTTTCTTAAGAGGATGATCAGGCAAAGCATTAAGTAACTTGAGAAGCCTCCCCCAAGCTTGTGGGAGACTCTCTTCTTTAATTTGCACAAAGTTGTATATTTCCCTCAAAGCAGCTTGTTTCTTATGAGCAGAGAAATATTTAGCAGAGAAGTAATAAATCATATCCTGGAGACTACGCACACAACCATGATCAAGAGAATTAAACCATATCTTAGCATCACCCTTTAATGAGAACGGAAATATTTTGAGTATATAGAAGTAACGCGATCTCTCATCATTAGTGAACAGGGCAGATATATCATTTAACTTAGTAAGATGTGCCACAACAGTTTTAGATTCATAGCCATAAAATGGATCAGATTCAACCAAAGTAATTATATCAGGATCAACAGAGAATTCATAATCCTTATCAGGAACACAAATAGGTGAAGTAGCAAAAGCAGGGTCGGGTTTCATTTTATCTCTAAGTGATTCTTTGTTCCATTTAACTAATAACCTCTTAAGCTCATATCTATCCCTGCACGCTAAAATAGCGGCAGAAGATTCCATATCAAAAAGATAGCCCTCGGGAATAACAGGCATATTTTCATCATCACTATCATCATCTTATACAGATTCTATAATTTCTTTTTCTCTAGACCTAGCAATTTTTTCATCAAGAAATTCACAAGGGGCACAGTAGTATCAGGCATAGAAGCAGTTTCATCATAAGTATCATGCATAGCAGAAGTGGCATCATCAATAACATGCAACATATCAGAACGAATAGCAGAAGCAGGTGTAGGTGTCGCAAGCTTACTCATAACAGAAGGTGAATCAAGTGAAGAGCTAGATGGCAGTTCCTTACCTCCCCTCGTAGTTGAGGGATAGATCTTGGTTTTTGGATCTCTCAAGTTCTTCATAATGATAAGCAGATATATATCCCAAGTGACTCAAAGAATAGAGCTATGCTCCCCGGCAACGGCGCCAGAAATTTGTCTTGATAACCCACAAGTATAGGGGATCGCAACAGCTTTCGAGGGTAGAGTATTCAACCCAAATTTATTGATTCGACACAAGGGGAGCCAAAGAATATTCTCAAGTATTAGCAGCTGAGTTGTCAATTCAACCACACCTGGAAACTTAGTATCTGCAGCAAAGTGTTTAGTAGCAAAGTAATATGATAGTGGTGGTAGCGGAAACAAAAGTAAAGACAACAAAAGTAATGTTTTTGGTATTTTGTAGTTATTGTAATAGTAGCAGCGGGAAAGTAAAGAAACGAGAACCAGTATATGGAAAACTCATAGGCACCGGATCAGTGATGGATAATTATGCCGGATGCGGTTCATCATGTAACAGTCATAACATAGGGTGACACAGAACTAGCTCCAATTCATCAATGTAATGTAGGCATGTATTCCGTATATAGTCATACGTGCTTATGGAAAAGAACTTGCATGACATCTTTTGTCCTACCCTCCCGTGGCATCGGGGTCCTGTTGGAAACTAAGGGATATTAAGGCCTCCTTTTAATAGAGAACCGGAACAATGCATTAGCACATAGTGAATACATGAACTCCTCAAACTATGGTCATCACCGGGAGTGGTCCCGATTATTGTCACTTCGGGGTTGCCGGATCATAACACATACTAGGTGACTATAGACTTGCAAGATAGGATCAAGAACTCACACATATTCATGAAAACATAATAGGTTCAGATCTGAAATCATGGCACTCGGGCCCTAGTGACAGGCATTAAGCATAGCAAAGTCATAGCAACATCAATCTCAGAACATAATGGATACTAGGGATCAAACCCTAACAAAACTAACTCGATTACATGATAAATCTCATCCAACCCATCACCGTCCAGCAAGCCTACGATGGAATTACTCACGCACGGCGGTGAGCATCATGAAATTGGTGATGGAGGATGGTTGATGATGACGACGGCGACGAATCCCCCTCTCCGGAGCCCCGAACGGACTCCAGATCAGCCCTCCCGAGAGGTTTTAGGGCTTGGCGGCGGCTCTGTATCGTAAAACGCGATGATTTCTTCTCTCTGATTTTTCTCTCCGAAAGCAAATATATAGAGTTGGAGTTGGCGTCGGAGGGCATCCAGGGGGCCCACGAGGTAGGGGGCGCGCCCTAGAGGGGGGGCGCCCCCCACCCTCGTGGACAGGGTGTGGGCCCCCTAGTCTTCATCTTTGGCGAGGATTTTTTATTTTTTTTTCTAAGATGTTCCGTGGAGTTTCAGGTCATTCCGAGAATTTTTGTTTTCTACACATAAAACAACACCATGGCAATTCTGCTGAAATCAGCGTCAGTCCGGGTTAGTTCCATTCAAATCATGCAAGTTAGAGTCCAAAACAAGGGCAAAAGTGTTTGCAGAAGTAGATACGACGGAGACGTATCAGTGATCATCAACTCTGCGGTGATAATTGCTGACCTGGCGCATCAGGGAAGTCAGGAACCCCAGGACGTTGGAGGGAAAGCTAACCCGGTCCCGGAGGCTACTACCATATTGATGAAAATTTAAAGGCCGTCAGAAAACTTTCGGTTCAAAATGAAGAATTCCAGTTTAAAATCCGGCTCAAGGGAAGTCAGTCTCACTGAAGCTTTCAATATCTGGATCAAAATCCCGGTTCAAGAAGAATTTATCTCTTGCAAAAAGTTAAAGGTTGCCGAAGAGGGCCTGTTGCCATGATGCGTGGTTCAGATAAGGGTTATCCTGCCTTATTGTCTTATCATATTATTGATCACATGGGGGCTTCCTGTTCAAACATAGGTGTATTCACCAAAGAGAACATAGCATTGCTACCCTCTTGATCCGACTATCAAGCCAATATTATCAGCAGAGCACAACTCTGGTTACTTCGGTAATCCGGCTATCAAACCAATATTATCATAAGGGGCCAAAGAGAGTCTGTTGCACAGCACAACTCAAACATGGGTATCCCTTGAGCATAACTCATAATATCACTTGGGGGCTATATTCGAACCATAGTCACACCTCTTGATCGGCGTAAGGCCACCAGGGAAATCACTTGGGGGCTTGGTTGTATTCGAACCATAGCTACACCTCTTGATCGGTGTAAGGCCACCAGGGAAGTTACTTGGGGGCTCTTTGCTTCGCAACGAACTAAGAGTTTGCACCCTTGTAATAGGCTATCAAGCCAGGCTTGGAAGCCAGGTGTATGCACCTAAAACCCCGGATTAACCTACCTTCTTTAAGTAAGTCACTCCGCCCAGGTAAACCTGGTACGACCCGCGAATGTTCGAAAGTTAATCTCATAGATCCTGAACTTGTCAAAGTTAAAACGTGATTGTCGGTGTTCTGGGAACGGGGGTCCCCAGACTTGCCTGCCTGCGGCCTGGGGCGTGGCTCAGGTGGGGGCCCAGCGCGGCCCATCTTCATAAGCCCAAGCTCAAGACCCTCGCGAGGGGCCGAGCCTCGCGGGGCGGACGACAGGAAGCTTCCTCAAGAGCGGCCTCATCAGGCAGGCTCGCGAGGAGGCGGAGAGATCAATGCAAGGGTACCTCGTGAGGATCCCATGATGCAAGCCATGACGATCAAGGACAGGCAGGCGCCGGCCTGCGCAGGGTCCTTGTTTCCCCTTTGGTGCAAAGGGGGCAAGCACAGGCAAAGGTTACCATTCCGGTGCAACGAGACCAAGACCAGCCGAACGGCCGGACGGAGGTCACCGTGGAGCCCAAGACGGCATCATCACCAGTGCTTTTGGCAGCCGAAGACCACCTTTGGTCAGGATAACTTGTACTAGATGTTCCCCTTCAAAATGGCCAAATGTTGGCGCCCTTCCCGCTCAATTATCCGGGGAGAGTCCCAGGGCCTCTATATATAGAGCTAGCCTCCACAAGAGGGAAAAGGAGAGGAAAAGAGAGGAGAAAACCCAGTAGAGACTAAGTAGAACACATTGCACCAGCTCAAGAACACCCCTCGTGAGGCTGTTCTTCCCTTGTACTGTCCATCATCAGCCCTAGAGGCAATCCACCACACTACACACTGGAGTAGGGGATTACACCACAACGGTGGCCTGAACCAGTATAAACCTCGTGTCTCTTGTGTTGCTCATCATTTTCATCTTAGTTCGCATGAGAGGATCAGACGTAGATCGGTAGGGAGAGATCTCCATGCCCACCCCAGTGTTCGAACCTCAAGGGTCTGCCGGAACCCGAAATCTGACATTTGGTGCGCCAAGTAGGGGTGCGCCGGAGTTCCCTCCCGACGGCCTGTTCTCCACCAACACCGAGTTCCGTCCTCATGGCGGACAACGCGCCGCCCACTCCGGCAGCAAACGCCGGCGCTGGGGCCAGGGGGCTCCAGGCCTTGGCCCCCGCCTTGCGACAGGTGCAGTGGCCGCGCAAGTTCAAGCCCGAGATGCCGCCGCGCTATGGCGGCGCGACGGACCCGCTGGTTTTCCTGCTGGCGTATGAGGACACCGTCCTCAAGGCCGGGGCGACGACCGGGTGATGGCCAACTGGTTGCCCACGACCCTCACCGGTCTCCCGCGCATGTGGCTCCTCCACCTACCGATAGCTTCTGTGACCTCTTAGGAGGAGCTACGCGACCTCTTCCTCGCCCGTTTCGCCGCGCCAGCGCCGCCCATCGTCGCGGCTCTCCTGGGTGGTTCCCAAGCACCACCCTTGAGCCGCCACGTCAAGCCATTCACCCATCAGATCAGCGCTGCATCCAAGCGCCAAGAGGCCCCCCGGGGCTGGGCGGCGCCCGAGGCCGATCTGACTTTCGGTGCGGATGATCACCCCTTCAACCCCTCCAGTTCAGCGCACTCCCGATGCTGTGCACCCCCACCATCTGCCAAGTGGCTGTCACCAGGACCCTCATCGACGGTGGTGCCGTCCTCAACGTGCTCTCGATGGAGGCCTTCAGCCTCCTTCACGTGCCACCGGAGCGTCGGAGCCAGTTCCACCGCCTCCTTGGGGCAGGTCTGCCTCCCAGTGACCTTCAGCACCTACGACAACTTCCGCACAGAGCTGATCGACTTCGACATCGCCCCCATCGGCCTCCCCTACAACGCCATCCTCGGCTACCTGGCCTTGGCCCGGTTCATGGCGGCAACTCACCCGGTGTACAACCTCATGAAGATGCCCGGGAGCAGCGGCGTCCTCACCGTGCCAGGAGATGCGAGGGATGCGCTGCAGGTGCTCCAACTCGCCTTCAAGGCGGCCGCGATGGCACAGCCCACCAGCACCGACACCCTTGAGCCCAAGGGGGCTGCGCCGGCTAAAAAGAAGCAGTTGTTCACCCAGGACAAGGCGGCAACCAAGCAAGTACCGGTCGACGAGGACGGGTCCACTGGCGCCACCTTCACCGTAGGGGCCAACCTCGAGCCCGAACAGGAGAAGGCCCTGATCAGATTCCTACGCGCGAACAAGAAGGTGTTCGCGTGGGAACCTGATTAGTTAGCAGGAGTCCCGAGAGGTGTGATCGAGCATCACCTCAACGTGTGCCCTAACATACGCCCCGTGAAGTAGAAGGCAAGGAGGCAGTCTACTGAGAAACAGGCTTTCATCATTCAAGAGACCCGGAAACTGGAAGCGGCAGGGGTTATCCGCGAGTTCCGCTACCCCGATTGGCTGGCTAATCCTGTTGTTGTGCCAAAGAAGGGGGGGGGAAGGAGCGCATGTGTGTCGACTTCACCAACCTCAACAAAGCCTGCCCGCAGGACCCATTTCCGCTCCCCCGCATTGACCAGATAGTTGACTCCACCACAGAATGTGACCTATTGTGCTTCCTGGATGCCTTCTCAGGCTATCACCAGATCAAGATGGTGGTGGAAGACGTGGAGAAGACTGCTTTCCTAACCCCGTGTGGGGTGTACTGCTATACGTGCATGCCATTTGGGTTGCACAACGCAGGCGCAACCTTTCAGCGGCTGATGCACATCGCTTTAGGCCGGCAGCTCGGGAGGAACGCTGAGGCTTACGTCGACGACATCGTGGAGAAGTCTCGGGAGGCAAAAACCCTGATACAGGACCTGGAGGAAACCTTTGCGAGCCTCAACGAAGTGGATCTACGGCTCAACCCGGAGAAATGTGTGTTTGGAGTCCCCTTGAGCAAGCTCATGGGCTTCCTAGTATCCCACAAAGGCATAGAGGCCAACCCGGAGAAGGTCAAGGCAGTCGAGGACATGAGCCCGCCGAAGACCCCAGGGAGATGCAGAAGCTCACCGGGCATGTAACCGCGCTAGGGCGCTTCATATCCAAGCTAGGGGAGCGAGCACTGCCCTTCTTCAAGCTTATCGGTGATGGTAGCCCAAGAACTGAAGAGGCCGACAAGGCGTTCCAAGAACTCAAGAGGTACCTTACAGCCCATCGGTGATGGTAGCCCCTCGCCCTCAGGAGCCCCTGGTGCTCTACCTTGCGGCCACGCCCTACTCCGCTAGCGCAGCTCTGGTGGCGGTCAGGGAGGAGCGCCGGGCCAAGGCCGCATCGACTGACCAGGCTGAAGCAGAGCGAGGCCAAAAGGGCCTTGCGAGGACCGCGACCATAGCTAGAGAGGGGCAGCCGCGGCAGGAGGGCGCACCCGGGGCAGGGGAGGCCCCTTCAAACGATCAAGAGCTGGGGGCTCCGTTGCCTCAGGAGACGCCTCGACCCCTGGAGGACGCAAGCTGCGTCAGCACCCTCAACCTCGTCGAGCACCCCGTGTATTTCGTCAGCACAGACCTACGGGACGCAAGGGCACGGTACCCCATGCCTCAAAAGCTCCTCCTCGCGCTATTGGTGGCCTCACGCAAGCTGCGGCACTACTTCCAAGGCCACCCCATCAAGGTCGTCTCGGCATACACCTTGGAGAGGGTACTCAGTGAAGGAAATATGCCCTAGAGGCAATAATAAAGTTATTATTTATTTCCTTATAATCATGATAAATGTTTATTATTCATGCTAGAATTGTATTAACCGGAAACATAATACATGTATGTGAATACATAGACAAACAAAGTGTCACTAGTATGCCTCTACTTGACTAGCTCGTTAATCAAAGATGGTTATGTTTCCTAACCATGAACAATGAGTTGTTATTTGATTAACGAGGTCACATCATTAGTTGAATGATCTGATTGACATGACCCATTCCATTAGCTTAGCACCCGATCGTTTAGTATGTTGCTATTGCTTTCTTCATGACTTATACATGTTCCTATAACTATGAGATTATGCAACTCCCGTTTGTCGGAGGAACACTTTGGGTGCTACCAAACGTCACAATGTAACTGGGTGATTATAAAGGAGCATTACAGGTGTCTCCAAAGGTAGATGTTGGGTTGGCGTATTTCGAGATTAGGTTTTGTCACTCCGATTGTCGGAGAGGTATCTCTGGGCCCTCTCGGTAATGCACATCACTTAAGCCTTGCAAGCATTGCAACTAAATGAGTTAGTTGCGGGATGATGTATTACAGAACGAGTAAAGAGACTTGCCGGTAACGAGATTGAACTAGGTACTGGAATACCGACGATCAAATCTCGGGCAAGTAACATACCGATGACAAAGGGAACAACGTATGTTGTTATGCGGTCTGACCGATAAAGATCTTCGTAGAATATGTAGGAGCCAATATGGGCATCTAGGTCCCGCTATTGGTTATTGACCGAAGACGTGTCTCGGTCATGTCTACATTGTCTCAAACCCGTAGGGTCCGCACGCTTAAGGTTAGATGATAGTTATATTATGAGTTTATGCATTTTTGATGTACCGAAGGTTGTTCGGAGTCCCGGATGTGATCACGGACATGACGAGGAGTCTCGAAATGGTCGAGACATAAAGATTGATATATTGGAAGCCTATGTTTGGATATCGGAAGTGTTTCGTGTGAAATCGGGATTTTACCGGAGTACCGGGAGGTTACCGGAACCCCCCGGGAGCCATATGGGCCTTAATGGGCTTTAGTGGAAAGGAGAAAGGGGCATCCCAAGGTGGCCGCGTGCCTCCCCCCTTCCCCTAGTCCTATTAGGACTAGGAGAGGTGGCCGACCCCCCTCTCCCTCTTTCCCCCTCGGGGAATCCTAGTCCAACTAGGATTGGGGGGGGGGGGAATCCTACTCCCGGGAGGAGTAGGACTCCTCCTGCGCCCTCCTCCTAGCCGGCGGCCCCCTCCCCCTTGGCTCCTTTATATACTGAGGCAGAGGCACCCCAGAAACACACAAGTTGATCCACGTGATCTGTTCCTTAGCCGTGTGCGGTGCCCCCTGCCACCATAGTCCTCGATAATACTGTAGCGGAGTTTAGGCGAAGCCCTGCTGCTGTAGTGCATCAAGATCGTCACCACGCCGTCGTGCTAACGGTACTCTTCCCCGACACTTTGCTGGATCGGAGTCCGGGGATCGTCATCGAGCTGAACGTGTGCTCGAACTCGGAGGTGCCGTAGTTTCGGTGCTTGATCGGTTGGATCGTGAAGATGTATGACTACTTCCTCTACGTTGTGTCAGCGCTTCCGCAGTCGGTCTGCGTTGGGTACGTAGACAACACTCTCCCCTCTCGTTGCTATGCATCACATGATCTTGCGTGTGCGTAGGAATTTTTTTGAAATTACTACGAAACCCATCAGTGGCATCCGAGCCTAGGTCATTTATGTTGATGTTATATGCACGAGTAGAACACAAGTGAGTTGTGGGCGATATAAGTCATACTGCCTACCAGCATGTCATACTTTGGTTTGGCGGCATTGTTGGACGAGACGACCCGGACCAACATTACGCGTACGCTTACGCGAGACCGGTTCCCCCGACGTGCTTTGCACATAGGTGGCTTGCGGGCGACTGTCTCTCCAACTTTAGTTGAACCAAGTATGGCTACGCCCGGTCCTTGCGAAGGTTAAAACGGAGTCTATTTGACAAACTATCGTTGTGGTTTTGATGCGTATGTGAGATTGGTTCTTGCTTAAGCCCGTAGCAGCCACGTAAAACTTGCAACAACAAAGTAGAGGACGTCTAACTTGTTTTTGCAGGGCATGTTGTGATGTGATATGGTCAAGACATGATGCTGAATTTTATTGTATGAGATGATCATGTTTTGTAACCGAGTTATCGGCAACTGGCAGGAGCCTTATGGTTGTCGTTTTACTGTATGCAATGAAATCGCGATGTAATGCTTTACTTTATTACTAAGCGGTAGTGATAGTCGTGGAAGCATAAGCCTGGCGAGACGACAACGATGCTACGATGGAGATCAAGGTGTCACGCCGGTGACGATGGTGGTCACGACGGTGCTTCGGAGATGGAGATCACAAGCACAAGATGATGATGGCCATATCATATCACTTATATTGATTGCATGTGATGTTTATCCTTTTATGCATCTTATCTTGATTTGATTGATGGTAGCATTATAAGATGATCTCTCACTAAATTATCAAGAAGTGTTCTCCCTGAGTATGCACCGTTGCGAAAGTTCTTCGTGCTGAGACACCACGTGATGATCGGGTGTGATAGGTTCTACGTTCAAATACAATGGGTGCAAAACAGTTGCACACGCGGAATGCTCAAGAGAAGAAACCCAAACCTGGACCTAAATCTGAAACTGAGTGCTTCTATTGCAAGCAGACTGGTCAAGAGAAGAAACCAAGCATATACAGATATGGCCTCGGAACACGGAGACCGAAGGTCAAGCGTGAATCATATAGTAGATATGATCAACATAACGATGTTCACCATTGAAAACTACTCCATCTCACGTGATGATCGGTTACGGTTTAGTTGATTTGGATCACGTAATCACTTAGAGGATTAGAGGGATGTCTATCTAAGTGGGAGTTCTTTAATTAACTTGATTAACTGAACTTAAATTTATCATGAAACTTAGTACCTGATTAGTATCTTGCTTGTTTATGTTTGATTGTAGATAGATGGCTCGTGCTGTTGTTCCGTTGAATTTTAATGCGTTCCTTGAGAAAGCAAAGTTGAAAGATGATGGTAGCAATTACACGGACTGGGTCCGTAACTTGAGGATTATCCTCATTGCTGCACAGAAGAATTACGTCCTGGAAGCACCGCTGGGTGCCAGGCCTACTGCAGGAGCAACGCCAGATGTTATGAACGTCTAGCAGAGCAAAGCTGATGACTACTCGATAGTTCAGTGTGCCATGCTTTACGGCTTAGAATCGGGACTTCAACGACGTTTTGAATGTCATGGAGCATATGAGATGTTTCAGGAGATGAAGTTAATATTTCAAGCAAATGCCCGGATTGAGAGATATGAAGTCTCCAATAAGTTCTATAGCTGCAAGATGTAGGAGAACAGTTCTGTCAGTGAGCATATACTCAAAATGTCTGGGTATAATAATCACTTGATTCAATTGGGAGTTAATCTTCCAGATGATAGCGTCATTGACAGAATTCTTCAATCACTGCCACCAAGCTACAAGAGCTTCGTGATAAACTATAATATGCAAGGGATGAACAAGACTATTCCCGAGCTCTTCGCGATGCTGAAAGCTACGGAGGTAGAAATCAAGTAGGAGCATCAAGTGTTGATGGTCAACAAGACCACTAGTTTCAAGAAAAAGGGCAAAGGGAAGAAGAAGGGGAACTTCAAAAAGAGCGGCAAGCAAGTTGCTACTCAAGAGAAGAAACCCAAACCTGGACCTAAATCTGAAACTGAGTGCTTCTATTGCAAGCAGACTGGTCACTGGAAGCGGAACTTCCCCAAGTATTTGGCGGATAAGAAGGATGGCAAGGTGAACAAAGGTATATGTGATATACATGTTATTGATGTGTACCTTACTAATGCTCGCAGTAGCACCTGGGTATTTGATACTGGTTCTGTTGCTAATATTTGCAACTCGAAACAGGGACTACGGATCAAGCGAAGATTTGTTAAGGACGAGGTGACGATGCGCGTGGGAAACGGTTCCAAAGTCGATATGATTGTAGTCGGCACGCTACCTCTACATCTACCTTCGGGATTAGTATTAGACATAAATAATTGTTATTTGGTGCCAGCGTTAAGCATGAACATTATATTTGGATCTTGTTTGATGCGAGACGGCTATTCATTTAAATCAGAGAATAATGGTTGTTCTATTTATATGAGTAATATCTTTTATGGTCATGCACCCTTGAAGAGTGGTCTATTCTTGTTGGATCTCGATAGTAGTAACACACATATTCATAATGTTGAAGCCAAAAGATGCAGAGTTGATAATGATAGTGCAACTTATTTGTGGCACTGCCGTTTAGGTCATATCGGTGTAAAGCGCATGAAGAAACTCCATTCCGATGGACTTTTGGAACCACTCGATTATGAATCACCTGGTACTTGCGAACCGTGCCTCATAGGCAAGATGACCAAAACGCCGTTCTCCGGTACTATGGAGAGAGCAACAGATTTGTTGGAAATCATACATACAGATGTATGTGGTCCGATGAATATTGAGGCTCGTGGCGGATATCGTTATTTTCTCACCTTCACTGATGATTTAAGTAGATATGGGTATATCTACTTAATGAAACATAAGTCTGAAACATTTGAAAAGTTCAAAGAATTTCAGAGTGAAGTTGAAAATCATCATAACAAGAAAATAAAGTTTCTACGATCTGATCGTGGAGGAGAAAACATTTGAAAAATTGTGGAATAGTTTCGCAACTCACGCCACCCGGAACACCTCAGCGTAATGGTGTGTCCGAACGTCGTAATCGTACTTTACTGGATATGGTGCGATCTATGATGTCTCTTACTGATTTACCACTATCGTTTTGGGGATACGCTCTAGAGACGGCCGCATTCACGTTAAATAGGGCACCATCAAAATCCGTTGAGACGACGCCTTATGAACTGTGGTTTGGCAAGAAACCAAAGTTGTCGTTTCTAAAAGTTTGGGGCTGCGATGCTTATGTGAAAAAGCTTCAACCTGATAAGCTCGAACCCAAATCAGAGAAATGTGTCTTCATAGGATATCGAAAGGAAACTATTGGATACACCTTCTATCACAGATCCGAAGGCAAGACTTTTGTTGCTAAATTCGGAAACTTTCTGGAGAAGGAGTTTCTCTCGAAAGAAGTGAGTGGGAGGAAAGTAGAACTTGACGAGGTAACTGTACCTGCTCCCTTATTGGAAAGTAGTACATCACAGAAAACTGTTTCTGCGACACCTACACCAGTCAGTGAGGAAGCTAATGATGATGATCATGAAACTTCAGAACAAGATACTACTGAACCTCGTAGATCAACTAGAGTAAGATCCGCACCAGAGTGGTACGGTAATCCTATTCTGGAAGTCGTGTTATTAGATCATGATGAACCTACGAACTATGAAGAAGCGATGGTGAGCCCAGATTCCGCAAAGTGGCTTGAAGCCATGAAATCTGAGATGGGATCCATGTATGAGAACAAAGTGTGGACTTTGGTTGACTTGCCCGATGATCGGCAAGCAATTGAGAATAAATGGATCTTCAAGAAGAAGACTGACGCTGACGGTAATATTACTGTCTGCAAAGCTCGACTTGTCGCAAAAGGTTTTCGGCAAGTTCAAGGGATTGACTACGATGAGACCTTCTCACCCGTAGCGATGCTTAAGTCTGTCCGAATCATGTTAGCAATTGCCGCATTTTATGATTATGAAATTTGGCAGATGGATGTCAAAACTGCATTCCTGAATGGATTTCTGGAAGAAAAGTTGTATATGATGCAACCAGAAGGTTTTGTCGATCCAAAGGGAGCTAACAAAGTGTGCAAGCTCCAGCGATCCATTTATGGACTGGTGCAAGCCTCTCGGAGTTGGAATAAACATTTTGATAGAGTGATCAAAGCATTTGGTTGTATACAGACTTTTGGAGAAGCCTGTATTTACAAGAAAGTGAGTGGGAGCTCTGTAGCATTTCTGATATTATATGTGGATGACATATTGTTAATTGGAAATGATATAGAATTTCTGGATAGCATAAAGGGATACTTGAATAAGTGTTTTTCGATGAAAGACCTCGGTGAAGCTGCTTACATATTAGGCATTAAGATCTATAGAGATAGATCAAGACGCTTAATTGGACTTTCACAAACAACATACCTTGACAAAATTTTGAAGAAGTTCAAAATGGATCAAGCAAAGAAAGGATTCTTGCCTGTGTTACAAGGTGTGAAATTGAGTAAGACTCAATGCCCGACCACTGCAGAAGATAGGGAGAATATGAAAGATGTTCCCTATGCATCAGCAATAGGATCTATCATGTATGCAATGTTGTGTACCAGACCTGATGTGTGCCTTGCTATAAGTCTAGCAGGGAGGTACCAAAGTAATCCAGGAGTGGATCACTGGACAGCGGTCAAGAACATCCTGAAATACCTGAAAAGGACTAAGGATATGCTTCTCGTATATGGAGGTGACAAAGAGCTCGTCGGAAAAGGTTACGTTGATGCAAGCTTTGACACTGATCCGGACGATTCTAAATCGCAAACCAGATACGTGTTTACATTAAACGGTGGAGCTATCAGTTAGTGCAATTCTAAACAAAGCATCATAGCGGGATCTACATGTGAAGCGGAGTACATAGCTGCTTCGGAAGCAGCAAACGAAGGAGTCTGGATGAAGGAGTTCATATCCGATCTAGGTGTCATACCTAGTGCATCGGGTCCAATGAAAATCTTTTGTGACAATACTGGTGCAATTGCCTTGGCAAAGGAATCCAGATTTCACAAGAGGACCAAGCACATCAAGAGACACTTCAATTCCATCTGGGATCTAGTCCAGGTGGGAGACATAGAGATTTGCAAGATACATACGGATCTGAATGTTGGAGACCCATTGACTAAGCCTCTTCCACGAGCAAAACATGATCAGCACCAAGGCTCCATGGGTGTTAGAATCATTACGGTGTAATCTAGATTATTGACTCTAGTGCAAGTGGGAGACTGAAGGAAATATGCCCTAGAGGAAATAATAAAGTTATTATTTATTTCCTTATAATCATGATAAATGTTTATTATTCATGCTAGAATTGTATTAACCGGAAACATAATACATGTGTGTGAATACATAGACAAACAAAGTGTCACTAGTATGCCTCTACTTGACTAGCTCGTTAATCAAAGATGGTTATGTTTCCTAACCATGAACAATGAGTTGTTATTTGATTAACGAGGTCACATCATTAGTTGAATGATCTGATTGACATGACCCATTCCATTAGCTTAGCACCCGATCGTTTAGTATGTTGCTATTGCTTTCTTCATGACTTATACATGTTCCTATAACTATGAGATTATGCAACTCCCGTTTGCCGGAGGAACACTTTGGGTGTTACCAAACGTCACAACGTAACTGGGTGATTATAAAGGAGCATTATAGGTGTCTCTAAAGGTAGATGTTGGGTTGGCGTATTTCGAGATTAGGTTTTGTCACTCCGATTGTCGGAGAGGTATCTCTGGGCCCTCTCGGTAATGCACATCACTTAAGCCTTGCATTGCAACTAAATGAGTTAGTTGCGGGATGATGTATTATAGAATGAGTAAAGAGACTTGCCGGTAACGAGATTGAACTAGGTACTGGAATACCGACGATCGAATTTCGGGCAAGTAACATACCGATGACAAAGGGAACAACGTATGTTGTTATGCGGTCTGACCGATAAAGATCTTCGTAGAATATGTAGGAGCCAATATGGGCATCCAGGTCCCGCTATTGGTTATTGACCGAAGATGTGTCTCGGTCATGTCTACATTGTTCTCGAACCCGTAGGGTCCGCACGTTTAAGGTTATGATGACAGTTATATTATGAGTTTATGCATTTTTCATGTACCGAAGGTTGTTCGGAGTCCCGGATGTGATCACGGACATGACGAGGAGTCTCTAAATGGTCGAGACATAAAGATTGATATATTGGAAGCCTATGTTTGGATATCGGAAGTGTTCCGGGTGAAATCGGGATTTTACCGGAGTACCGGGAGGTTACCGGAACCCCCCGGGAGCCATATGGGCCTTAATGGGCTTTAGTGGAAAGGAGAAAGGGGCAGCCCAAGGTGGCTGCATGCCTCCCCCGTTCCCCTAGTCCTATTAGGACTAGGAGAGGTGGCCGGCCCCCCTCTCCCTCTTTCCCCCTCGGGGAATCCTAGTCCAACTAGGATGGGGGGGGGAGTCCTACTCCCGGGAGGAGTAGGACTCCTCCTGCGCCCTCCTCCTGGCCGGTGGCCCCCTCCCCCTTGGCTCCTTTATATACTGAGGCAGAGGCACCCCAGAAACACACAAGTTGATCCATGTGATCTGTTCCTTAGCCGTGTGCGGTGCCCCCTGCCACCATAGTCCTCGATAATACTGTAGCGGAGTTTAGGCGAAGCCCTACTGCTGTAGTGCATCAAGATCGTTACCACGCCGTCGTGATGACGGTACTCTTCCCCGACACTTTGCTGGATCGGAGTCCGGGGATCGTCATCGAGCTGAACGTGTGCTCGAACTCGGAGGTGCCGTAGTTTCGGTGCTTGATCGGTTGGATCGTGAAGACGTACGACTACTTCCTCTACGTTGTGTCAGCGCTTCCGCAGTTGGTCTGCGTTGGGTACGTAGACAACACTCTCCCCTCTCGTTGCTATGCATCACATGATCTTGCGTGTGCATAGGAATTTTTTTGAAATTACTACGAAACCCATCACTCAGGAGCCCCAACTCAGCTAGAAGGGTCGCTGAATGGAACATCGAACTACAAGCATTTCAGCTGGAATTTAGTACGACCAGGGTCATCAAGGGAGCCGCACTTGCGGATTTCGTGGCAGAATGGGCAGAAGCACCGGTTCTCGAGGCAGGCGAAGACCGGTCACTTTCCCTAGGAAGCGAGGCGCCGGACGGCTGGGTTATGTACTTCGATGGGGCGTTCTCCCGACATGGTGCGGGAGCTGGCGCGGTGCTCGTATCCCCCACTCAGGACAAACTCTATTACGCCGTGCAACTCTGCTTCCAGCACAGAGAGAAGGTCTCCAACAATATAGTAGAGTACGAAGGCCTGATAGCACGCTTGAAAGCCGCAATCGCCTTAGGGGTAAAGCGCCTCACCATCAAGGGTGATTCACAGCTCCTCGTCAACTTCTCCAACAAGATATACGAGCCAAAGGACGAGCACATGGAAGCTTACCTCGCTGAAGTCCGCAGGATGGAGAAATAGTTCTGGGGGCTGGAGCTGCAGCATGTGCCTCGCGGCACCAAGCAGGAGGCTGACGACATTGCCAAGAGGGCGTTTAGGCGGCTGCCGTAGGAACCTGGCATCTTCGAGGAGTGGCTCTTCAAGCCCTCGGTGGCGCCGTCGCTATCGGGCATGGCGCAACCAAGGGAGGAGCCTCCTCAGCCGCCTGCCTCGGGAGCTCCGGTCTGCGGCCCGGCCTCAGGGGCATGCCTGCTCCTGGCGTTGGAGCCTCAGGAGGGATGTTGGATCCTAGAGCTCAAGGACTACATGATGCAAGGAATTCTGCTGGAGAATGAGGAGGAGGCGGAGCGTGTGGCACGGCAGGCCACGGCTTATTGCATCCAGGATGTCAAGCTCTACAGGAAGCGGACAAATGACGTGTCCCTGCGTTGCATTTCCAGGGAGCAAGGAAAGGAACTGCTGGCAGACATACACAACGGAGACTGCAGGCACCACTCGTCGTCGCGAACCCTCGTCGGCAAGGCGTTCCACAGCGGGTTCTACTGGCCCACAGCACTCAACGACGCCGTTGAGCTGGTGAAGGCTTGCGAGGCCTGCCAGTTTCACGCTAAACAGATCCATCAGCCTGCGGGGGGTCTTCAGACCATACCCCTCTCATGGCTGTTCGTAGTGTGGGGTTGGACATTCTGGGCCCGTTCCCTCGGGTGCCAGGGGGCTATCGCTACCTCTAAGTCGATGTGGACAAGTACACCAAGTGGGCCGAGGTGGAAGCTATCCGCACAATCCCGGCAGGCTCGGCAGTCAAGTTCATCAAGGGCCTCATGAGCCGGTTTGGGGTGCCTAACTGCATCATCACTGACAACGGTTCGCAATTCACCAGTAATCTCTTCAAAACATACTATGCTAACCTTGGAACGCAGATATGCTACGCTTCGGTAGCACACCCCCGAAGCAATGGCTAGGCCGAACGAGCCAACACCGAGGTCCTGAGGGGCCTCAAGGCCAGGACCTTCAAGAAGAAGCTGGAGGCCTGTGGTAGGGGCTGGTACGACGAGCTCCAGTCCGTGCTGTGGTCAATCCGCACAACAGCGACCAAGCCGACTGGCGAGACCCCGTTCTTCCTCGTCTATGGAGTAGAGGTTGTTCTCCCTCACGAGGTCAGGTGTCGCTCCGCGCGGGTCCTGGCATTCGACGAGGCTCAGCAGGACGCCATGCGGGGGACGGATCTCGTGCTGGGGGAGGAACGCCGTCAGGAAGCCGCACTGCGAGCGGCAAGGTATCAACAGGCGCTATGACAATACCACTGCCGCAACATCCGCCCCTGGACCCTTGAGGTAGGGGATCTCGTGCTCAGACGGGTTCTCTCCAGGGAGGGGCTGCACAAGCTCTCTCCCATGTGGGAGGGCCCGTTCAAGGTTGTTCATGTTTCCAGGCCTGGCTCCGCGTGCTTGGAGACTCCGGAGGGAGTACCCATCCAGAACGCATGGAACACTCAACATCTCCGGAGGTTCTACCCCTAAGCGAGGCCTAGCGCCTAGGAAAGGCCCGGTGCTTGTGAAGAAGGCCAATGCCTGTGAAGCTATCGCATTATGGGAAAGGCCGGGTGCCTGTGAAGAAGGCCAATGCCTATGAAGCTATCACGTTTTGGGAAAGGTCCGGTGCCTGTGAAGAAGGCCAATTCCTGTGAAGCTATCACGTTTTGGGGAAGGCCCGGTGCCTGTGAAGAAGGCCAATGCCTGTGAAGTTATCGCGTTTTGGGAAAGGCCCGGTGCCCATGAATAAGGTCAATGCCTGTGAAGCTATTGCATTTTGGGAAAGGCCCGGTGCCTGTGAAGAAGGCAAACGTCTGTGAAGATCGCCGCCCATGACACTCTCACGTAATAATGAGTGGGGCTGTACACGCCCCGAAGTCTCCGGAGTGCCGCCCTTGGGCCTCGGTGGCTCCCGCCCACGCCCAATGGCACCACTTAGCTCCGCGCTGGTGAGAAGATGTTGAAGACTAGAATAGGTGCCGGACGCGGCTTTTTCATTTGCTTTCTGCAGTTGGCATGATTATTCCCGTTTGAAGTCTTATTGGAGTTGTTGGCGTTCCTGGCTTGTCACTCTCTGTCTTTTTCATCCACTCACCTTGTTTTCTCTCGCACAAGTCTCGCGAGGGATGTGGAGCTTTCCTATCTGAGTCCTCTGCGGGAGCACCCCTCCCAGTCCATGCCTCACGGGCATCGCGACACAAACGCAGGACCTAGGCTGATCGCCCCCGTTGCCGGGACCAAAGGTTACCCCTCTAACTAATCCTTGCAGGGCATGAAGCGCACGGCGAGGCCTCAGCCTCCGGAGGCGAGGGCCGCGTCAAGCTCCACCAAGCTCAAATGACTCCCGCACATGGACACACAGCACGAAAACATAGTGCAGAAATGGCAAAAGCAACGCGACACTTGACAGCAACAGTTCTAACATGCCCCCACGGGGCCCTGTACTACCTTCTTCTTACGCAGGAAAGGAAGGAAACAAAATGGACACGAACTATCCAACACCAACCTACAGCAAAAGCTCGAGTTGCTCCTGGGGTTCAGGCGGACGCCTCCTCTCACTTCACCAGGGCGCGGCGGCGGGTGGACCCGCTGCCTTCACCCAGGCGGGCCCGACGGCGCGGGGGCTGGTCACGGCCACCGCTAGAGGAGTTGCTGCCTGAGGGAGAGTTGCCGAAACTTGGCGAGCCCCGAGCACCGCCGCCGGCATGCCTAGCGCTGTCTTCATCCTGGTCGGTGCTGGGGCTGGGAAGGCGGCCGCGGTCACCATCTTCGGGGCAGCACCCAGCGCGTCGACCATTTTCCCCAAACACCCTCACGTAGAGGGTGGCGTCGCCATCGAACTTCAAGTGCAGGGTGCACCGTTGACCCAGGCCGCGCGCGCGGGCAAACGTTTGCCAGCCACGAGTCAGGGCCCCATTTCCGGAAGGGGAGACCTCTAGCGAAGCCCAGAAGGCCCTGCTGCAGCAACCATCCGGCTGGAGCCAGAAGCCGCACCGGGCGCTGGCCGGCAGCTCACCTACGAAGAAGCGGGGGAGCTGGAGCCAGGTGCTGGTCGGGTCCGCCGACCACACGATGAACTCCGGCAGTACCTCCGCCAAGCGAAAGCGCGGCCTGGGGGGCCGTGCGGTCACGACATGCCTCCCCTCGATAGTCGAGCGCTCACCACCGCACAGGGAACCGCACCCATAGGATGCTTGCGAGGACGACCCCGGCCGTGCGAGGACGACCCCGGCCGTCCCTGGCCGGGGGGGAGTCGGGCCCTGCCTGGCGGGCCTTTCCCTTCTCTGCGGCCGAGAATCTCTTCGGAGCCATGAGAACGCCGAGTGGCCAAGAAGAAGAAGGGAGTAGCAGAAAGGGGTGAACAGAGGAAGCTCACACGGCCCCGTACTTATAGCCGGGGAAGGCCAACCGCCGAGCACCATGACCTCAGGTAATCATGACCCATATCTCTGCATGCAAGGACTTGTCAAGTCATGTAGTTACCGAGGCGTCGTGGGAAGTGCAGACGCCCACGCCCAATCAACCGCCACGCAGCGCCCAAGGCCGCAGGCTGTTAGGGCCCGCGGCGCTTTGCGCTTGCCCCTTCGCTTCTCTGCTAAGCCAAGCCCGCGGGCTCCTTGGGCCCGGGGGCTACTATCGGTGTTTTGGGAACGGGGGTCCCTAGACTTCCCTGCCTCCGGCCTGCGGCGTGGCTCGGGTGGGGGCCCAGCGCGGCCCATCTTCATCATCCCAAGCTCAAGACCCTCGCGAGGGGCCGAGCCTCGCGGGGCGGACGACAGGAAGCTTCCTCAAGAGCGACCTCATCAGGCAGGCTCGCGAGGAGGCGGAAAGATCAATGCAAGGGTACCTCGCGAGGATCCCATGACGCAAGCCATGACGATCAAGGCCAGGCAGGCACCAGGCGGGTGCCGGCCTGCTCAGGGTCCTTGTTTCCCCTTTGGTGCAAAGGGGGCAAGCACAGGCCAAGGTATCAGGCAAAGGTTACCATTCTGGTGCAACGAGACCAAGACCAGCCGGACGGCCAGACGGAGGTCACCGTGGAGCCCAAGACGGCGTCATCACCAGTGCTTTTGGCAGCCGAAGACCACCTTTGGTCAGGATAACGTGTACTAGATGTTCCCCTTCAAAATGGCCAAATGTTGGCGCCCTTCCCGCTCAATTATTCGGGGAGAGGCCCAGGGCCTCTATATATAGAGCTAGCCTCCACAAGAGGGAAAAGGAGAGAAAAAGAGAGGAAAAGAGAGGAGAAAACCCAGTAGAGACTAAGTAGAACACACCGCACCAGCTCACGAACACCCCTCGCGAGGCTGTTCTTCCCTTGTACTGTCCATCATCAGCCCCAGAGGCAATCCACCACACCACACACTGGAGTAGGTTATTACACCACGACGGTGTCCCGAACTAGTATAAACCTCGTGTCTCTTATGTTGCTCATCATTTTCATCTTAGTTCGCACGAGAGGATCGGACGTAGATCGGTAGGGGAGAGATCTCCGCACGCACCCCAGTGTTCGAACCTCAAGGGTCTGCCGGAACCCGAAATCCGATAGTGATTGGTTAAAGATTAGGTCCATCTTAAGAGGATTTGTGAAATGGTTAATTCAGTGGCCTGGCAGCCCATGAAAAGCCTCGATTTGGAGCCTGGCAGCTCGTAAAAAGCCTCGCATGTTCTTTTTTGAGTTCTATTTGCCAAGTTTTTTCGCCTTTATTGAGGTTCATAATATCTTCTGATAAACCGGCGTCCTTGACCCAGCTTGTCTTTCAACTACGAGTTGTCAGTACATGATCAGTTATAATCTGGTGTTCATTAACCCGGTCTAGTTTTGACTAACAAGTCGCCAGTGTTATAAGGAAAATCCGGTGTTTATTATATCCTAGTACGGTTTATTATCATAATCCGGCAAATTAAGGAAGGAGTTCTCAAATACTCAAGATTGGGGTTACCACCCTCACTACAAGAATTGGTTAAACCAATGAGGTGATTCAATGTCATAGGTATCATCTATGTCATATTTGATTATCTTCAATTACAGCTTTGGTTATAAACCCTGGCTATTTATATGGGCATTATGACCCGCCCTGCGGTAAACCGCCAAGGATTCTTGTGATCTACTTGTGTGCAAGATAAGAATGCATTCGCGTGGCTACCCACCCTGGCTTTCGATATTAAGTCGCCAGGGCATATGTTATTTACACTTTGTGCAGGATTTACAGAATTATGACATATAAATTCAAGCTCATCATCCAAATTGATGCTTCAAAAGGGTTATCCATTTTGGATTTTCTCAAAAGCTATCAGCCGCCGAGTCATAAAAATTCCGGCTTACAATGAATGCGCATTAAGTCGCCATCGGCCAAGAGCCGTCGAGTATTTAAACTTCGGATTTACTTATCAATTGGTAAGATATTCATATCTTTCATAGCCAAAATTGGCTGGATTTTCATGATGATATTGAATGATTGAGGTTTTTAAACCGGATTATATTATTCAAATCTTCAAATAGCCAAACATGGCTGGATTTTTAATGGTTATCAATAACCAGTATTATGATTGAGGTTTTCAAAGTCGCTTTAAGCGCAATGGCTATTATCTTATAAATAGATATAATTCATTCTACAATTGAAGGAATAGTCCCGAGTCGCTGCAGGCTTACGACCCGGCACTTGGGGGCTACATTATTCAAGTTGAGATTATATCAAATATGCAATTCTCATGTCGCTGCAAGCATGCACCATGACACTTGGGGGCTAATGCAAAGTCATTTTTATTGGCCTTATTGAAGACCCGAATCATCACATCATAATGAGCCGGCCCTTGGGGGCTACCAATTGTTCCTATCAATGATTCAAGGTACACAAGTCTTAATCCGTTATATTCAAGAGTCCATTGCTCACTTGATAAAGCACAAAGCTCTTAACCTCGTGGACGTGGGTTCAAGCCCTACGATGGAGGCTACACATTACTACTCAAATCTACATGATTATATTTACAAAGTCCCTGCTCATTACTGCATAATGACACGGCCCTATGATATTGAGCATGTTTATCACTTGTGAGTAGTTACTTTTGTTCTAGAGGTCACGGGAGAAATCATGTTGCAAGTAATCATGTGAACTTGATATGTGTTCGATATTTTGATAGTATGTATGTTGTGATTCCCTTAGTGGTGTCACGTGAACATCAACTACATGACACTTCACCATATTTGGGCCTAAGGGAATGCATTGTCGAGTAGTTATTAGATGATGGGATGCGAGAGTGATAGAAGCTTAAACCCTAGTTTATGCGCTATTCCGTAAGGGACCAATTGGATCTAAAAGTTTAATGCTATGGTTAGAATTTATTCTTAATACTTTCCTCGTAGTTGCGGATGCTTGCGAGGGGGTTAATCATAAGTAGGAGGTTTTTTCAAGTAAGAAAAACACCTAAGCACCGGTCCACCCACATATCAAATTATCAAAGTAGCGAACACGAACCAAATCAACATGATGAAAGTAAGTAGATGAAATTCCTGTGTACCCTCAAGAACGCTTTGCTTATTATAAGAGACCGTTTTGGCCTGTCCTTTGCCTCAAAAGGATTGGTCTATCTCTGCTGCACTTTTGTTACCATTATCATTACTTTCTCGTTACAAATTATCTTGCTATCAAACTACTCTGTTACTACAATTTCGGCACTTACAGACATTACCTTGCTGAAAGCCACTTGTCATTTCCTTCTGCTCCTCGTTGGGTTCGACACTCTTACTTATCGAAAAGAGCTACAATTGATCCCTATACTTGTGGGTCTTCAAAGCTATTTTCTGGCGCCGTTGCCGGGGAGTGAAGTGCCTTTGGTAAGTGGAAATTGGTAAGGAAACATTTATAGTGTGCTGAAATTTATTGTCACTTGTTACTATGGAAAACAATCCTTTGAGGGGTTTGTTCGGGGTATCTTCACCTCGACCGAAACCACAATTATATACCCCTCAACCTACTGCACCTACTGAATATATTGAATATGAAATTCGTTCGGGTATGATAGAACAACTGCTAGCTAATCCTTATGCAGGAGATGGAACCGAACATCCTGATATGCACTTGATATATGTGGAACAAATTTGTGGATTGTTTAAGCTTGCAGGTTTACCTGGAGATGAAGTTAATAAGAAGGTTTTTCCTATTTCTTTGAAGGGAAAAACATTGGCATGGTATAGGCTATGCGATGATATTGGATCTTGGAATTGGAATCGATTGAAATTGGAGTTTCACCAAAAAAATATCCTATGCATCTAGTTCATCGTGATCGGAATTACATATATAATTTTTCCTTGTGATGGAGAAAGTATCGCTCTAGCTTGGGGGAGGCTTAAGTCAATGTTATATTCATGCCCCAATCATGAGCTCTCAAGAGAAATTATTATCCAAAAAATTTATGCCCGGCTTTCTCGTAATGACCGATGCATGCTTGATACTTCTTGTGCTGGTTCTTTTATAAAGAAGACTATTGAATTCCGATGGGATCTTTCAGAAAGAATTAAACGCAACTCTGTAGATTGGGAACTCGACGAAGGTAAAGAGTCAGGTATTAAGCTTAAGTATAATTGTGTTTAATCTTTTATGAATACCGATGTTTTTCAAAAGTTTAGCACTAAATATGGACTTGACTCTGAGATAGTAGCCTCCTTTTGTGAATCATTTGCTACCCATGTTGATCTCCCTAAAGAGAGGTGGTTTAAATATCACCCACCTATTAAAGAAGAAATTAAAGAACTGGTACTAGCTAAAGAGGAAACTATATTTTATAATGTTGATCTAGTTGTTCCTACTGCTTATATTGAGAAACCACCTTTCCCTGTTAGGATAAAGGAACATGCTAAAGTTTCAACTGTGGTTAACAAAAGTTATGTTAGAACACCTAAACCTAATGAACAAATCAAAGTAGAACCTAGTGTTGCTATGGTTAAGGATCACCTGGAAGAAAATATAGATGGGCATATTATTTACTTATGTGAAGAAGCTGCTAGAATTGCAAACCCCATAAAACGGATAATCATAGACCTGTTGTTGGCATGCCTGTTGTCTCAGTTAAAATAGGAAATCATTGTTATCATGGCTTATGTGACATAGGTGCTAGCGTGAGTGCTATTCCTTATACCTTATATCAAGAAATTATGAATGACATAGCACCCGCAGAGATAGAAGACATTGATGTTACTATTAAACTTGCTAATAGAGATACTATATCACCAATTGGGATTGTTAGAGATGCTGAAGTCTTGTGTGGGAAAATAAAATACCCTACTGATTTTCTTGTTCTTGGTTTCCCACAATATGACTTTTGTCCCATTATATTTGGTAGACCTTTCCTGAACATCGTTAATGCTAAAATTGATTGTGAGAAATAAACTGTCGGTGTTAGTTGTGGTGACGAGTCTCATGAGTTTAATTTTTCCAAGTTTAGTAGAAAACTTCATGAAAAAGAATCTCCTGGTAAGGATGAAATAATTGGTCTTGCTTCTGTTGTTGTGCCTCCTACTGATCCACTAGAACAATATCTCCTAGACCATGAAAATGATTTACATATGCATGAAACAAATGAAATAGATAAAATTTTCTTTGAACAACGTCCTCTGCTTAATCACAATTTTCCTATTGAAACTCTAGGAGGTCCTCGTCCACCTAAAGGTGATCCTGTGTTTGAATTAAAACAATTCCCAAACACTTTGAAATATGCTTATCTTGATGAGAAGAAGATATATCATGTTATTATTAGTGCTAACATTTCAGAACATAAAGAAGAAAGATTATTGAAAGTTCTAAGGAAGCACCTAGCTGCTATTGGGTATACTCTTGATGATTTAAAGGGCATTACTCCCACTCTATGTCAGCACAAGATCAATATGGAACATGATGCTAAACCCATTGTTGATCACCAACGTCGGTTAAATCCGAAAATGAAGGAAGTGCTAAGAACAGAAACATTAAAACTTCTGGAAGTAGGTATAATCTATCCTATAGATGATTGTAGACGAGTAAGTCCTGTTCATTGTGTCCCTAAGAAGGGAGGTATTACTATTGTTCCTAATGATAAGAATGAACTTATTCCACAAAGAATTGTTGCAGGCTATAGAATGGTAATTGATTTTAGAAAGTTAAATAAAGCAACTAGAAAAGATCATTACCATCTTCCTTTTATTGATCAAATGCTATAAAGACTATCTAAGCGCACACATTTTTGCTTCCTTGATGGATATTCTGTTTTTTCACAAATACCTGTTTCTCAACCTCATCAAGAAAAGACCACTTTTACTTGTTCCTTTGGAACTTCTGCTTATACACGTATGCATTTTGGTTTATGCAATGCACCTGCTACCTTTCAAAGATGTATGACTGCTATTTTATTTGACTTTTGTGAAAATATTGTTGAGGTTTTCATGGATGACTTCTCCGTTATTTTGTTTTTAAAGTTTGTTTTTTAACCTAGATCGGTTTTATTAAGAAAATCTAGATCTGTTTTTCTTTTGGTTTAATTATTTAGCAAACGCTCGCTGTTTATCTCTTCGAAGCGAACTAATCCGTTCGTTAGGTTTTCGTAGCGGACGTTCGTCCGGTAGATTTTTCTTTTTCTGTTTAATTTCGGCTAGGGACCCGTCCGTGAATATTTTATTTACAGATTAGTCCCTGATCTTAAAACGATCACACCTTTTTGCTCGCTTATCCAAATCCAACGAAACCAACGCCCACTTATTCATTATGATCCCCTCTATCCAGATAATCAACTTAAACATGTTTTTGGAAGTTTAAAATTTGGTTTCAAATAGATTTGAATTCAAACTTCTTTTGTTCATAAGTTGAGTTTTATAACTCCGATTCAGTTGATTCTTTTTGCTATTCGAAGCTCTTGACCTAAACTTTCTGATAAGACCAAATTCACTCAATTTTGGTACCGCTAGAAATTGTTCTTGGTTGCAAGAGTTAATTTCTTGTTTTCGAAGTTTTCCGAGATCTTTTCTTCGATTTCTTTTGCATGATTGCTTATGTGTGGTTACTATTGCTTGCTTATGATAGATTGAACGGAGTGTGACAAGTAGAACTATCAGGAGTTATGTGTGTGAATCATCTTCATCAACAGTACGAGGCAAGTAACACTTTGATCATACCCCGTTATTACCCAGTTTTTATGCATTAGTTTCAACCCTCAAACATTGCATGAGTAGGATCTGCTTAACATGTGGGTTTTGGGAAGTAGATGATGAGGTAGAACCTATTATCTTTTTTATATCAAACCCTGGGAGTTACTTCTACGTTATGCTTATATTGAAATGATATGCTCGTAGACGTGCTTTGGTTGACAATATCCATGACAGATGTGAGAGTTGTTAAATAATGGTTAACTTAAGGTGGCTACTTTAATACACATCTGGGTGGATTGGTTGAGGCACCTTGGAGCACCGAGTGGTTGTCTGGGCACCTGGAGCAATCCAGAGCTGTCTTCGGATATCCCAGAGTACCCGTGTGATCACTCTACGGTTTACCACCCAGGCTCAAAGGGATCATAAGATTATTCATGCTAGAAACTTCCGTGTGCAGCCACAAGCCATTATGGGCTCTGGCATAGTTGAGTAAGTTGTGGGAATCCTTTCCATGATGGGCTAGCAGATGTAGGGGATTGTAGGTCTACCGGCCTATCTATCGGTTAAGGGGACCTCTCCAGAAAGATTGTGTCTCGGTCATCCGTCTCTCAAACATCATGCGGTGCGAGAAATTCAACGAAGGAGATCGAGTCTTGTGGGTAAAAGTGCGCAAACCTCTGCAGAGTGTACAAACTAGTCATGATTAGCCGTGTCCCCGGTTATGGACATCTTGAGTATCTGGTAGTTGAATTATTGATTTGATCTCATCACTTTACTTAATTAATTTGAGGGGTTATAATTATTATTTTGGGATTGAGTTGGAGGAACCTTCTCAATAATTTTCAGCCAACTTTGTAGTTAAATAAAATATATTGCTTTGTTGTAGAAAAAATTAGCTTTATGCAAAACTTAAACTTAGAGCCTCCACCAGCCATATATGCATGTAGTGATAGCCATTATTCAGCATTGCTCTAAAGTGTGAATTTGCCAGTACATTCAATGTACTAACCCTTTGTGGCTGCAACGTCTCATGTTGCAGGATTATCTTACGACGAGTAAGTGATACGTTAGGGTTATGATTTCTACACTTAACGTTGTCGTTGGTGTTGATGGGAATCCACAACCTTGTTGTTACTTCCGCTATTTGGATTGAGATAATAGTATTTACGTTACTTTATACATGTGATTTACCTCTGTTATCAATCTTCAAGTACTGTGTCTGTCAGCATACCGATCCAGGGATGACACTTAAGCACATAGACTTGATCCATTTGGGTCGGGTCGCTACAAGATGGTGTCAGAGCCAGGTTTCGATCCTGGGACCTGTGGGTTATGCCTTGATGTAGATAATAGTTCAGAACCAAGGAAACAACAACAACAACAACAACAACAACAACAACAACAACAACAACAACAACAACAACAACAACAACAACAACAACAACAACAACAACAACAACAACAACCCACCGCCACCACCTCCAGTTGACAACTTAGCCCACTTCTTGAGGTTGAATCCGCCGGTGTTTTCCAGTAGCACCGAGTCGATTGTTGCTGATGACTGGCTCCGCAGGATTGGAAGGGAGTTGACCACCGCATGTTGCACAGATGCTGAGAAGGTGCGCTTTTCCACACATCAATTGGATGGACCAGCAGGCTCATGGTGGGAGAATTACACAGCCACTTTTCCCATAGCCAATTTCACATGGGATCATTTTTAGCAAGCTTTCCGCACAGCCCATGTCTCAACTGGAGCTATGAACATGACTAAGCGTGAGTTTCGCAACTTACGCCATGGAAATTGTATTGTGGGGCAGTACATGGATGAGTTTAGCAACTTAGACCGCTATGCCCCATATGATGTGGCCACAGATGCCACAAAGCAGGAGAAGTTTATGGAAGGGCTGAATGATGAGATGAGTATGCAGTTAATGGTGGCAACATTCACAAACTACCAGGAGTTGGTAGATCGAGCTCTTATGATTGAAAGCAAGTAGCAGCAGATAGAGAGCCACAAAAGGAAGTATGGACAGGGGAAGTATAATTTTGGAGCATCGCTGAAGCCTTGTTTTACCCCGAACTTGGGAGGATATTGTTGGGGAACATAGTAATTTCAAAAAAATTCCTACGCACACGCAGGATCATGGTGATGCATAGCGACGAGAGGGGAGAGTGTTGTCTACGTACCCTTGTAGACCGTAAGCGGAAGCATCTATCAATGCGGTTGATGTAGTCGTACACCTTCATGATCCGTCCCGATCAAGTACCAAACGTACGTCACCTCCGCGTTTAGCACACGTTCAGCTCGATGACATCCTCGCCTTCTCGATCCAGCAAGACGGGCGAAGTAGTAGATGAGTTCCGGCAGCATGACGGCGTGGTGACGGTGTTGGTGAAGAACAATCTCCGCAAGGCTTCGCCTAAGCACTACGCAAACTATGACGGAGGATTAAACTAAAGGGGACGGGGTAGCCGGCACACGACTTGGTGTTTCTTAATGTGTCTTTAGTGCTAGCCCTGCCCCTCTATTTACATGTTTAGCCATGGGGTCGAAACTTGGAGCAAAAGACTCCTCAAAGTCCGTTTTGCCCGAAAGGCAAGAGTCCCACTCGGACTCCAGGGCCAGACGCCAGGGTCTCCGACGTTTGGCCCCCTGGCCTCCTTAAAACTCCTTTTGCACCGACTTATAGCCCCGTGGGCCTGACCCCTTGGCCTAACCATATCATCCAATATATGAATCTTTACCTCCGGACCATTCCGGAGCTCCTCGTCATGTCCGTGATCTCATCCGGGACTCCGAACAACATTTGATCACCAACATACATAACTCATAAAATACTATATCGTCAACGAACGTTAAGCATGCGGACCCTACGGGTTCGAGAACTATGTAGACATGACCGAGACACTTCTCTGGTCAATAACCAATAGCGGAACCTGGATGCCCATATTGGCTCCTAAGTATTCTACAAAGATCTTTATCGGCCAAACTGCATAACAACATACGTTTGTTCCCTTTGTCATCGGTATGTTACTTGCTCGAGATTCAATCGTCGGTATTTCAATACCTAGTTCAATCTCGTTACCGGCAAGTCTCTTTACTCGTTCTGTAATACATCATTCCGCAACTAACTCATTAGTTACAATACTTGCAAGGCTTATAGTGTTTGCATTATCGAGTGGGCCCAGAGATACCTCTCCGACAATCGGAGTGACAAATCCTAATCTCGAAATACACCAACCCAACAGGAACCTTTGGAGACACCTGT
The DNA here is from genome assembly GCF_002162155.2 of Triticum dicoccoides. NCBI lineage: Eukaryota > Viridiplantae > Streptophyta > Magnoliopsida > Poales > Poaceae > Triticum > Triticum dicoccoides. The sequence goes on along the minus strand of NC_041386.1, from coordinate 125,744,145 downwards.
AGAGCACCTTTATAATCACCCATTTATGTTGTGACGTTTGGTAGCACACAAAGTGTTCCTCCGGTAAACGGGAGTTGCATAATCTCATAGACATAGGAACATTTATAAGTCATGAAGAAAGCAATAGTAGAATACTAAACGATCAAGTGCTAAGCTAACGGAATGGGTCAAGTCAATCACATCATTCTCCAATGATGTGATCCCATTAATCAAATGACAACTCATGTCTATGGCTAGGAAACTTAACCATCTTTGATTCAACGAGCTAGTCAAGTAGAGGCATACTAGTGACACTCTGTTTGTCTATGTATTCACACATGTACTAAGTTTCCAGTTAATACAATTCTAACATGAATAAAAACATTTATCATGATATAAGGAAATATAAACAACAACTTTATTATTACCTCTAGGGCATATTTCCTCCAGTCTCCCACTTGCACTAGAGTCAATAATCTAGTTCACATCGCCATGTGATTTAACATCAATAGTTCACATCTTTATGTGGTTAACACCCATAGTTCACATAGATATGTGACCAACACCCAAAGGGTTTACTAGAGTCAGTAATCTAGTTCACATCGCTATGTGATTAACACCCAAAGAGTACTAAGGTGTGATCATGTTTTGCTTGTGAGATAATTTTAGTCAACAGGTCTGTCATATTCAGATCCGTAAGTATTTTGCAAATTTCTATGTCTACAATGCTCTGCACGGAGCTACTCTAGCTAATAGCTCCCACTTTCAATATGTATCCAGATTGAGACTTAGAGTCATCTGGATCAGTGTCAAAACTTGCATCGAAGTAACCCTTTTACGACGACCCTTTTGTCACCTCCATAATCGATAAACATATCCTTATTCCACTAAGGATAATTTTGACTATTGTCCAGTGATCTACTCCTAGATCACTATTGTACTCCCTTTCCAAACTTAGTGTAGGGTATACAATAGATCTGGTACATAGCATGGCATACTTTCTAGAACCTATGGCTGAGGCATAGGGAATGACTTTCATTCTCTTTCTACCTTCTGCCGTGGTCGAGCTTTGAGTCTTACTCAATTTCACACATTGTAACACAGGCAAGAACTCTTTCTTTGACTGTTCCATTTTGAACTACTTCAAAATTTTGTCAAGGTATGTACTCATTGAAAAAACATATCAAGCGTCTTGATCTATCTCCATAGATCTTGATGCTCAATATATAAGCAGCTTCACCGAGGTCTTTCTTTGAAAAACTCCTTTCAAATACTCCTTTATGCTTTCCAGAGAATTCTACATTATTTCCAATCAACAATATGTCATTCACATATATTTATCAGAAAATGCTATAGTGCACCCACTCACTTTCTTGTAAATACAGGCTTCACCGCAAGTCTGTATAAAACTATTTGCTTTGATCAACTCATCAAAGCATATATTCCAACTCCGAGATGCTTACACCAGTCCATAGATGGATCGCTGGAGCTTGCACATTTTGTTAATACCTTAGGATCGACAAAACCTTCTGGTTGCATCATATACAAGTCTTCTTTAAGAAATACATTAAGGAATGTAGTTTTTGACATCCATTTGCCAGATTTCATAAAATATGGCAATTTGCTAACATGATCCGTACAGACTTAAGCATCGCTACGAGTGAGAAAATCTCATCGTAGTGAACACCTTGAACTTTGTCAAAAACCTTTTTTCGACAAGTCTAGCTTTGTAGATAGTAACACTACTATCAGCGTCCATCTTCCTCTTGAAGATCTATTTATTTTCTATGGCTTGCCGATCATCGGGCAAGTCAACCAAAGTCCACACTTTGTTCTCATACATGGATCCCATCTCAGATTTCATGGCCTCAAGCCATTTCGCAGAATCTGGGCTCATCATCGCTTCCTCATAGTTCGCAGGTTCGTCATGGTCTAGTAACATGACTTCCAGAACAGGATTATCATACCACTCTGGTGTGGATCTCACTCTGGTTTACCTACGAGGTTCGGTAGTAACTTGATCTGAAGTTACATGATCATCATCATTAGCTTCCTCACTAATTGGTGTAGTAGTCACAAGAACAGATTTCTGTGATGAACTACTTTCCAATAAGGGAGCAGGTACAATTACCTCATCAAGTTCTACTTTCCTACCACTCACTTCTTTTGAGATAAACTCCTTCTCTAGAAAGGATCCATTCTTAGCAGCGAATATCTTGCCTTCGAATCTGTGATAGAAGGTGTACCCAACTATCTCCTTTGGGTATCCTTGAAGACACATTTCTCCAATTTGGGTTTGAGCTTTATCAGGTTGAAACTTTTTCTTATAAGCAGCGCAACCCCAAACTTTAAGAAACGACAACTTCGGTTTCTTGCCAAACCAAAGTTCATACGGTGTCGTCTCAACGGATTTAGATGGTGCCCTTTTTAACGTGAATGCAGCTGCCTCTAATGCATAACCTCAAAACTATAGTGGTAAATCGGTTAGAAACATCATAGATTGCACTATCTCTCCCTAATCTTTTCCTAATAATAAAGCACGGATTGACTCCGTGGGTTCACCGTCACAATACGCTTTCTTCTCATGTCATAATACGCTTTTACGATTTGTATATAGATAAAATCATAATATAAACGAGGTGGTACTAATTTGAGGTCACGAAAAATAGCCGGCGGCCTGCACGCTCCAATGGGCCGATCTGGGCCTGCTACACAACCGACTAGCAAAAACTCCAGTGGGCCGATCTGCACCTGCTACACAACCGACTAGCAAAAAGTAAAAATAAAGTTCAGGAGTGGTGTTCAAACCCATGCCGTCCCGTTAGATACTGAAGACAACGACCAACTGAGATACAATTTATTCATGCCAATTAATGGGTTGGTTGCCTAATAGTCCCATCTTGGTTCTTTACATGAAATTCTACTGATTTATATACATTTACAGAGTTTCCTATAGCAAGCCTTGAGAACCAAGAACCAAAGGAAAAATTGATAATAACTCGATAAAGGAGGAGGGAGATGCCGGTGCTTTAAATGAATTTGTGGGCTGACGGAGGAAAGAACATCCGTGATGGATGGGGAAGGAAGGAGCGATACGACAACACTGCTGGACATGCATCGCTGCTTTCAAAGAGAGATTTGTGGGCTTGCTTGCGTGGGGAATAAATAAGTACAAGATTTCATATTAACTTACTTAGAGGAGGGAAGGACGCTTTGAAGCAGGAGGTAAAGTAAATTCTGGAGGTTTCAAATGAAGAACTTTCTGACAGATACCTTGGTCTTCCAGCTGATGTGGTGAGAGCCAAGGAGGGATCTTTCAAATACCTGAAAGACAGAATATGGAAACATGTGCAAGGTTGGATGGAGAAGGCTTTATCTGCTGGTGGAAAGGAAGTGCTAATAAAATCAGTGGCCCAGGCTATCCCTACATACTCTATGGCATGTTTCAAACTGCCACGAGGTCTGTGCCAACATATAAACGGATTGCTTAGGAAGTTTTGGTGGGGATCAAAAAAGGAGAGAGAAAGACGGCCTGGGTTTCTTGGGAGGTCATGTCACAGCCAAAATGCATGGGAGGCATGGGTTTTCGCGACATTGAGCTTTTCAATTTGGATCTTCTTGCCCGGCAAGCATGGCGACTTCTGACACAGCCTGACTCTCTCAGCGCTCAGATTCTTAGAGCAGTATATTACCCGGCTTCTACAATCCTTGAAGCAGATATGGGAAGAAACCCCTCACAAGTCTGGCGTTCAATAGTTGAGGGACGAGATGCACTCAAACTTGGCCTAGTGAAGCGCATCGGATCGGGAGAGGATACCAACATTTGGCATGATAACTGGATCCCCCATGATTACAAATTATGGCCGGTCTGTCCAAAATCCCTAAACCCCCCGCAACATGTCTCAGAGCTAATCAACCCTGTCACCTTCACCTGGGACCGGGAAGTTCTTAATGAGCATTTATATCCGATGGATATGGAGGCAATCCTAAACATTCCCCTTAGCAGCAGAATTCAAGCGAATTTCTGGTCTTGGCATTATGAGCAAAGAGGAATTTTCACAGTCAGGTCAGCATACAGATTACTAGCCTCCACCAAGCAGCAGCGCACCGACTGGCTTGAGCACAACGATGGCCACTCCAACATCCAAGCCGTCAGCCGGTCATGGTCCAAGCTTTGGGGAGCGGCGGTCCCCTCCAAGGTGAGGGTTTTTGCCTGGCGTCTAGCCAAAACCTCAATACCCACAGGGGCGGTCCGGAAGCACAGAAGTATGGCAGACTCCGCGGAATGCTCTATTTGCCATGCGGCAGTTGACTCATGGCGCCATGCTTTATTTGATTGTCATATGGCATGCTGTGTTTGGGCGCTCGCCGATGAGGACACCACTGCAACGATCATATCCAACCGAACCGAAGATGCAAAGCTTTGGATGTTTTGGCTGGTGGATACCCTACCTACGGAGTCCCTTGCGCGCGTGCTCGTAACGATGTGGGCGATCTGGTGGGCTAGGCGCAGAGCTATTCACGACAACTAGTTTCAAAGTCCCCTTAGCACGCATGTTTTTGTCCAGAAGTTCATGGCGGAGCTGGGCCAAATTCCAAAGAAAGGGGCACGTACAAGAGAACTGCACGCGTCATCCAAGGACCTGCATGTGACGCCTGGGGGCATGCATGTAACTCCCAGGGACCTGTCTGCAAGATCCAGAGTGCATGTGGGTCAGCCAGAACATCTGGAATGACTGCCGCCGGAATCCCATGATGTGAAGATAAATGCAGATGGTGGCTTCTCTAAGATTGGGGACAGGGGCGCCTCAGTCGTGGTGTGCCGAGACAAACAGGGTAACTATCTGGGAGCTTCTGCCATCATTTTTTAAGGTTGTTTGGAGCCAGCAATTCTCGAGGCACGGGCATGCAGTGAGGCGCTAGCACTCGCGATGGATTTAAATGTTCGATCCGTTTGTGTGGCGTCAGATTGTCAAGAGGTGGTGACACGAATAGCTGATGATTCCCCGTGTAGGTTCTTCCCTATCTTACAAGATATCAAGCATCAAAGGAGGTCTTTTAGCAATGTTGAATTTATTTATGAGAGTAGGAGACATAATGGAGAGGCTCATGCCTTAGCTAAGGCAGCGGCATCTCTCCTTCCCGGGCGCCATGTGTGGCTTGCTACTATGCCCGAAATTATCTGTATTTCGATGTTTTTGAACGTGCAATAAAGAGTACAAATTAGCTCAAAAAAAGAGAGGAGGGAAGGACGAGATGCCCAACAGACAGCGCCGTGAATTTGATCCAGAAAACGGGAACACACATGTGGCAATACTGCCGATCACACATCCCGCGTCTTTGTGTTTTGATAGTAAATTAATTTGAGATACTTTGTGTTTTCGACCACATGTCATTATGTGCATGATCATTTTATTTTCAATATGTACACAGAATAATTACTCACACAGCTAGTCATGATTGTAAAACTTGAGGCCTATCAGGAGTAAATATATCTATGACTGCATTACTTGGAGCTAATATATGTCATTATTTTGATCCCTGTCTAATAATAAAATTTTCAATCAAAGAAAAATAAGGTGAGGCAGAAACAACGGATTGGGACTTACAATGCACTAGGTAAATTCTCAAATACGATAGAAACTATCAAATTTATTTATACCGTTGCAATGCACAGGCAGACAGATTGGGATATCTATATATGACTTAGATAGGATGGAGAAGGCATAGGAAATCATCCATGAAAATTAAGTGACTTCCCAGCCGTTGTCATTGAGCTTCATCGCGTGGGACCTTTGTTATTTGATACAAATTTATCCAACAATAATTTTTTATATCATATATTGCATGTCATGAAAAAGAGCAATTATATACAATGCAAGATGGCGCAGGCATCAAGTGAAGATGAGATAAGGATGGCGTTCATCATTATTAAAAAACTATAGAATTACAATTCGGAGGAAGGACGAGCTCATGAAAGCAGAGTTATAAATATGATGACCAAAGTCATTGCCTTAGGATTGACCATGTTTATCATGAATAAATGGACAATGTAGCTATCATCAGCGACAATGGCGAGGATGAGAGGCGGTAATATGGATGGGTTGCCGTTGGGGACGTGCAAGGATTTTTTTTTTCCGTTGCAATGCATGGGCACATTTCCTAGAACACAAGGAGTACTAGAGCAAGGGTAGGAAGATGAGTTCCTGGGTCCATTTGTGTACGTTAACTATTTTGTTTGGTCGAATAGTTAAAAAAAACTCTTCCCAATCAAACAACCAACCACGTGTAAAAATTACCAAACAAAAATATGTTAAAAAATGTTAATTTACAAAGAAAATTTCCAATTTTCATGAAAATGTTAACTATTCTTCAAATGGTGTTACATTTTTAATGAACACATTAAATTTTATTAAAAATAAGGAAATTTCCATGTTAGACATTATTATCGATGTTTATTAAAATTGGATATGAAAAATGGTTTAAAATGACACATGAAGCAGGTTGTGCCCCTTTTATCGCCCGGTGCAACATGCGGGCATTTGTACTAGTCTATCCCTAATAATAAAGTACGAATTGACTCCGTGAGTTCACCGTCACAATACGCTTCTTCCCGTGATTTTACACTTTTAGTTTGAATTTAAAACATATTCGAGGTGGTACTAAAGGGTGATTGCTTCTGATCGTCCATCGCTTCGTTTCTTCCTAAGATGCGTTTGATTTCCTGGTACGTCGCCAGGTTGGGCTGCCGCCTCGCTTCTTCCTGTCGCTCAGATGGGCCTGGCAGGGCCTGCACCCATGGTAAAAGTTATGTGATAATCAAACGCACCCTTTCATACTATCATCAGAAGATTCTAATCAAGGTAGCCTGGAATAGTACCACCTTGCTTCATTGAAAGAATTCTCCCCAATTTAAATACGTTTCCAGGTTGTCTGCAATATCAACCGGTCTCCTCAGGAATCAACAAACAGACATGAGAATTGTGCACACACGATAAGAAAGAAATGGGACGGCTCGGTGGGCAAGGAGGAGGCCAACAACGAGAACACACAAAAGGAGGAGCCAGACGGTCCATGGCGCTCCGATGGTGCGCGGATCAGAAAGAAGACAGAGATGAGGGATCAGAGAGAAGAGAAAAGGGAGGGGGGAGCTCACTCACCTCGCCGACGAGCGCAACGGCAACGAAGGGTGTGAATGGAACAAAGAAAGAAGAGCTTGGTAGTTGCGGCTGGTCGGACACCCGCGGCCGCGCACTCCCGCATCTCGCAGGGCGTCCTCCCTGGCTCCCAGCGCGAAGCTGCCGCAGCTGTGTTGCCGGCTTGCTGCTGGTCGGACACCGGCGGCCGCCCACTCTTCCAGGGAGTCATGGTGATGAATCCAGGTCCACCAAGATTAATCGGAACTACAGTACTATACAAATCGTCCAGCGCATGGCCAATGTGAAGGCAAGTGGAAGACCACTTAAATGGACCTAGAGTTTCTACACCCAGGTCCTGGTGTGAACGGTAAGATAAATTTTTTTCAAAAAATTGATTTTTTTGGCATCCTTTTATAAGTTTGTTGTGCATGCAAAATTTCATCGCAAAATCACATTGGTGGAAGGCCTCGTAAAAAATGAAATTGGTGCTCTAAAAATATTACTTGTAGAATTGGTTTTGTTTTTTATATGACTTCCACCAATGTAATTTCGCGATGAAATTTTGCATGCAAAACAAATATTTGTGAAAGTATGACATAAAAAAAGTTCAGTTTTTTTTGATTTTTTTTCTATTTTACTGTACACACAAGGAGCAAGGGCCAGCATTAGCTCCAGAATTAGTTCAGGGTATCAAATTCTGGTCCAATGAATTTTGCTTTTTAAGTTTCAAGTTCCTAAATAAACATTAGCTCAGGGTATGGACCTGATTGAAAGGATTCTAATACGCAATATGCACTCGCAATTTCCTAGAGGGAATGTCGACCTCAACCGTATGGCAGGAGCTTTGCGTAAAATCATTCATCTTTGATCTAATCGGTACTTCAATAAAATACAAAAAATTATTCAATACTCTATCCATGAATTGGTATTCCGGTTCGTACTTCTTTTAAACGGCTTGCCTATTGACACTAACTATGTGTCCATTTTGTATGGCGAAGTCATATGTACGATATCTAAGTTCAATCACAAGTTCTCGTACGCGACATTGCCTCACAACCAAGCTCATCGGCTTGGAATTGAAAGACGTGAATAGTTGGACCACATGGCCATCGTCGATGATGGTGGCGTACAGAAGTGGCAACACGAATGGATTGCTTGACGCATACGAAAATTTTGTCCTCCCGTTGCAACGCACGGGCTCTTTTTGCTAGTCTATCTTTATAATAATAATAATAATAATAATAATAATAATAATAATAATAATAATAATAATAATAATATTAATAAAGCACGGATTGACTCCGTGGATTTACCGTCACAATACGCTTTCTTTCTGTGAATTTATGCTTTCAATTTGAATTTAAAACATATACGCGAGGTGGTACTAATAAAGCAGCTATTGCCTCGTAATAAGACTATACGCAAACCGGTACGACGAGAGAAAAGAAGAAGAAAAATAACGCAGCCGCTCACACGACCTTGCCTCCCAGCCCCATCTCCACTCCGGCGCGCAGCCTCCTCCGCCCCGCCCCGCGTGCCTCCCCCCTCCCCCTCCCCCACGGCGCACCCCTTGCCGCGCGCCGCCGGCCCACACCCCCTATCGCGCGGCGGCGCCGCCTATCCCGCCGGTGCGCCTACCCCTCCCCCACGTGCCCCAACAGGCCAACACCGGTGGCCTTCCACTGCCCGGCGACCCCGCGGCCATCATCGTGCAGACGTGCAAACAATGTCCGTGGCCTTCATGAACGAGCTGACCCTGGTGTCGTGCGTCGTATCTAAGCTTCCGGAGTTGCCGTCGTCGCTCACGCTCGACCTGCTCGACACCCTCCTCAAATCCGCTGCCATCGCTTCATTAAGGCCGCTCTTCTCCCCTCGTGGACCCCATATCCCATTGGTCCCCTAGCCAGTTGCTGGCAGGCTGTCGACGGCGACCAACGCCACCGCCGCCTCATTCTGATTCAACCACTGATCGATCCAATCTTCCACTGCAGAAAAGCACCAACAAGCATTGGATACGCCCTCGCCTGGTGATATCGCTGGAGGTATAAGGGCACGATCTTACGGCTCTCTAGGCGGCGGTGGCTAAAAAATGCATCTCCTCCTGTTGTTGTGCTGCTCTCTGTTCTCTGTCATCTTATCTTTGGTTTTTGTTGTGCTATATGTGCAGGTGTTGTGAGACAGGAAGTGTGATTAGAATCGACAAGAAGCAGCGACCATCTCCCTTACATGGATTTGCAGCGGCCAAAGTACTCTCTTAACTCTTTATTTTCCTAACTATTCATACATGTTGTTCCAAATTAGGTGCGCCCTTTCCATGAGCTTTTTCCCATAACCTGTTTGATGTTATGCGTATTAGGGATCGAAATACATTTTAATTTTCTCGTGAAACTCTTACTATACGAGAATGCTCAGCTCATGGACCGACTTGAGGTAGCTCGCATAGCAGATCATCTCATCGCTGCCCCAAGCTCGTCCACAGTGCTGCCTCGAGCTTCCTCCATGGGACGCCATCGCTATTGCTACACCATGGTCACCGGCTGACTGCCCGGCCTCTACTTCTTCCAGCCTGTTGAATAATCAATTCGCTTGATCGCAAATAGAATTCATGATGGTTCTAATGAGGCTAAATACTTGTTTGAAGAGAATGCTAGGGTTGTATGGCAGCACCCAAAGGAGCAGTTTATGGCGCTGGAATTTTGATTCAGTCTGTAGTAGATGATAAATATTAGTGCCCACTTCCTCTGCTATAATCAGATTTTTTACAGAACACTAATAGCTCGTTTCATTGAACAGATCTAGCATGGTTTGGTGTTTATCTAATAGTTAGTTTGATGATATGCCTTTGAGAAACAATAGGCATTGTCTTCTGGAATGTTGTTGTTTTCACAATAATAAGTTTGATAGCGTTCATAATATTACTCGAAACACGCTTATTAAGCAAATTACAAGGGAAATTAAGAATCTCCAGGATAACTTTGGTTGATGTTTTAGATATAAATTCAAAGGTTAATGTTAAGTCGTCGGATCCTGCATGTTCTTATGTGACACCCTTTCCATACATATATTGCATCACACTGTTTTGTATGACTACACAAGCACTGTAATGGGCTCAACATGCCACCAGAATGATCTGGCATACTTTACCATCTCATTAGTAATTCAAGTTACTCCAATAGATTGGTCCATTCAGTTACTCAACTTGTGTATGAATTTTTCTAAGCATATATTACTGTCAATTTTACTAACATGCCTACACTGTTGTTACTCCTCTTTTTTCTCAATTAGTTGTGCACCAGTTGTTGTTTAGGTCAATAATTTCATCTCAACTCTTATTCAAATTGAATTCTTACTTACTCTAGGTGAGCTTATTGAATCTTGAGATGGAAAAGATTGTACTTGCAGCAACACCGCCTGCATCTTGACCGATGCCCCCATCACGATGATCAACATGGCCTATTCCAGGTGATCAGAGGAACTCAACGTCTGTTTTATTGTTCATACCAATTACTGATCTATTTCAAAATGATATTGTCTCATGGTACTAGGTTATCAAATATAATCTTCACCATGGCCGAAGGTAAATTTGTTCAGGATATTAGTTTGTTTCATCCACCAAGATAAACAACAGGTGGCATATGGTGATGAGATAGGCTTCTTCAGCTCTTTATTTGGCAGTTCTCTTCTCGAATCCCCTCTCTTTTCAATGTTGTCCAGAAATTTCAGCAACACAACTTTGTCATCTTGCCAGGCAATCATGCTAATTGAGAAAGAAGTGGTATCCAGGACTATGTATTGTACTACTCACAAAAATATATTTATCTCTTTCTGGTCTGCGCTAGCTATTTCTTTAAACGACATTCTGACAGTACGTGCAAAAGGATGATACCCATACAGAATAAATTTCTCTTTTGTAGCTTCGAATTTTTGTCTTCTATGGGTTACAAACCAAAGCTTTCTCGCGTATACTTTGGTGCTCCGGTTAAAGATGGAAAGCTACAACATACTGTGATGAGTAACCATCGGTTGGTGAATCCATTCTCTTGTGGATACTACTGTATCTCTCACACCTCTTCTGTTTGGTGAGCGCTTGCGACGGGACATGTGCAAGAACAAAAGGCACAAAAAGTGTACAAATGAAGTCACAACGAGCAGAGCAGAGCAGGCTAGCGATTAGATGATTTTGGGTCCATGCTAGCTATTTCAGATTTTGATTCTAAGAAAAGATATTTCTGATTTTGAAGCTACTCCTTCAGGACACCTGATTACATTGCATTATACAGGTTGAAAAAATGTGCAAAGTGGAAGTTGGTAGTATAGCGGATTGCTCTTTCTAATCTGCACATAATTTTCAATCAAAACATGTGACATTCAAGTAGAAACACAAACTAAGGCATGCAAGATTTGTTTCTCCCGTTGCAACGCACGGGCCCTTTTGCTAGTAATAACAAAGCACGGATTGACTCCGTGGGTTCACCGTTACAATACGCTTTCTTCTCTTGTCATAATACGCTTTAACAATTTGTATGGACAAAATCGTAATATAAACAAGGTGGTACTAATTTGGGGGTACGCACTAAAGATTTTTGTCAAAATTCCTTATTAGAACATTCTTTCGTTGTTTCCTCCGAATGTAAATAATTTGGTCCTTATTAACGCGGTCATCAGTTCGTCGGTCGGCTGGACTACCCTGACGATGAGCGCCATGAACGCGGCCAAAAGCACCACCACGACGACCGTCAAGTTGTGCACCAGATTGACGTGCCCCTCCGCGTCTTGCCTGCTGTGGGGGGACGGGTTGGGCAGGAGGGCGAGGGCCGGCACGGTGCCGCTGACGTGCAGGCGGTGCCTGGCCAGGGAGTAGCCCGCGTACCCGGGGGCGAACGCCGTGCTGGCGTGCAGGATGAAGACGGCGGGGCGGGGGGCGCCGAGATGGCCGGCGATGAAGTAGGCGCGAGCAGGGGGCCGTAGGAGAGGCGGAACAGGTCGATGCAGAGGCACCAACTCCGCCAGATGCAGAGCATCAAGCGGAAGGCGTAGGAGCAGAGGACGAGCGACATGATCCACACATGCGCCATTGGCTGCCCGGCGAAGCGCCATAGCAGGAACGAGCTCAAGCGCTGTGAGCGCGGGCTGTCAAAGTGGCCGAGTGGGGGGTCAAGTGCAGGCTGCACGAGCGGAAGGGAATCGGGGAGAGGCAACAGGGGGCCATCAACAGGAAAGCAGCAGGTGGCGTGCAACACCGGCCTTGGCCAAGACATGCTTTGACTGCAATTGTTTCCACGGCATTCTTTGACTGCAATTATCTCAGCAAAATCACATGGTAATCTTTCTGTACAGATTGATTATTTGTGTAGGACGGGACTCCTTTGACTGCGATTATCTCAGCAAAATCACATGGTAATCTTCTGTAAATTACAAGATGTGCTCCTGTACTGATTGATTATTTGCTTAATCATAATTTTGTGATCAATCATCAAGCCTTAAGATTCAAAGACTTTAATTTTTTTTAGCCTTTTTCAATTAATTATATCCGCACCTTTGTTCATGGGTGGGAGGTGCTTTTGATCTTCTAATTACATCCTCTGGGTTAGGTTTTTGTGTTGTTGGTCAAAGGTCTGTATATGAACGACTTAGATTTGCTTTTCTTCATGCACATTGTTAGAGTAATATCCATGCGCTGTTTTTTTTCTTTCTGAATTTCCTTCATGCATCAGCGTATATGTTTCTTGTGATTTTCCACAACTTTTGTTCTTGCTATTTTTTGTTCATGCATCAGCGTATATGTTTCTTGCTATTCTGGATAATTGAAGAAGTGGTTAAAATTCTGTACATGGAGTTTATGTTGTCCAGAGATTGTGTCCTAATATTAATTTTTGAGTCCAAAATTTGTTCAGTTGGATTGTTATGAACTTGTGAAGAACCCATTGTTAAATTTTGATTTTGTTTACAGCTGTCATTACTAATTCTCATCACTGATGATTGTTTGTAGTTAAGATTTTCTGCTAATCCATAAGATTTTCTGCTAATTCTCATCACTAATTTTGTTTACATCTTTCATTACTAATTCTATTAAATCTGAATTTCATTGGTGAAGCACGGTTGGAAAAGAAAAGTCATGTATAAAGCTTAGTGATTACCGGTGAAGAGTTTCTGCTAATCCATCAGCTAATGCTAATCTAAGCATTACATCCTGTGAAGATATTTATTCTATGAGTCTTGCAGCCTTTTGTTGTTGTTGAAGCTAGTTGTGTGATGCCCTTTCTGTTTCATGTGATTCGATGCATATATAGACAGATTCTATGTTGTCAGGACTTGGTACTTGGACTTTCATAAGATGGCGCAAGGGGAGCTATGGGGATAGATTGACAGCAATATCTGCTTGCAGGAAATTAAAGTACAAAAACTACTTCGTATCTCCTTGGCTATAAGAACGCCTTGACTCCCTCGGCCGAAACCCCTGTTCAATTGCTTCCCATGCTCGACATTGTTGTCGCCGTTTTGCCGACTTCGCCAGAATCTCGCCATTCGACTTCGCCGGAATTCTGTCCGCCTGTTCTCCACCCATAGTACATGGTTCAGTGCCTTCTGTAGATTGACGCATATAAAATTATCTACTATTTTTCTATAATTTCACCATCAAAAGATGTTCTATTTGTTTGGTTACTAGCTGATTTGGTTGTGCCCATCGATCATGATAGCCAATTGGTTTCCTGTAAACTCAAGCTCCCTCTTTTTCATGATTATCAAAATACCTCCATCATGAAGAACAAAGACTATTTGTGATTTTTTGTATTATCCTTTAGTTGCTTGCTGTGACCTAAAGAATTGGAAAGCATTCATATGTAGCATACAGTCCTGTATGTTGATACATGACAGGTGTATGGGCATGAGTCAATTGGTTGCACCAGTAGTTAGAAAGTCTTGTGCAAAGTTTCCAAACAAAAGATTAGTAATAATAATTACTGGAACACCTTCTCTATTATTGCTCTTGATTTTAGTATTATCCGATTACTGGATCAATAAATCAGCCTTGTATGTTGGCATAGGCTCAAGCAAGCCTCTGTATTTTGCCTTTATTAGGAGTTGGTGAGGCTCAAGCGACTAATTTGGTTTCCTGTGAACTCAAGTTTTTTTTCATGATTATCAAAACCTTGACTGGTTCAATTTTTATTTTCTCTGCAATTGTTCCTTGTGTATGCGCAGATATAGATGCTATTTTTTTTACAGTTTCAGAACACCTATGCATGCCAATGTGACAGTGTTTTTCCATTAATTCATCCATGCGCCGAACTGACAATTTTGTTACTCTGTTCAGGTTGCAATCACAACGAGCAACAAATGTATGCACTGAAACTACTGGAGTAAGGTAGTGAAATACTTCTTGCTTGCGTGAGTTGAATTTTGGAACACAGGAAGAACATACAACAGAGTGTATGCACTACAGGTATGCTATTACTTAAAGCCTTATTGCTTGTCTTGCAATGGAAGAGTACATTTCCTTGCATATAAAACTTACAAATGGACTTCAGAGTGAGTATTTCTTCTAGCAGCTTATAGATCATCTTTGCAATTTTGTTGTCTCTAAAGCATGAAGGTAAAAGGGAATAAATCGCTTTCTTTTAAAAGGGTTCCATTCTGAATATAAATTAGCATATCCAGGCCCTAGACCACTTCTTACATATGCATAAGTGACAAGTGGCTCTTTTCTCATATTTTTAGTTAATCACTTTTTTTTACATATTACATGTTTATAGGAATGGCATGATATTCTCATGGCAAAATGAGGATGGGGCACTATGTGATCCAACATCTGTTCTATCAGCAGGGTTGATGGCATTCTATGGTAATACCAAGAATCCAAACATCACCCCTGAAGTGATCCGTGGTGCTCAGTGCTACACTTCAGTGGACACATAACTTCAATGGAATTCCTGACACTGTAACTTTGGTCTCTGAAGTAATTTAAGAAATGCTCCAAGAATAAGTCATCCGCCAATATATTGATTATGGGAAAAAGAGTGAACTATCTATTTTTATCTGTTATGGATGAACATATGTGTACTATTTGTAGCAAACATCTCTCCAACTGGAAGGAAAACATTGGTGTTTGCTCCATGGCGACGCATTAAAGAGGCATGCAGGGACAGACACAGGACTTCCCCTCCCTCCATGAAACAACTCCACAAAATTACAAGTTGAAAGTGAGTGGGAGTATGATGAACGGTGTATAGACTTTGTATGGGAGTAGCTTGCATTTAAGTTTGAAAGAAGGGATTTCCCTGCCGCGGTTCAGTGACATGTATGTTGTGTGGTGTCTGATCTCATTGTCTTCGGGATCGACCATGTTCGGATGCAGTTTGATAACATGAACGGCCACCGTTGGTGAGGGTGAAAAATATGGTGCTTTGCTTGAAAAATTTGTGGCTTAGTTCTGAAAGGCATTAAGTTTCCATACATGCTGGTACTGATCAATCCATCCCTCTGAAAACATGACACCCTCTTTCACATGCTTCCTATAAGCTATGCACACGCCATCTCACAGCACTGATAACATGTTTCATTTAAGAGATCATCTAAGATTTGCATAATTGTTTTGAGAATGGGCAGGGTAGCATCAACACCGGCCTCGATCAGTGTCGGGGCAATGGTGAACCGACAAAGAAGGCAGCTCGGGTAGTGTGGCACAGGACATCGACACCGGCCACGACCAACGTCAAAGGATGGGTCGTTGGGATGGAAGGATGAAGACAAAGAGGATGAAGAAGACGGCGATCATAAATTTTTTATCACCGATAAAAACAGGCGACTGATGCATAGTTGCTCTCATACTATCCGCTAAAGAAATTGATAAGATGCGATATATATCCGGAGGACTTCACACATGTCACTTAGTCATCAGTTTGATTTATTCATGTATTTCTCCTGTAGCAACGCACGGGCATTGTACTAGTATCCAATAAAGTACGGTTATGATGTTCGGACACACCATTATGCTGTGGTGTTCCAGGTGGCACGAATTTGTGAAACTTATTCCACATTGTTTTAATTGAAGACCAAACTCGTAACTCAGATATTTGTCTCCGTGATCAGATCATAGAAACTTTATTTTCTTGTCACGATGATTTTCCACTTCACTCTAAAATTCTTTGAACTTTTCAAATGTTTCAGACTTATGTTTCATCAAGTAGATATACCCATATCTGCTCAAATCATCTGTGAAGGTCAGAAAATAACGATACCGGCCGTGAGCCTCAACCCTCATTAGACCGCATACATCAGTATGTATTATTTCCAATAAGTCAGTTGCTCGCTCCATTGTTTCGGAGAACAGAGTCTTAGTCATATTGTCCATGAGGCATGGTTCACAAGCATCAAGTGATTCGTAATCAAGTGATTCCAAAAGCCCATCAGCATGGAGTTTCTTCATGCGCTTTACACCAATATGACCTAAACGGCAGTGCCATAAATAAGTTGCACTATCATTATTAACTTTGCATCTTTTGGCTTCAATATTATGAATATGCACCAAGGAGGACCCAAGTAAATTCTCTCTCTGGAATTGTTCAGGAAGAAGTGCGTGTTGTGAAGGATTACCCGGATGTATTTCCAGAGGAACCACCAGGCATGCTGCCAGATCGAGACGTAGAATTTTTGATAGAGCTATTGCCAAGCACCGGACCAATATCAAAGAGACCGTATCGGATGCCCGCAAATGATGTGGAGGAAATTAAGAAGCAAGCACACTCTTGCTGAAGGAAAAACCCTGGAAGAAGTTACGACTTTATCAATAGATGATCTTATAGGAGTTTACGCAAAACCTGGTAGTTGTGATGGAACGGTAGATGTTTGTTTGGCTTGCAGAATTAATGGATTTATCCTAACTTAGTTCGTCGACAAGTGAAAGTCAGCAATGCTTGTGAGGATGACCGAGTGTTAGAATGCAAGACTTGCTAAACCATATACAAGGTAATGATTTGGGTGCAGGATGGATTGATCACCATACCGACTTACTCTTATTATTCGCCTTGCTATATGGGATGGTAAATCTGAGTAACTTGCCTATAGTAGAGCGACGGCGATCAAAACCTTGTTTGAACCTTAGAATGGTATGACAATTTTCCCCTTGTACAAGGCCGCTATTGCCAATCGTAGGTCATACGGTGAGAATGAAACCCAGACCCATTTTCTGCAGGGACCCAGTCTAATTGTTTGATAACCACCATGAGATATCGATAGTTGTTTAATATTAGCGCCAGACCTGTCAGCTAAGAAGACCCGTTCATAGAAGAACCGTACCAAGATGGAAGGACAGAAGAATTGAGGAAAATGTTATGCCACTACCAGAAGAGCCCAGAGAAGGAATTTCCTGAGAATCTGAGAAGACCGACCCTGTCAACCTTAAGGATGGAGTATATGAGTTTTGATGGAACCCTAACAATGCTTCTAAGGGTGGTAGCACCCGAGACCCCCGAAGACGATCGATGGATTTTGAGAAGACCCCCGAACCTAACCTGTTTCTTTCTAGCCTCTCCGAATCTTGAGGACGAGATTCATTTTAAGGGTGGTAGGTTTGTAACATCCCAAAATTTTAAATTTTGGAATGTTATAATAAATAGCTAGTTTTGATTGTTTGTTTGATTGTGATGTGTGAAATTGAGTGAAATTTGGAAAAACTTTTTGAAAGTTAAATGAGAGGGAATGAAATGACTTTCCCAAACTTTGACCTTTGCTTTCTGATCTCCATGAATTCAAATTTATTTCATCACAAAACCCTAGAGAGAAGATGACATGACTTCTTCCATTTAAATAAATGAAAAGGGTTGTTGAAATGATTTGAATTTCATTTGGAAATATTTTTCCAATTCAGAAACTTTATGCAACTCAATGATTTTCAATAAAGAAGATAAAATGACTTCTTCAAAACATATGAAATATGAGCTGGGAGTTTAAAAGGAAACAAATTGAAAGTCCCTTTGAAGTATTTTTAAACACACTTTCAATTTGGAGTTATTTGGGTTTTATTCAAATTATTTTTCTCCAAAAAAATATAAATTAGGGTAAAATGATTCCCTACAGTAGAAAATTGGAGGGAAATAAATTTGAAATCATTTTGGTATTTTAAAAATGATTTTTATTGCGTTTTATTGAACTAGAAGCACTCTTTGCTATATTTAAATTTTTGTGGATTTTATTTGATGTTAGAAAAATGTTCATGTAGTAGAAAATCTTTCTCTGAAAATTTTGACATATAATATGCCTATATAATTTTTTTTCTGTTGTTTTTTTCTCTGTGTTTAAAAAAAACTCTTCGGACCGACTGGGCTGAAGCCCAGCCGGCCCAGGCAGCCATCACCGATCTCCCGTAGGAGACCAGCTCCTATACGTCGCCGCCACTGTCGGACTCCGACCCGAGCATGCCTCTCGAGGTTCGCCGCCCCCTATATATATTCCACCCCCGGGGGCCCTGGACCCTAGTCCGCCGCCGCCGAACCCGCAGCCGCCCGCCAGGGCCGTTGCACACAACCGCTGCCGCTGCCGCTGTTTCCCACCGCAGCTACTCCCCGCGTCGCCGTTAACCGCCACCACCGCCACCTCCGACTCTGCCGCCCCGCGTCGCGCTCGCCGCCGTCTCCGCCCATTGCCGCCGACCCCAGAGGCGCCGCTCCCGCTTGCAGCCGACGCCATCGCCGCCATCCCACCTCGTCGTCGAACCACCGCCCCTGACCGGTAAAGAAACCGCCGGTCCGATTCGGTTTCCTTTGTAAAGTTCGCTTTTTTAAACCCTAGATCGGTTTTATTGAGAAAACCTAGATCTATTTTTTTGGGTTTAGTTATTTAGCAAACGCTCACTGTTTATCTCTTCGCAGCGAACAAACCCGTTCGCTAGGTTTTCGCAGCGGAGTTCATCCGATAGATTTTCTTTTTCTGTTTAATTTCGGCTAGGGACTTGTCCGTGAATATTTTATTTACAGATTAGTCCCTGATCTTAAAACGATCACACCTTTTTGCTCGCTTATCCAAATCCAACGAAACTAACGCCCACTTCTTCATTATGATCCCCTCTATCCAGATAATTAACTTAAAAATGTTTTTGGAAGTTTAAAATTTGGTTTCAAATAGATTTGAATTCAAACTTCTTTTGTTCATAACTTGAGTTTTATAACTCCGATTCAGTTGATTCTTTTTGCTATTCGAAGCTCTTGATCTAACTTTCTGATAAGACCAAATTCACTCAATTTTGGTACTGTTAGAAAAAAATTCGGTTGCAAGAGTTAATTGCTTGTTTTCAAAGTTTTCCAAGATCTTTTCTTCGATTTCTTTTGCATGATTGCTTATTTGTGGTTACTATTGCTTGCTTACGATGGATTGACTGGAGTGTGACGAGTAGAACTATAAGGAGTTATGTGTGTGAATCATCTTCATCAATAGTACGAGGTAGGTAACACTTTGATCATACCCCTTTATTACCCAGTTTTTATGCATTAGTTTCAACCCTCAAACATTGCATGAGTAGGATCTGCTTAACATGTGGGTTTTGGGAAGTAGATGATTAGGTAGAACCTATTATCTTTTTATATCAAACCCTGGGAGTTACTTCTACGTTATGCTTATATTGCAATGCTATGCTTGTAGACGTGCTTTGGCTGAGAGTATCCATGACAGATGTGAGAGTTGTTAAATAATGGTTAACTTAAGGTGGCTACTTTAATACACATCTGGGTGGATTGGTTGAGGCACCCTGGAGCACCTAGTGGTTGTCTGGGCACCTGGAGCAATCCAGAGCTGTCCTGGGATATCCGGGAGTACCCGTGTGATCATCCTATAGTTTGTCACCCAGGCTCAAAGGGATCATAAGATTATTCATGCTGGAAACTTCCGTGTGCAGCCACAATCCATTATGGACTCTGGCATAGTTGAATAAGTTGTGGGAATCCTTTCCATGATGGGCTAGCAGATGTAGGGGATTGTAGGTGTACCGGCCTATCTATCGGTTAAGGGGACCTCTCCAGAAAGACTATGTCTCGGTCATCCGTCTCTCAAACATCATGCAGTGCGAGAAATTCAACGGAGCAGATCGAGTCTTGTGGGGAAAAGTCTGCAAACCTCTGCAGAGTGTACAAACTAATCATGATTACCCGTGTCCCCGGTTATGGACATCTTGAGTATCTGGTACTTGAATTATTGATTTGATCTCATCACTTTACTTAATTAATTTGAGGGGTTATAATTATTATTTTGGGATTGAGTTGGAGGAACCTTCTCAATAATTTTCAACCAACTTTGTAGTTAAATAAAATATATTACTTTGTTGTAGGAAAAAATTAACTTTATGCAAAACTTAAACTTAGAGCCTCCACCAGCCATATATGCATGTAGTGATACTCATTATTCAGCATTGCTCTAAAGTGTGAATTTGCCAGTACATTCAATGTACTGACCCTTTGTGGCTGCAACGTCTCATGTTGTAGGATTATCTTACTGTAGGATCGAAAGTATGTCTAGAGGGGGTGATTAGACTACTTGACCAAATAAAAATCTAGCCTTTTTCCAATTTTAGTTCTTGGCAGATTTTAGCTATCTTACCACAAGTCAAGCAATCTCCACACAATTCAAGCAAGCATGGAAAAGAGTATATGAGCAGCGGAAAGTAAAGCATGCAAATTGCAAGAATGTAAAGGGAAGGGTTTGGAGGATTCAAACGCAATTGGAGACACGGATGTTTTTGTCGTGGTTCCGATAGGTGGTGCTATCGTACATCCACGTTGATGGAGACTTCAACCCACGGAGGGTAACGGTTGCGCGAGTCCACAGAGGGCTCCACCCACGAAGGGTCCACGAAGAAGCAACCTTGTCTATTCCATCATGGCCGTCGCCCACGAAGGACTTGCCTCACTAGCGGTAGATCTTCACGAAGTAGGCGATCTCCTTGCCCTTACAAACTCCTTGGTTCAACTCCACAATCTTGTCGGAGGCTCCCAAGTGACACCTAGCCAATCTAGGAGACACCACTCTCCAAGAAGTAACAAATGGTGTGTTGATGATGAACTCCTTGCTCTTGTGCTTCAAATGATAGTCTCCCCAACACTCAACTCTCTCTCACAGGATTTGGATTTGGTGGAAAGAAGATTTTAGTGGAAAGCAACTTGGGGAAGGCTAGAGATCAAGATTCATATGGTTGGAACGGAATATCTTGACCTCAACACAAGTGTAGGTGGTTCTCTCTCAGAAATGTGTATTGGAAGTGTAGGTATGTTCTGATGGCTCTCTCCACAAATGAAGAGTGTGTGGAGGGGTATATATAGCCTCCACACATAATCTAACCATTACACACAATTTGCCAAACTCGGTGGGACCGAATGGTTAAACTCGGTCGGACCGATTCAGCAAACCTAGTGACCGTTAGGATTTTCGGTGGGACTGAGATGCAACTCGGTAGGACCGATATGGTTAGGGTTAGTGCATAACTTAATCTCGGTGTGACCGATTACACAAACTCGGTGGGACCGATTTTGGTAATAAGCTAACCAGAGAGTTGGTCAGGTAAACTCGGTGGGACCGATTCGCTCATCTCGGTGAGACCGAAATGCTACAAAAGGGAAACAGAGAGTTTACATTGCAATCTCGGTGGGACCGATCGCTCATCTCGGTAAGACCGAAACATTACGAAGGGAAACAGAGAGATTACAATCCCATCTCGGTGAGCCCGAGATCCCTATCGGTGAAACCGATTTGCCTAGGGTTTGTGGCAGTGGCTATGACATTTGAAACTCGGTGGCGCCGGATAGATAGAATCGGTGGGGCCAAGTTTGACTTTCGGTTTAGGTCATATGTGGATGTGGGAAGGTAGTTGAGGATTTTGGAGCATATCACTAAGCACTTTGAGCAAGCAAGCCATTAAGCAACACCTCACCCCTCCTTGATAGTATTGGCTTTTCCTATAGACTCAATGTGATCTTGGATCACTAAAATATAAAATGTAGAGTCTTGATCTTGAAGCTTGAGCCAAACTTTTTGTCCTTAGAATTTTGAGGGATCCACTTTCCTCATCCATGCCATGCCATCCATTGAGCTTTTCCTGAAATATTAATCTTGGAATAATGTTAGCTCAATGAGCTATATGTTGTTAGGAATTACCAAAACCACCCAGGGATAGTTGCACTTTCAATCTCCCCCTTTTTGGTAATTGATGACAACATATAGATCAAAGCTTTGACAAATGATAATAAGAGTGAAAGATATTGTCGCTTTGAGAAGTATGTGAAAAGCAAGAGCTCCCCCTAAATTTGTGCATATCTTAATATTTGCTTTGGACTGCAAATGCACAATGAGTTAGGATCTTGGGTTACTCTTCCATGTCACATACATCTTGGTGGAGCGCTCAAAATGATAAGAATTAAATACATGCACTCATCACCAAGCAAAGTGAATGATCATATAAGGATAAGTAAGATAATATCATCTAACAAGCATAAGTGTAGCTTATGATCAACCACATGATCATCAATGTCTCACAGATAATAGCGTAGTATCTCAAGCAATCAAAAGATAAACAAAGTTCAACCACCAAAGCAAGAGAGAATAAAAAGCAACGCTCTCTCTCGAAGCCTATGATCTATACATTTTTCTCCCCCTTTGGCAACAAGTTACCAAAAAGTTCATAGAAAATGCATAGCACTAAAACGTCTCTCAAGCTTGGTCTTCAGGTGATGGTGTCCGGAGAACTCCAAGGATGAAGGCTTCAGACGAAGTAGACGGAGCTGATGGGGTAGGTGCTGGAGCTGGTGGGACTGAAGCTGTAGCTGGTGCAGATGAAGTGGCTCTAGTGTATGGTACAAGCACTGCAGCAGGTCTCTGAGCTCGAGGCACTCTGGCAAATGCATCAGCGGTTGTCTTGCCCTTCCTCTCCTGCATGTCATCTTGTAGCTCCTCCACAACAGACTGAATCTCAGTTACTTTGACATCTAAATCATAGAATTTTTGTTCCACGATTCTTTCCAGGCTCTCCTGGTTTTGAGTTAGGGTGGCCAACCCCTTCTCAATCCTCAGAGATGATGCTATCAAGTAACCAAGTTGGTCTTGCTTGCTTTTCAAAAAGTACTCAGATGCCTCCTCTTGAGTTGGCATCTTGGCAGCCTTCTCTTTCTTTGCTTGTGCTTGCACTAAGGAGGGTTCATCTTCATTCATCACAACTTGGTTGTCCTCGAAGTCAGGATAGGTAGGCAAGTGTTCCTTATCCAACAAGTATGTGCCTGTGCCCATCTTTGAGTTTATCAACCCCTGGATCTATGTGGCATATCGACAACTTCTTTTCTGGTCAGCTGCAGTCCTCTTGATAGTGTCAACTATAAGGCTCATGACCTTGAACTTCTGTGGCACATCAAATATATGTAGCAAGTTAATTGCATGGCCTCTGATCATTCTGTGATCACGAGACTTGGGCAAGAGAGTGTGCCTAAGGATCCAATTGATTGTAGGTAGCCCTGACAGCAAGTGTTTTACTGACCCAAACTGGTGAGTCTCAAGATCATCATCAGGAATCTCCTTGTACATATCTGCCATAGAGTTGTGATCCATCTTCTTCTTGGCATAGACATCCAAGTCATCTTCTTCTTCCTTAGGAGCATTGATCAGATTTGCCCATTCCTCAACAGTTGAGTGGTACCTTGTACCTTCAGACATCCATACTATCCTGCCATCTGGATAAAAGTGTGATGTGGAGTAGAATTGCATTATGAGCTCCTCATTCCACTTTGTGAGCTTCTGCCCAACAAAGTCTGCAACTCCACAAGCACTGAAGCTGTCAAACACACTAGGATAGTGTTCCTCATTTTCCTTCATGTAGGTCCAGTTGACCCACCTCATATCACACACTATAGGCTTCTTGTCCAACAAAACTGTCTCGTAGAAATCATGATGTTCCTTTGTGTGGAACCTGTAATCAATAGCAGTTCTTCTTCTTGTAGCATATGGATCTGTCTCTCTCCATATCCTCAGTCCAGAGTCTCTCCTGATCTTCATGTTCTCAGCCACAGGATGAGCATCATTGTGGTCTGGAATCTTGGGTTTGAGCTTCCTCAGGACTTGTCCTTCATCATCTTCATCAGCAACAGTCTCAGGCACTGGGGCCTTGTTCTTCTCAGCAGCTGGTATGTTTCTGGTATTTCTCTTTGGTGCAGTCTTGGGCTTGGAGGCAGCTTTGGGCGCTTCTTTGGGCTTTGATGATGCAGCCCTTGTCCTGATAGCATCACCCATAAGCTTCTGTGCCTTGGGTGCTGGTGCAGCAACCTCTTCTTCCTCTTCTTCTTCCATCATGGAAGCCTTTCCAATCACTCTGGCCATGGTCTTCTTGACCCTTTCCTTCCTTTTCTTCCCTTCTGCAGCAGGCTCTTTGGGTTGAGATTCCAAAGATGCTTGAGAGGATGCTCTGGCCTTAGACATTGGTTGTCTTCCTGCTGGCCTTTTGATCTTCATCCCTGGCTTAACTGCAGCTGAGCTGTACTCCTTCTTAACCACTTTCTTCTTTGATGTGGCCTCATCCTCAGTGGCCACATAGTCTTCATCCTCAGACTCTGAAGTTTTCTTCTTGCTTGCTCTAGTGGCAGCCTTTGGCAAATTTCTTGGGGGTGATCCTACTACCATCATCTGAATTGCTAGAGGGACTAGTGCCCTCACTCAGGTGAACCTGCTCCTCTGACCTGTTCTGGCTGTCACTCTGGTCAGACATGTTGCAAACACTGACAGCAGACCCTGTGAATAGATATAGATGAGATAGAGTGTATGAGCATCACAAAATGCAGAGGTTTTTGCAAAAGAATGAGTCAAAAACTTAGTTTTAGTTTTCCATAGAAAGCATTTCGGATCAACCGATTTGCAAACTCGGTGATACCGAAGCAGCCGTTGGAACCTAAACTAGTGAACTCGGTCAGACCGAGTCACAGTTTGGTGGCACCGAGACTGCTAGGGTTTCACAAAGTCCTAAACTCGGTCACACCGATTTGCAATTCTCGGTCAAACCAAGAACCACATGTGCAATGGCCTTGGCCGAATCGGTGGAACCGAGTTCTGCAACCCGGTGGGTCCGAGATGGTTTCGGCGGAAACCTAACCCTAAATTTTTGATTCAACTCTAATCTACGAAGTGTTTTGACCGGATAGAAGCGTTTCAATCGTGGTAAGAATCATAATGAACACAATGTGCTAGGAATCGGACGGGGATAGCACTGTGATCGAGTCCATACCCTAGTTCAGCGATGAACTCGCTACGGCAGCAACGGCGGGGAAGAATTCCGTTGACGGTGGCGGAGACCAGCGACAGGAGGCGGCTGGCGACGAGGAGGACGATCTGGAGACCCAGGAGGCAGAGCGAGCTATGCGCGGGTGAAGGGGTTTCGGAGAAATTTCCAAAATTTTGCCCGTGAGTATATATAGCCCGACCCTGTCGGTGTGACCGAGTGGAACAACTCGGTGGCACCGAGATGCATAACTGTTGACAGTTACAGCAACTCGGTGTGACCGAAAAGTTCAAATCAGTTGCATCGAGATTGAAAACCTAGATCGACTTAGTGATCTCAGTATGACTGAAATGGATGAATCGGTTAGACCGAAATGCACAAAGAAGTTTTGGAAGTGTAAGTCTATGATGAATCGGGGACTCCGAGTGCTCCTCACACAGAGTGGTTCGAATCTGACTTGATCAAATTTTGTGATGCAGCATGAATAGAGTTTGAGACAAGAAAATCATAGATAGCTAGAGAGGGTTCTTAGGCATTCTTGTCCATCCACTTGGCAAAAGAAAACCAATCAATCAAAACAACAAGTGGATTGCCTCGAATGAGTAAAATATGCAATCAACATGCTCACAGAATAAAATGGCAATTGAAATATGTGGCAAAGCATGCACAACCAATTCTAGCATCTATCAAACAATTTGCGATGACTAGGTCATCTATATATGAGTATATTGACGTAGGAGTCAAATGAGAACATTTGATCATAGGTCATACTCATCGTTTAAGCACAAGTGGGGTTACCACTTTTACATAAGGCATTGTTGTGTTCACACCATTAGAGTTGCTTTAGCTCAATTCTTAGAGTAAAGCTCCCCCTAGATGTGAGATACCCCCTAAGAGGGATGAACTAACCTTGGGTTTTGTCGATGATGACTTCATGTAGATGTTGAAGATGTGGATGCTCAATGTTGATGTAGATCATTTGGAGCTATCCATTGGAGTGAGTTGCACTTTCAATACCTACACGGGTTAGTCCCAGAAGGAACAAACAAGGATATCCATAGACATAGAGTGATGCACACACAAGATGATGTCTATGAAAGCTTTTAGGTTACCTTGTCCCTTGTCTTACCAACAAGAGGGTTTGTGACTCCTTGAACTAGTACAAGATGTGGAAGTTGATTGCACTTGTTCTTGCCAAGATGATAAGAGTGAAGTATGTTGGCGGAGTCACCCTCAAGAACTCTCTAGTTCTTCTTCTTCGGGATCAACACCATCTTGATGGGAATCCTTGGTGTTGTAGTTGTACTTGATGAAGTGGAACTTGAAGTAGTCTTGGGAACCCACTTGACCAAGGCCTTAGGAACTTCTTCAAATGCATCAATTTCCTCTTGAAGCTTGTCCTTGCCTTTTTGCTTGTGGTCTTGTGGTGGAAGATCATCTTGAGCTTGTGTCCCTTTGAGAGAAGTAGGATCATACTCCTCTTGTTGAGGAACAAACTTCGTGTTGGGGTATTGATCTTCTTCCCACTCAACTCCATTGGCATTGAACTTTCATTCAAAACCAACACCTTGATTCTTCCGGTGCCTTCCTTGCTTGCGTACAATTTCCTCGAATTGCTTACTTCTGGCAAGGCTCTTGTAAACACCTTTCTCTATAATTCCCTTCAATAAGCTATTTTCTTGCTCAAGTGTAACTTGGCTAAGAGAATCATTAGTGGAATCAAGAGAACTACTAGAAGCAACAATATTCAATTTAGCATGATTATTGTTACTACTAGAGGAAGAATCTTTCTTGTTCTTGTTACTAGACTTGACTTGAGGCATGTAAGTGGATAAGAGTAAACGCTTGGCAATATAAGAAGAACTTTTCTTATGAAGATCATCATTGATTGCTTTTAAGAACTCATGCTCTTGATCAAGGTTGAGCTTTTCAAAGCGCAATTTCTCATGAGTCCTTAAAAGTTCTCGATGATCTCCTAAGATAGTTTCATGAGCTAACTTAAGAGTGTTTAATTCTTTAGTTAGAGACTCAATCTTCTCCTTATCATTGTCATTCGTTTTATCTTGATTAGCATGATTAATTGACGTTTCATCATAGTATTCATCACTAGAGTTGCCAACAAGTAAATCATCATCACCTAACAATTCATCTTCATCAGTATTGAAATCAACATACTCGGGGTGTGATACCTTTGGGCCTTTAGCCATGAAGCATGTTCCAACTCCTTCATTTGGTGAGTCAAATATGTCGTAGGAGTTGGTTGTCACAAGTGCTAGACCGGCAACACCTTCATCTTGAGTATATTCGGAGTCGGAGTGATAGCTTCTCTCGGAGTGGTTGTCAGAGTCGGAGTCGGATACCCATTCACCAACATGAGCTTGATGTCTTCGTTTTGTGTAGCTCCTCGATGACTTGTCCTTTCTTTCCGAATCCTTGCTTCTCCGTGAGGGTCTTCGTTCATAACGACCATCTCTACTCCTTCTTTCTCTAGATGGTGATTCTTCTCTTCTACTTCTTCTCTTGGGAGAATCTTCTCTTCTCTTGTAGGGGTCGTACACTCATTGGAATAGTGTCCGGGCCTTCCACAATTGTAGAAGTTTCGCTCTCGACTAGAAGATCTTTTGTCATTGTAGGACCTTGACTTGGAGCTTCTCTCTTTGCTCCTACTCTTGTAGAACTTGTTGAAGTTCTTCACCATTAAGCTCAATTCTTCATTGAAGGTTTGTTTCTCACTCGATGATGTGGGGGCTTCACATGAGGCTTGGTAAGCACCACTCGATTTGTTGTGAAGTTCCTCTTTATCCTTGAGTGACATCTCATGAGCAACAATTCTTCCGATGACTTCCGTTGGCTTGAGATCTTTGTAATTTGGCATCATTTGGATCGATGTGCACACGGTATCATATTTTCCATCCAAGGCTCTTAGGATCTTCTTGATGATGAATCTATCGGTCATATCTTCACTCCCTAAGCCGGCAATCTCATTTGTGATAAGAGCAAGCCTAGAGTACATTTCAGCGACACCTTCACCATCCTTCATTTAGAACTTGTCAGGTTGACTTTGAAGCACATCCAATTTGGATTCCTTGACATAGTCGGTACCTTCGTGCATATCAATCAAAGTATCCCAAATTTCCTTTGCATTCTCAAGACGGCTGATTTTGTTGAATTCTTCGGGGCACAATCCGTTGAAGAGGATATCACAAGCTTGAGCGTTGTATTGTAGCATCTTCAACTCATCCACGATAGCTTCACGATTTGGTTCTTTCCCATCAAAGAATTCACCTTGCAAGCCAACACACACAATAGCCCAAACGGCGGGGTTATGTCCAAGAATATGCATTTTCATCTTATGCTTCCAACTAGCAAAATTAGTACCATCAAAGTAAGGACCTCTACGGTGATAATTTCCCTCGCTAGACGCCATACTCTCCTAGGTTGTGAAACCAAGGCTATGACCACCAAAAGCTATGGAAATCAAAGCAAATGGAGACCAAAGCTCTGATACCACTTGTAGGATCGAAAGTATGTCTAGATGGGGGTGATTAGACTACTTGACCAAATAAAAATCTAGCCTTTTCCCAATTTTAGTTCTTGGCAGATTTTAGCTATCTTAGCACAAGTCAAGCAATCTCCACACAATTCAAGCAAGCATGCAAAAGAGTATATGAGCAGCGGAAAGTAAAGCATGCAACTTGCAAGAATGTAAAGGGAAGGGTTTGGAGGATTCAAACGCAATTGGAGACATGGATGTTTTTGTCATGGTTCCGATAGGTGGTGCTATCGTACATCCACGTTGATGGAGACTTCAACCCACGGAGGGTAACAGTTGCGCGAGTCCACGAAGGGCTCCACCCATGAAGGGTCCACGAAGAAGCAACCTTTTCTATTCCATCATGGCTGTCGCCCACGAAGGACTTGCCTCACTAGCAGTAGATCTTCATGAAGTAGGCGATCTCCTTGCCCTTACAAACTCCTTGGTTCAACTCCACAATCTTGTCAGAGGCTCCCAAGTGACACCTAGCCAATCTAGGAGACACCACTCTCCAAGAAGTAACAAATGGTGTGTTGATGATGAACTCCTTGCTCTTGTGCTTCAAATGATATTCTCCCCAACACTCAACTCTCTCTCACAGGATTTGGATTTGGTGGAAAGAAGATTTGAGTGGAAAGCAACTTGGGGAAGGCTAGAGATCAAGATTCATATGGTTGGAATGGAATATCTTGACCTCAACACAAGTGTAGGTGGTTCTCTCTCAGAAAATGTGTATTGGAAGTGTAGGTATGTTCTGATGGATCTCTCCACAAATGAAGAGTGGGTGGAGGGGTATATATAGCCTCCACACAGAATCTAACCGTTACACACAATTTGCCAAACTCGGTGGGACCGAATGGTTAAACTCGGTCGGACCAATTCAGCAAACCTAGTGACCGTTAGGATTTTTGATGGGACTGAGATGCAACTCGGTAGGACCGATATGGTTACGGTTAGGGCATAACGTAATCTCGGTGTGATCGATTACACAAACTCAGTGGGATCGATTTTGGTAATAAGCTAACCAGAGAGTTGGTCAGCTAAACTCGGTGGGACCGATTCGCTCATCTCGGTGAGACCAAAATGTTCCAAAAGGGAAAGAGAGAGTTTACATTGCAATCTCGGTGGGACTGATCGCTCATCTCGGTAAGACCGAAACGCTACAAAGGGAAACAGAGAGATTACAATCCCATCTCGGTGAGACCGAGATCCCTATTGGTGAAACCGATTTTCCTAGGGTTTGTGGCAGTGGCTATGACATTTGAAACTCGGTGGCGCCGGATAGATAGAATCGGAGGGGCCAAGTTTGACTTTTGGTTTAGGTCATATGTGGATGTGGGAAGGTAGTTGAGGATTTTGGAGCATATCACTAAGCACTTTGAGCAAGCAAGCCATTAAGCAACACCTCATCCCTCCTTGATAGTATTGGCTTTTCCTATAGACTCAATGTAATCTTGGATCACTAAAATATAAAATGTAGAGTCTTGATCTTGAAGCTTGAGCCAAACTTTTTGTCCTTAGAATTTTGAGGGATCCACTTTCCTCATCCATGCCATGCCATTCATTGAGCTTTTCCTCAAATATTAATCTTGGAATAATGTTAGCTCAATGAGCTATATGTTGTTAGGAATTACCAAAACCACCCAGGGATAGTTGCACTTTCACTTACGACGAGTAAGTCATACGTTAGGGTTATGATTTCTACACTCAACATTGCTGTTGGTGTTGATGGGAATCCACAACCTTGTTGTTACTTCCGCTATTTGGATTGAGGTAATAGTATTTATGTTACTTTATACATGTGATTTACCTCTGTTATCAATCTTCGAGTACTGTGTGTGTCAGCATACCGATCCAGGGATGACACTGAAGCACAGAGACTTGATCCATTTGGGTCGGGTCGCTACAAAGTAATATTATCCAAACTTTGACACCGGAAGAACACATAAAAGAGACCTTCTGGAACACTCCAGAATCGTGAAAAAGAAAAGGTACGTGATACGGTAAGTAAATGGACTCCGAAAAATCCGCAAAAATATTTTTTGTCAGTTTTGGAATATAACAAAAATTAGGAAAATAAGGAACTACCGGGAAGCGGACCCTGGTGGGCACAAGACACCAGGGCGCGCCTGGCTTACCAGGCGTGCCCAGATGGGTTGTGCCCTCCTCGGGTACCTTCCAGACTCTATTTTTCTACAGCTTGCTTGTTTCCCAAGATAAAAAAATCTTTATATACCCCCCGAACCTATTGACCACCGTATCGCGGAGAAATCTTATGTTTTCTTTTTCTTGCCGTTTTCCTGAGAAATCTGAAGATATGTCATCCCAAGACTCGAAGGTAGAGAGATATGTTGCTGATTATATCGCAATCCCCAAGGTTTATGGGGATGTGGAGCACTATAGAGGGACTTCCAAAGAGGATGAAGATGAATCAGTTCCTCCTCATTTCAAAAATGAAAGCATGGAGGCATTATGCCAGAGGAAATAAGGCTGGAGATGGAAAACGACGAGTTGAGGATAGACAATTTTACTCTCTGACGTAAGCTGGAAAAGGAGAAGAAGGACAAAGCCTCTACTTCATCACCACCACCTTCTTCATCACCAAAATAAAATTGAGTGTCGGGTATGGGCACTCCCCTTGGCTTCTCCCAAGCTTGGGGGAGGTGCCCCGGTATCGTATCACCCCACTATCTTTTGCCATTACTTATTTTAGTTTGATCCACAGTTATGTTTTGCTTTAGATGAATAAAAGTTTAGTTCGATTTGTTGCTTTAGATGAATGAAAGTTTAGTTCAATCCTTTCATTTCGAGAACTTGCTTAGTGATCTATCCTTGTAATCGTGTGCGAGATATATAATAAAGTTTAGTTTGAGTTTTTGTCTTCTTTAACTTCATGTTCCAATAAAAAGAAAGGAAATAAATTAAAAATAGCATATGCTAATCTTATGGTAGGTGATGACACCACATAAGGAAATGTATAAGTAGGAAATTTTATTAGAGATTAACAAACATAGCATTGGTCAATGATGCAACCCATGAAAGAATTAATAAGGGAAGAGAAGGTTCACATATAAATATACTATCCTGGAAATCTTTTGAGATTGTGAGCCCCCATCAAAATATTATATGCCAAAATTGTTGACGTTGGACAAGGAAGACAACATAATGATTTATGTTAGTTCATATTCACATAGAAATAATATTGTCATAGATCCTTCAACATGTGGTGTTTGCCCCCCATCTCTGCTAGCCAAAAATTCTGCACTAAGTATAGATACTACTTGTGCATCCAAAAACCCTTTAGCCCAAATCTTATTTTGAGAGTCCACCATACCTACCTAAGGATTGAGTAAGATCCTTCAAGTTAGTTGTCATCGGTGCAATAAGGCGATAAAAATTGCTTCTAAAAGTGTGAGATCATTTAGTGAAAGAGAAAATTGAGAGTTGTACGAACTTGTGATGGTGAAGAATAAAAGCGATAGACTGCATAATAAAGGTTGCCATCACAATGGGCAATACAACATGATGTTCTTTTGCACTAAGGGATTGAGCATACAAACAAATAATCGCATGGCAACCTCTACTTCCCTCTGCGAAGGGCCTATCTTTTACTTTTATGTAATTACTTTTATGCAAGAGTCAAAGTTTTTCTCTCTATTCCTTTTTATTTTTCTCCTTTGGCAAGCATCATGTGGTGAGGAAAGATCTAGGCACATATGTCCAGTTGAATATGGGTGGCATGAGTTATTATTGTTGACATCACCCTTGAGGTGAATACGTTGGGAGGCAGAACTATAAACCCCTATCTTTCTATGTGTTCGGTTGAAACGTTTTTCTCATGTGTATGCGGCGAGTGTTAGCAATCATAGAATACTATATGATGGTTGAGTATGTGGACTTGCCTAAAGGCTCCAATACATGACCCTTCCTTAAAAGATGATGAATTGTAGCTACAAAGTTGACTGAGAACATAGTTTGTTGGTTTCTAACACAGTTTATGCTTTATACTTCGATAGTGTGATGAATTGTTACTTATTCATGAGAAGTCTATGAAAAAACTTCTATGATGAAAGTCTTATGTTTAAGTTAGTTGCCGTTATAATAATCTACATGATGCTTCTATGTCCATATTTTGTTTTTATCGGCACCTCTCTCTAAGCCCGTGGACATGTTCTAAGCATGTGGACATGTTTTTCATGAAAGAGGGAGAATTCCAGCAGCTAGAAATCTGGACCTGGAAACGTCAGGCCACCTATTCTGCTCAACTCCAAACAAGCTGGAACTTTACGAAGATTTTTTATGGAATATATGAGGAATATTGGAGCCAATAAGAACCATAGGGGGGCCCATCAGGTGGGCACAATCCACCTGGGCGTGCCAGGGAGCCCAGGCGCGCCCTGGTGGGTTGTGCTCCCCGCGACCCACCTTCGGTGCCCATATTCTGGTATATAAGTCATTTTGACCTAGAAAAAATAAGGACAAGACTTTTGGGACGGAGCGCCACCGTCTCGATGCGAAACTTGGGTAGGAGCACTTTTGCCCTCCGGTGGAGCGATACTGCCAGAGGAACTTCCCTCCTGGAGGGGGAAATCATTGTCATCATCATCACCAACAACTCTCCCATATTGGGGAGGGCATTCTCCATCAACAACTTCAACAGCACCATCTCCTCTCAAAACCTAGTTCATCTCTTGTGTTCAATCTTTGTACCGGAACTATAGATTGGTGCTTCTGGGTGACTAGTAGTGTTGATTACATCTTGTAGTTGATTACTATATGGTTTATTTGGTGGAAGATTATATGTTCAGATCCAATATTCTATTTAATACCCCTATGACCTTGAGCATGTTTATCACTTGTGTGTAGTTACTTTTTTTCTTGAGGTCATGGGAGAAATCATGTTGCAATTAATCATGTGAACTTGATATGTCTTTGATATTTTGATAGTATGTATGTTGTGATTCCCTTAGTGGTGTCATGTGAACGTCGACTACATGACACTTCACCATATTTGGGCCTAAGGGAATGCATTGTGGAGTAGTTATTAGATGATGGGTTACGAGAGTGACAGAAGCTTAAACCCTAGTTTATGCGCTATTCCGTAAGGGACCGATTGGATCCAAAAGTTTAATGCTATGGTTAGAATTTATACTTAATACTTTTCTTGTAGTTGGGGATGCTTGCGAGGGTTTTAATCATATGTAGGAGGTTTGTTCAAGTAAGAACAACACCTAAGCACCGGTCCACCCACATATCAAATTATCAAAGTAGCGAACATCAATCGAATCAACATGATGAAAGTGACTAGATGAAATTCCCGTGTACCCTCAAGAATGCTTTGCTTATTATAAGAGATCATTTTGGCCTATCCTTTGCCTCAAAAGGATTGGGATATCTTTCTGCACTTTTGTTACTATTATCGTTACTTGATCGTTACAAATTATCTTGCTATCAAACTACTCTGTTACTACAATTTTAGCACTTGCAGACATTACCTTGCTGAAAACCACTTGTCATTTCCTTCTTCTCCTCGTTGGGTTCGGCACTCTTACTTATCGAAAAGAGCTACAATTGATCCCCTATACTTGTGGGTCATCATGGTGTAATAGTAGCAGATGCAGGTAGGAGTCGGTCTACTTGACACAGACGTGATGCCTATATGCATAATCATTGCCTTGGATATCATCATAACTTTGCGCTTTTCTATCAATTGCTCGACAGTAATTTGTTCACCCACCATATTATTTGCCTTCATGAGAGAAGCCTCTAGTGAAATCTATGGGCCCCAAGTCTATTTTCTATCATATTTGTTTCCGGTCTACTATTTTGCAATCTTTTATTTTTAGATATATAAACCAAAAAAACCAAAAATATTTAGTTATCTTTTATTTAGTTTTATCTATCTCTATCAGATCTCACCTTTGCAATTGACCGTGAAGGGATTGACAACCCCTTTATCGCATTGGGTGCACGTGTTTGATTGTTTGTGCAGGTGCATAGATTGAGGACTTGCTTGTACCTCATACTGGATTGATACCTTGGTTCTCTAATTCAGGGAAATACTTATCTATACTTTGTTGTATCACCCTTTCCTCTTCAAGGGAAAAACCAACGCAAGCTCAAGAAGTAGCAATAATTCTTCAGCTTGTTCAATAGTTCTTTCCTTGAAAACACAACCAGCACAACGACTATCTAGGTGGTCCCTAGAAGCGTCGGTTAGTCCATTACAAAAGATATCAAGTATTTCATTTTTCTTGAGAGGATGATCAGGCAAAGCATTAAGTAATTGGAGAAGCCTCCCCCAAGCTTGTGGGAGACTCTCTTCTTCAATTTGCACAAAGTTAAATATTTCCTGTAAAGCAGCTTGTCTCTTATGAATAGGAAAATATTTTTTAGAGAAGTAATATATCATATCCTGGGGACTACGCACACAACCAGGAGCAAGAGAATTGAACCATATCCTAGCATCACCCTTTAATGAGAAAGGAAACAACTTAAGAATATAGTAGCAATGAATTTTTTTCCTCATGAGCAAATAGGGTGGCTATATCATTCCATTTAGTAAGATGTGCCACAACAGTTTCAGATTCATACCATGGATAGGATCAGATTCAACCAAAGTAATTAACTCAGGATCGATGGAGAATTCATAATCCTTATCAGTAACAAAGATGGGTGAAGCAGAAAACTTCAGATCATATTGCATTCTAGCATTCAAGGATTTTTATTTCAACTTGACTAGTAATTTGCTAAGATCCTCTCTATCCTTACAAGCAAGAAAGTTTCTGGCTACCTCTCCATCCATAACATAACCCTCAGGTATAACAGACAATTCATTTCTAGGAGTGCTAGGTCTAATGGGTGTTTCAAAGTGTTCAGTCTCAATAATTTCGACAGTTCAACATTCTCAATATCTTTAGCTCCGGCAAGTTGTTCATCAAGAAATTCGCCCAGTGGCACAGTATTATCAAGCTAACTACTAGCATCATCATAAGCACTATTCATAGCATAAGTAACATCATCAATTACTTGTGACATATCAGAATTAATAGCAGGTGTAGGTGTCGCAAGCTTACTTAACAGAAGGTGAATCAAGTGCGGAGTGTGATGGCAATTCCTTACCTCCCCTCGTAGTAGAGGGAAAAATCTTGGTTCTGGTATCTTTTAGATTCCTCATAGTGATCAATAAATATAAATCCCAAGTGACTCGGTAAATACATCTATGCTCCCCGGCAACAGAGCCAGAAAAAGGTATTGATAACCCACAAGTATAGGGGATCACAACAGTTTTTGAGGGTAGAGTATTCAACCCAAATTTATTGATTCGACACAAGGGTATGCAAAGTGAGAGCTATGGTCCTCCCCAGTAAGCCAAGGGAAAATTCACCGTGCATCTCTTCAACGCAAACAGTTCAGATTGAAGACGGTATGCAATGCGAGACTTCACCACTAAGCTAAGAGATAATCAGGGACGCTTGATTTGTACATCCCATCAACGCAAATGGTTTTTCGGATGACCCGTGTGCAAGCACGTACAGACAATTTGGTAAGATTTGCATCTGTCATATTGGGTATATTGCCATTTGTCAAACTGGAAAGATTGACATTTGTTGATCTAGTAACATTGCCCTTTGTCAACCTTGTAACACTGCCATTTGTGAAAATTTGCAGTTAAAAATCAATAGCACTATCAAAATTTTGCAACTAAAATTCAGTAAGTATAGATTTCATTCACAGTTTAAGCAGTCGTTCCTTATACAAACAGTTCCACTCGACAGCTGAACCGACCAAACTTTTTCCCAATTGTTGCCAACCACGTACTGAAATAGCTAGTTCAACTATATATACTAGCTAATTTTAAGTACATTGTATAGTTCAACCACATCTACAGTCAGATGAACTAAACAAAATAGCCCCTAAATACTACTACTACAGAGGGGCGGAGGGGGAGTACCCTACTGACGAGCTGGACAACTGGAATCCGGTGCCTCCCGCTGCTGCACCTTTAGCGACGGTCACCTCGAACGCCCTCTGCCGCTCCAGATGACCCCTCTCAAAGCGGTGGGACTCCTCGTAGATGTCCTCATTCCTCGCCTCTATGGCAGTGTGTGCTGCGGCCATGATGGCTATAAGACTCTTTGCATGCTTGATGAGGCGCTCCTCCTCCTCCCGCAGGAAATCAAGGTAGCACACAAGATCGTTGCGCACGTGTGGGGCTCCACCTCCACCTCCCCCCTTCGGGCGACGGTGGTGGAGCGGGTGATGACCCCGGCGGTCGATAGTGGGCTGGCGGCCATGGCGGCTGACGGTAGGGTGGCGACCACGACCGCCACCTCCCGCCTTCGGGCTGTGGTGGTGGAGAGGGTGATGGCCACGGTGGCCAACAATGGGGTGAATGTTGGGGAACATAGTAATTTCAAAATTTTCCTACGCACACGCAAGATCATGGTGATGCATAGCAACGAGAGGAGAGAGTGTCATCCATGTACCCTCATAGACCATTAAGCGGAAGCGTTATGACAACGTGGTTGATGTAGTCGTACGCCTTCACGATCGACCGATCCTCGGTACCGAACGTACGGCACCTCCGCGTTCAGCACACGTTCAGCTCGGTGATGTCCTGTGAATTCATGATCCAGTAGAGTTCGAGGGAGAGTTTCGTCAGCACGACGGTGTGGTGACGATGTTGATGAAGCTACCATCGCAGGGCTTCGCCTAAGCACCGTTACAGTATGACCGAGGTAGATTATGGTGGAGGGGGCACCGCACACGACTGGGAGAGATCAATGATCAACTTGTGTGTCTTTGGGGTGCCCCCTGCCCCCATATATAAAGGAGCTAGGGGGGAGGCGGCCGGCCAGGAGGAGGGCATGCCAAGGAGGGAGTCCTACTCCTTTCCTAGTAGGAGTAGGAGAAGCGGAAAGGGAAGGCGAGAGATGAGAAAGGAAAGGGGGGTGCCGCCCCCTTCTTGTCCAATTCGGACTAGAGGGGGAGGGGGCGCGGCCTGCCCTCGCTGCCCCTCCTCTTCTCCACTAAGGCCCAATAGGCCCATTACATCCCCCGGGGGGGTCCGGTAATCCCCGGGTACTCCGGTATATGTCCGAAACCTCCCGAAACACTTCCGGTCTCCGAACATAGTCATCCAATATATCGATCTTTACGTCTCGACCAATTGGAGACTCCTCGTCATGTCCTTGATCATATCTGGGACTCCGAACTACCTTCGGTACATCAAAACACAAAAACTCATAATACCGATCGTCACAGAACTTTAAGCGTGCGTACCCTACGGGTTAGAGAAGTATGTAGACATGACCGAGACACGTCTCCAGTCAATAACCAATAGCGGAACCTGGATGCTCATATTGGTTCCTACATATTCTATGAAGATCTTTATTGATCAACCGCATAACAACATACGTTGTTCCCTTTGTCATCGGTATGTTACTTGCCCGAGATTTGATCGTCGGTATCTCAATACCTAGCTCAATCTCGTTACCGGCAAGTCTCTTTACTCGTTTTGTAATGCATCATCCCGTAACTAACTCATTAGTCACATTGCTTGCAAGGCTTATAGTGGCGTGCATTACCGAGAGGGCCCAGAGATACCTCTTCGACAATCAGAGTGACAAATCCTAATCTTGATCTATGACAACTCAACAAGTACCATCGGAGACACCTGTAGAGCACCTTTATAATCACCCAGATACGTTGTGACATTTGGTAGCACACAAAGTGTTCCTCCAGTATTCGGGAGTTGCATAATCTCATAGTCATAGGAACATGTATAAGTCATGAAGAAAGCAATATCAACAAACTAAACAATCATCGTGCTAAGCTAATGGATGGGTTAAGTCAATCACACCATTCTACTAATGATGTGAACCCGTTAATCAAATGACAACTCAAGTCTATGGCTAGCAATAAACATTTATCATGATATGAGGAAATAAATAATAACTTTATTACTGCCTCTAGGGCATATTTCCTTCAGTCTCCCACTTGCACTAGAGTCAATAATCTAGATTACACAGTAATGATTCTGACACCCATGGAGTCTTGGTGATGATCATGTTTTGCTCGTGGAAGAGGCTTAGTTGGCGGGTCTGCAACATTCAGATCCGTATGTATCTTGCATATCTCTATGTCTACAACCTGTACTTGATCCCGGATGGAATTGAAGCATCTCTTGATGTGCTTGGTTCTCTTGTGAAATCTGGATTCCTTTGCCAAGGCAATTGCACCGGTATTGTCACAAAAGATTTTCATTGGACCCGACGCACTAGGTATGACACCTAGATCGGATATGAATTCCTTCATCCAGACTCCTTCATTTGCTGCTTCCGAAGCAGCTATGTACTCTGCTTCACACGTAGATCCCGCCATGATGCTTTGTTTAGAACTGCTCCAACTGACAGCTCCATCGTTCAATATAAACACATATCCAGTTTGCGATTTAGAATCATCCGGATCAGTGTTAAAGCTTGCATCGACGTAACCATTTACGATGAGCTGTTTGTCACCTCCATAAACGAGAAACATATCCTTAGTCCTTTTCAGGTATTTCAGGATGTCCTTGACCGCTGTCCAGTGATCCACTCCTGGATTACTTTGGTACCTCCCTGCTAAACTAATAGCAAGGCACACATCAGGTCTGGTACACAGCGTTGCATACATGATAGAGCCTTTGGCCGAAGCATAGGGAACATTTTTCATTTTCTCTCTATCTTCTGCACTGGTCGGGCATTGAGTCTTACTCAACTTCACACCTTGTAATACAAGCAAAAACCCTTTCTTTGCTGGATCCATTTTGAACCTTTTCAAAACTTTATCAATGTATGTGCTTTGTGAAAGTCCAATTAAGCGTCTTGATCTATCTCTGTAGATCTTGATGCCCAATATATAAGCAGCTTCTCCGAGGTCTTTCATTGAAAAACTCTTATTCAAGTATCCTTTTATGCTATCCAGAAATTCTATGTCATTTCCAATCAGCAATATGTCATCCACATATAATATCAGAAATGCTACAGAGCTCCCACTCACTTTCTTGTAAATACAGGCTTCTCCAAAAGTTTGTATAAAACCATATGCTTTGATCACACTATCAAAATGTTTATTCCAACTCCGAGAGGCTTGCACCGGTCCATAAATGGAACGCGGGAGCTTGCACACTTTCTTAGCTCCCTTTGGATCGACAAAACCTTCTGGTTGCATCATATACAACTCTTCTTCCAGAAATCCATTCAGGAATGCACTTTTGACATCTATTTGCCAAATTTCATAATCATAAAATGCGGCAATTGCTAACATGATTTGGACAGACTTAAGTATCACTACAGGTGAGAAAGTCTCATCGTAGTCAACTCCTTGAACTTGTCAAAAACCTATAGCAAAAAGTCAAGCTTTGTAGACAGTAACATTACCGTCAGCGTCAGTCTTCTTCTTGAAGATCCATTTATTCTCGATGGCTTCCCGATCATCGGGCAAGTCAACCAAAGTCCATACTTTGTTCTCATACATGGATCCCATCTCAGATTTCATGGCCTCAAGCCATGTTGCGGAATCTGGGCTCATCATTGCTTGTTCATAGCTTGTAGGTTCATCATGGTCTAGTAACATGACTTCCAGAACAGGATTACCGTACCACTCTGGTGTGGATCTTACTCTGGTTGACCTACGAGGTTCGGTAGTAACTTGATCTTAAGTTTCATGATCATTATCATTAGCTTCCTCACTTATTGGTGTAGATGTCACAAGAACCGATTTCTGTGATGAACTACTTTCCAATAAGGGAGCAGGTAAAGTTACCTCATCAAGTTCTACTTTTGTCCCACTCACTTCTTTCGAGA
Organism: Triticum dicoccoides; assembly: GCF_002162155.2. NCBI lineage: Eukaryota > Viridiplantae > Streptophyta > Magnoliopsida > Poales > Poaceae > Triticum > Triticum dicoccoides. Next base: position 125,703,411 of record NC_041386.1, on the reverse strand, counting down.
GAAACTCCTTCTCTAGAAAGGATCCATTCTTAGCAACGAATGTCTTGCCTTCGGATCTGTGATAGAAGGTGTACCCAACAGTCTCCTTTGGGTATCCTATGAAGACACATTTTGGGTTCGAGCTTATCAGGTTGAAGATTTTTCACATAAGTATCGCAGCCCCAAACTTTAAGAAATGACAACTTTGGTTTCTTGCCAAACCACGGTTCATAAGGCGTCGTCTAAACGGATTTCGATGGTGCCCTATTTAATGTGAATGCAGCCGTCTCTAAAGCATAACCCCAAAACGATAGCGGTAAATCAGTAAGAGACATCATAGATCGCACCATTTCCAGTAAAGTATGATTACAACGTTCGGATACACCATTACGTCCCGGGTGGCGTGAGTTGCGAAACTATTCCGCATTCTTTCAAATGTAGACCAAACTCCTAACTCAAATATTCTCCTCCACGATCAGATCGTAAAAACTTTATTTTCTTGTTACGATGATTTTCCACTTCACTCTGAAATTCTTTAAACTTTTCAAACATTTCAGGTTTATGTTTCATCAAGAAGATATACCCATATCTGCTCAAATCATCTGTGAAGGTGAGAAAATAATGATACCCACCGCGAGCCTCAATCTTCATCGGACCACATACATCAGTATGTATTATTTCTAATAAATTTGTTTCTCACTCCATTGTTCTGGAGAACGGCGTTTTAGTCATCATGCCCATGAGGCATGGTTCGCAAGTACCAAGTGATTCATAATCAAGTGACTCCAGAAGTCCATCAGTATGGAGTTTCTTCATGCGCTTTACACCAATATGACCCAAACGGCAGTGCCACAAATAATTTGCACTATCACTATCAACTCTGCATCTTTTGGCTTCAACATTATGAATATGTGTATCACTACTATCGAGATTTAACACAAATAGACCACTCTTCAAGGGTGCATGACCATAAAAGATATTACTCATCTAAATAGAACAACCATTATTCTCAGATTTAAACGAATAATCGTCTCGCATCAAACAAGATCCAGATATAATGTTCATGCTTAACGCTGGCACCAAATAAAAATTATTCAGGTCTAAAATTAATCCCGAAGGTAGATGTAGAGGTAGCGTACCGACGGTGATCACATCGACTTTGGAACCATTTCCCACGCGCATCGTCACCTCGTCCTTAGCCAGCCTTCGCTTAATCTGTAGTCCCTCTTTCGAGTTGCAAATATTAGCAACAGAACTAGTATCAAATACCCAGGTGCTACTGCGAGCTCTAGTAAGGTACACATCAATAACATCTATATCACATATACCTTTGTTCACCTTGCCATCCTTCTTATCCGCCAAATACTTGGGGCAGTTCCACTTCCAGTGACCAGTCCCTTTGCAGTAGAAGCACTCAGTTTCAGGCTTAGGTCCAGACTTGCATTTCTTCTCTTGAGCAGCAACTTGTTTGCCGTTCTTCTTGAAGTTCCTTTCTTCTTCCCTTTACTCTTTTTCTTGAAACTGGTGGTCTTGTTGACAATCAACACTTGATGCTCCTTCTTGATTTCTACCTCCGCAACTTTTAGAATTGCGAAGAGCTCGGGAATCGTCTTATCCATCCCTTGCATATTATAGTTCATCACGAAGCTCTTGTAGCTTGGTGGAAGTGATTGAAGAACTCTAGCAATGACACTATCAACAGGAAGATTAACTCCCAGTTGAGTCAAGTGGTTATGGTACCCAGACATTCTGAGTATATGTTCACTAACAGAACTATTCTCCTCCATCTTGCAGTTGTCGAACTTATTGGAGACTTCATATCTCTCAATTCGGGAATTTGCTTGAAATATTAACTTCAACTCCTGGAACATCTCATATGCTACATGACATTCAAAACATCGTTGAAGTCCCAGTTCTAAGCCGTAAAGCATGGCACACTGAACTATCGAGTAGTCATCAGCTTTACTCTGCCAGACGTTCTTAACGTCATCAGCAGCATCTGCAGCAGGCCTGGCACGTAGCGGTGCTTCCAGGACGTAATTCTTCTATGTAGCAATGAGGATAATCCTCAAGTTACGGACCTAGTCCGTGTAATTGCTACCATCATCTTTCAACTTTGCTTTCTCAAGGAACGCATTAAAATTCAATGGAATGATAACACGGGCCATCTATCTACAAAAACATACACAAGCAAAATACTATCAGGTACTAAGTTCATGATAAATTTAAGTTCAATTAATCATATTACTTAAGAACTCCCACTTAGATAGACATCCCTCTAATCATCTAAGTGATCACATGATCCATATCAACTAAACCATAACCGATCATCACGTGAAATGGAGTAGTTTTCAATGGTGAACATCACTATGTTGATCATATCTACTATATGATTCACGCCCGACCTTTCGGTCTTAGTGTTCCGAGGCCATAACTGCATATGCTAGGCTCGTCAAGTTTAACCTGAGTATTCTGCGTGTGCAAAACTGTCTTACACCCGTTGTGGATGAACGTTGAGCTTATCACACCCGATCATCATGTGGTGTCTCAGCATGATGAACTTTGGCAACGATGTGTACTCAGGGAGAACACTTTTACCTTGAAATTTAGTGAGAGATCATCTTATAATGCTACCGTCAAACAAAGCAAAATAAGATGCATAAAGGATAAACAGCACATGCAATCAATATAAGTGATATGATATGGCCATCATCATCTTGTGCCTTTGATCTCCATCTCCAAAGCACCGTCGTGATCACCATCGTCACCAGAGCGACACCTTGATATCCATCGTAGCATCGTTGTCGTCTCGCCATCTATTGCTTCTACGACTATTGCTACCCCTTAGTGATAAAGTAAAGCAATTATATGGTGATTGCATTGCATACAATAAAGTGACAACCATATGGCTCCTGCCAGTTGTCGATAACTCAGTTACAAAACATGATCATCTCATACAATAAATATAGCATCATGTCTTGACCATATCACATCACAACATGCCCTGCAAAAACAAGTTAGACGTCCTCTACTTTGTTGTTGCAAGTTTTACGTGGCTGCTACGGGCTGAGCAAGAACCGTTCTTACCTACGCATCAAAAGCACAACGATAGTTCATCAAGTTAGTGTTGTTTTAAGCTTCTCAAGGACCGGGCATAGCCACACTCGGTTCAACTATAGTTGGAGAAACTGACACCCACTAGCCACCTGTGTGCAAAGCACGTCGGTAGAACCAGTCTCGCGTAAGCGTACGCGTAATGTCGGTCCGGGCTGCTTCATCCAACAATACCGCCGAACTAAAGTATGACATGCTGGTAAGCAGTATGACTTGCATCGCCCACAACTCACTTGTGTTCTACTCGTGCATATAACATCTACGCATAAACCTGGCTCGGATGCCATTGTTGGGGAACGTACTAATTTCAAAATTTTCCTACGCACATGCAAGATCACGGTGATGCATAGCAACGAGAGGGGAGAGTGTCGTCCACATACCCTCGTAGACCGTTAAGTGTAAGCGTTATGACAATGCGGTTGATGTAGTCGTACGTCTTCACGATCGACCAATCCTCAGTACCGAACGTACGACACCTCCGCGTTCAGCACACATTCAGCTCGGTGACATCCTGCGAACTCACGATCTAGTAGAGGTCGAGAGAGAGTTTCGTCAGCACGACGGCGTGGTAACGATGTTGATGAAGCTACCGTCGCAGGGCTTCGCCTAAGCACCGCTACAGTATGACCGAGGTGGATTATGGTGGAGGGGGGCACCGCACACGGCTGGGAGAGATCAATGATCAACTTGTGTGTCTTTGGGGTGCCCCCTGCCCCCGTATATAAAGGAGATAGCGGGAGGCGGCCAGCCAGGAGGAGGGTGCGCTAAGGGGGGAGTCCTACTCCCATCGGTAGTAGGACTCCTCCTTTCCTAGTAGGAGTAGGAGAAGGGGAAAGGGAAGGACAGAGAGGAGGAAGGAAAGGGGGGCGCCACCCCCCTCCTTGTCCAATTCGGACTAGAGGGGGAGGGAGCGTGCGGCCTGCCCTGGCCGCCCCTCCTCTTCTCCACTAAGGCCCAATAGGCCCATTACATCCCCCGGGGGGTTCCGGTACTTCGATATATGTCCGAAACGTCCTGAAACACTTCCGGTGTCTAAACATAGTCATCCAATATATCGATCTTTACGTCTCGACCATTTCGAGACTCCTCGTCATGTCCGTGATCATATCCGGGACTCTGAACTACCTTCGGTACATCAAAACACAAAAAACTCATAATACTGATCGTCACAAAACTTTAAGCGTGCGGACCCTACGGGTTCGAGAACTATGTAGACATGACCGAGACACGTCTCCGGTCAATAACCAATAGCGGAACATGGTTGCTCATATTGGTTCCTACATATTCTACGAAGATCTTTATCGGTCAAACCACATAACAACATACGTTGTTCCCTTTGTCATCGGTATGTTGCTTGCTCGAGATTCGATCGTCGGTATCTCAATACCTAGCTCAATCTTGCTACCGGCAAGTCTCTTTGCTCGTTCTATAATGCATCATCCCGCAACTAACTCATTAGTCACATTGCTTGCAAGGCTTATAGTGATATGCATTACTGAGAGGGCCCAAAGATACCTCTCCGACAATCGGGGTGACAAATCCTAATCTTGATCTATGACAACTCAACAAGTACCATCGGAGACACCTGTAGAGCACCTTTATAATCACCCAGTTACGTTGTGATGTTTGGTAGCACACAAAGTGTTCCTCCAGTATTCGGGAGTTGCATAGTCTCATAGTCATAGGAACATGTATAAGTCATGAAGAAAGCAATAGCAACAAACTAAACGATCATTGTGTTAAGCTAACGGATGGGTCAAGTCAATCACACCATTCTACTAATGATGTGATCCCGTTAATCAAATGACAACTTATGTCTATGGCTAGGAAACTCAACCATCTTTGATCAACGAGCTAGTCAAGTAGAGGCATACTAGTGACACTATGTTTGTCTATGTATTCACACATGTATTATGTTTCCGGTTAATACAATTCTAGCATGAATAATAAACATTTATCATGATATGAGGAAATAAATTATAACTTTATTATTGCCTCTAGGGCATATTTCCTTCAATGGCAGCCACGACGGCCACCTCCCGCCTTCGAGCCGCGGTGGCAGATTAGGCGATGGCCCTGGCTTTCGACGGTGGGGTGGCGGCAGTGGTGGCCGGCAACAGCTGCCGACGGGAAGTGGCGGTGGAGCATTTGGTGGGTGTTATGCGCACACCCAACAGGGACGCCACGCGCACTACGCTACATTAGGGACTACGCCGACGCCACGGTGTAGCCTAGTTGTCCTCTAATGACGGTGGAGTGGCTGAGCAACAATGATGGAGCGGTGGCATTGGCGATTGTGAGAGAAGCAGACGAGATAAGCTACAGGGAGGGAGGGGGAAATGTGACGCAGGACTCGCCGGCCATGAGGGTTTATATAGCAGGCCGGTAAGCATTGAGATTTTGGGGGATTTCACCGAGTCGGGCGAGAAGCTTGCACGGCTATGCGTGGGAACCTGCGCGGTTGCACGGGAAGGGGCTCACCGATGATTCATTGGCGCCACTTTGAGCTAGCGTTGGGCCAAAAAAATGCCCCTACGCGTGATACGTTTCCAACGTATCTATAATTTTTGATTGTTCCATGCTATTATATTATCTATTTTGGATGTTTAATGGGCTTTATTATGCACTTTTATATTATTTTTGGGACTAACCTATTAACCGAAGGCCCTAGTGCAAATTGTTGTGTTTTGCCTATTTCAGTGTTTCGCGGAAAAGGAATATCAAATGGAATCCAAACGGAATAAAACCATTGCGAGGATCGTTTTTGGAACAAACGCAATCCAGGAGACTTGGAGTGGACAACAAGGAAGCTGCAAGAAAGCCACGAGGCAGGAGGGCGCGCCCCCCACCCTCGTGGGCCCCTCGCAGCTCCACCGACCTACTTCTTTCGCCTATATATACTCATATACCCTGAAAACATCCAGGAGCACCCCGAAACCCTATTTCCACTGCCACAACCTTCTGTACCCGTGAGATCCCATCTTGGGGCCTTTTCCGGTGCTCTGCCGGAGGGGAATCGATCACGGAGGGCTTCTACATCAATACCATAGTCTCTCCGATGATGTGTGAGTAGTTTACCACAGACCTTCGGGTCCATAGTTATTAGCTAGATGGCTTCTTCTCTCTCTTTGGATCTCAATACAAAGTTCTCCTCGACTCTCTTGGAGATCTATTCAATGTAATTCTTTTGCAGTGTGTTTGTCGAGATCCGATGAATTGTGGGTTTATGATCAAGATTATCTATGAACAATATTTGGTTCTTCTCTGAATTCTTATATGCATGATTTAAATATCTTTGCAAGTCTCTTCGAATTATCAGTTTGGTTTGGCCTGCTAGATTGATCTTTCTTGCAATAGGAGAAGGGCTTAGCTTTGGGTTCAATCTTGCGGTGTCCTTTCCCACACTACAAAAAAGGCACATCCATGACATTTTGGGCCGAACGATTTTTTTTTTCTGTCATACATATGACACTTCTACGACGATACTTGTGACAAAACCCGGTATCATCATAGATGTGGTGGGCTCCTACTTCCATGACAAAAAATCATGACAGAAAATGGGCTTTTCGTCCTGGGCGGGCCGGAGACGCAGTTGCATGACATTCTTTGGGCCGTCCATGATGGAAAAAACTGTGGTAGAAGCGAGGGCGAGGAAAATTTCGAGGAGTTCCCGGTTACGGTGGGAGGTCGGGGGCCGAGCGATGTGTGTTTCTCTCGTACACGTATGCGCCTGTGTGTGAGGCGTTGGCTCTAACTGAACCCGAGCGAGGCGTTGGGCTCTAACTGAACCCTAGTGATTGCACTGCAGGCTGCGCGTTACTGAACCCGAGCGATCGATCGATGGCTATTAACTGAACCCGATTGAACGATTCCTTCGCTACTGCTGCTAACTGAAGCCGATCGATGCTGCCTCTGGGATGAACAGTGAGTGTTGCAGGGGGGGGAGGGGTTGGATGAACAGTGAGCGGTGGCGTTGCCTCTAGATGAACATGACCCCGTGGTGTGGAGGGCTGGATGAACAGTAGACGGTGGAGGGGTGGTTGAACAGGACCTCGTGGTGTGCAGGGCTGGATGAACAGTAGACGGTGGAGGGGTGCCTGTGGAGGGGTGGTTGAACAGTAGCCGGTGGAGTAGCGCGTGGTGGAGGCTGGAGGAGGTAGACGGTAGCCTGTGGAGGCTAGAGGAGGTCGATGGTGGAGATGAATAGTATCCCGTGGAGTCCCGTTTTGCGGTACGCCACACCCCTCCCGATGAACAGGACCCCCGTTTCGACCGTAGGAGGTCCGTTTCGTCCGTTTTGCGGTACGCCACACCAATCCCGATCAACATGACCCCCGTTTCGACCATAGGATGTCCGTTTCGTCCATTTTGCGGTACGCCACACCCCTCCCGACCAACAGGACCCTCGTTTCGACCGTAGGAGGTCTGTTTCCTCTGTTTTTGCGGTACGCCACACCCCTCCCGATCAACAGGACCCTGTTATGATTGTAGGAGGTCTGTTTCCTCCATTGTGCGGTACGCCAGGCCTCGTTTCCATCGCCTATTCCGTCCAAGCCCTCCCGATGAACACGACCACGCATTCCATTCCGACCCAGCCGGTTCGCTCCCACACGTTCCGTTGCCTCTCGATGAACACGACGCATTCCGTTGCCTCCCCATGAACACGAGGACGACGCTGTTTCTCCGTTCCGACCCAGCCATGTACACGAGCCCTGGCTGTACGTATGCGCGAGTAGGTGTTCGAGACCCCGCCCGTATGTACACATATGTGGCTGTATTTTCTTTCTTGCACCCTGGCCGTTGTACGTACGTGTACATGCTACGTGCGCGCCTCTACTACGACATGTACGCGCCTCTACTACGACACGTGCGCGCCTCTACATCCACCAGTATATATGTATGTACACGTTCGCGCCCAGAATGACAATGCTACATACGCTTCGACCAGGTGGGTCCCGACTATCAGGCACTTCCTTGCCTGCGAAGATGTAGCTGGTGGGTCCCAGCAGTCAGGGGGTGAATCGTTTTTTTTGCCCAGACGCACTTCCTTGCGTGCGAAGATGTAGCTAGTGGGTCCCAGCAGTCAGGGGCAAACATTTTTTCGCGAAATACGGTGGCCCGTCCGGTGGGACCTCGCTGTCAGGTGGAGGAATAATTACTTTGCACGTAATAAGGAGGCACTTCCTTGCCGCGGCCGTGGACCCAGTTGTCAGCCTCTCCACGTACAGTCCACGTCCGATGGAAGCCGTTCCTTGACCATGTTGACCACGCCGCACCGAGAGCACCAGGGCGGTGAACGACAGCGAGGCCTAGGAAGGGGACGACGCGGAGCCGGGAAAGACGCAGGAGTGGATGCCCACGCATAGAGGTGTACGAGGGTTCACTGGTTCGCTGCGGTGTGAGGCTGCCGTCGCGGCAGAATAACAGGGGGTGTGGGTGAGTAGAGGGATGGCCTGGCCAGTGGTGGGAGTAGTAGGGGGCGGTGAGGCCTCCGCCGCATCGCAGCCGGCCATGGGAGGCGGGAGCACGAGGCACGACCGGCGCTGGTTTGGGCGGCTGGAGCAAGAAGACCAGAGGTTGAAGAAGCACTGCGGCCGTTGGATGGACATCCTATGATCACTGGAGCTAGAATCGTGCATATTGACTAAGTTGACAAAGCCCTCCATCCCCATCAACTTAGTAGGCCCACAAGTCAGCCTGCCACTATACTGGGTCCCAGCTAACAGGGGGAGTATTCATTTTTTTGTGCGTAATAAGGAGGCACTTCCTTGTGTGCGAAGATATAGCTGGTGGGTCCGAGCTGTCAGCGGCGGTAACGTTTTTTTCACGAAATACAGAGGCCCTTTCGGTGGGTCCCTGATGTCAGGTGGAGGAATCATTATTTTGCGTGTAATAAGGAGGCATTTCCTTGCGTGCGGTCGTGGACCCAGCTATCGGCCTCTCCACGTACAGTCCACTTCAGATGCATGTTGGTCGTTGACCATGTTGACTAGGCCGCGCCGAGAGCACTAGGGCGGTGGACGACGGTGAGGCCTAGGAAGGGAACGACATGGAGGCATGGAAGACTCGGCAGTTGTTTCCCATGCGGAGGGGAGTACGACTGTACGAGGGTTTACTGGTTCGTCTGCCATTGCTGGAGAATAACAGCAGGTGAGTAGAGGGATGGCTAGGCCAGCGATGGGAGTATGGTGGGGCGGTGAGGCCTGCGCGGCAGCAGAGCCGGCCGCGGGGAGGAGGGAGCAGGCAGTCCCGCCGGCGCTTGTTTGAGCGGCTGGAGCAGGAAGAGCAGAGATTGAAGAAGCACGACGGCCGTAGGATGGCCATCCAACAGTCACTTCTGATGCGTCAACCTTTTTTTAGGAAAGCCTCAAATATGTTGAAAACAGCATACAACTCATCTGCCATTATTTCTAATAATTTACAACCCATTTGCTAATTATTAAGGTTTTTTTGGAGCCCATATTCTTTTTGTTAGCATTACAACCCATATTGTGGCCACGGTTAAAAAATAATATAAAATTTTGCATATTTCGGTGTGGTCCGAACTGTTTTTAATCCTGAAATTTCGACTCACATTCAAACTGATTTAAAAACTAAATGTATATCAATATAAAATCCAACAAATTCTCCACGCATAAAAATTAATGTAATTTAAAATCTCGAAATGAAAAAAAGATATTTGAAACTAATTGCCGGTTTGATGTGTTTTAAAAATGTACAGCCCATTTCTCATTACTGATGGGCCATTTTCTCGGCCAGCCGAATGAAAGCTCTCCTCGTCTTGAAAGATTTGCAGCCCAACAGGCCTGACAAAGCGACTTACTTGGCAAATCACAAAAAAACTGGGTTGTGGCCGTGGACCCAGCTGTCAGCCTCTCCACATACAGTACTCTTCCGATGGAAGTCGTTCCTTGACCACGTTGACCACGCCGCGTGGAGAGCACCACGGCGGTGGACGACGGCGGGACCTAGGAAGGGGACGACGCGGAGCCGGGGAAGACGCGGTAGTGGAAGCCCGCGCGGAGAGGAGTACGAGGGTTCACTGGTTCGGCTGCGGTGTGAGGCTGCCGTCGCCGCAGGGCCTGGCCAGCGGTGGGAATAGTAGGGGCGGTGAGGCCTCCGCAGCAGCACAGCCGGCCACGGGAGGCAGGAGCATGCGGCATGACCGGCGCTGCTTTGGGTGGCTGGAGCAAGAAGACCAGAGGTTGAAGAAACGGCCGTTGGATGGACATCGTACGGTCACTGGAGCTAGAATCGTTCATATTGACTAAGTTGACAAAGCCCTTCATCCCCGTCAACTTAGTAGGCCCACAAGTCAGCCTCCCACCAAGGTGGGTCCCAGCTAGCCAGGGGAGTATTCATTTTTTTGTGCGTAATAAGGAGGCACTTCCGGTGGGTCCGAGGTGACAGCGGGGGGAACATTTTTTTGCGAAATACAGTGGTGCGTCAGGTGGGTCCCAACAGTCAGGGGGCAAACGTTTTTTCGCAAAATACGGTGGCACATCCAGTGGGTCCCTGTTGTTAGTTGGAGGAATCATTATTTTCTGTGTAATAAGGAGGCACTTACTTGCTGTGGCCGTGGACCCAGCTGAGACTCTCCATGTACAGTATACTTCCGATGGAAGTCGTTCCTTGACCATGTTGACCTCGCCGCGTTCCGTTGCATGCATGCATCCATGGGCGTGGTGCGTCCCCACTATCAGCCTCTCACGTACAGTCATCTTCCGATGACTCTCGGTTGTTGACCACGTTGGCCATACCGTGCCGAGCGCACCCAGACTGGAACGACCCGGAGATGGGGAAGACGAGGCAATGGAGTCGCAGATGGAGAAGAGTGGAAAACTTCACTGGTTCGGGTGCGCGGTAGCATAGCTGCGGTGCCGCCCACGGGAGATAGGAGCAAGAACAGAGGTTGAAGAAGGAGCATGGCTGTTGGATTAACATCCAATGGTCCAGCTGCTAGAATCATTTGTTGATTAAGTTGACAAAGCCGTGCGTACATGTCCGCTTAGTAGGCCCACAAGTCAGTCACCAAATCTGATGGGTCCCAGCTGTCAACGGGATGAATAATTTTTTTCACAAAACAAGGAGGCACTTCCTTCCATGCGAAGATACAGCAGGTGGGTCCCAGCTGTCAGGTGGAGGAAACATTTTTTTCAGCTTAATAAGGAGGAACTTTCCTTGCGTGCGACCATGGACCTCGTGGGTCCCAACCGTCAGGCTCTCCACGTATAGTCCTCTTCTGATGACTCTCGTTTGTTGACCACGCCGCACCGAATGCAGCGAGGTGGTGGACGACGACGAGGCCCCGGACGGGAACGACTCGGAGATGGGAAAACGCGGCAGTGGAGTCGCAGATTGAGAGGAGGAGAAGGGTTATAACTGGTTCTGTTGCGGTGTGGGGCTGTAGTCTGTGGAGAATAACAAGAGGTGTCGAGGGGTGGAGGGATAGCCTGGCCGGCGGTGGGGTAGCACTTCGCAGCGATGCGTGCTAAGCAGAGCCGCTAGCCGCCGGAGGCCGGACCAGGCGGTCCCGGCGACGCCGGAGGAAGAAGATGAGAGATTGAAGGTGCATGTCGGCCGTTGGATATAAATCCAATGGCTATGGATGACACAATCATTTGTTGACCAAGTTGACAACACCCTGCGTAGGCTTCGACCTATTGGCCCACATGTCAGCCTGCAAAAATGTGGCATATATTTAACCCATGTTTTCTAGAATGTACAGTCCATTTGCTGGGCTGGGTGAACAAATAATTTCGTGTCAATCAGGCCCATTTATATTTTCTAAGAAATCCCAGCCCATTTGCACTTCCTTGAAATACACGTATTAGGTGGGCTCGTTATATATATAATGTTATGTTAGAAGGAGCAATTAATATCAAAGAATAAACCGGAGAGGCACATTTTTATATATATAATTAAGAAATTAGCGAGTTATTGCTCAAAATAAAAATGAGCGCGTTATTATTAAATTGGTCCTTAAAATCTTTGCAAGCTTTTGTACGCAATCACCAGGATTTTCCTTGCATGTGAGTAAAAAACAACCAGGATTTTCCTTGCCAACTTCCGTTAAACATTTACTTTATAAGTTAATAACACGTGGGATGTTTTGATAATGTATATATAAGTCTCTATAAAATATACGATAATAGTAATAATATAAATATATATAATGTGGTTAGAAGGGAAAACATAAATTGAACACAACATTACTTTTATAAGAGACCTGCGTTTTATACCCCACAGTAGGCATACTAACAAGTTCACACACAAATACAACAGAAAAGGTAAACATTCATATCAAACTCAGGTTCACAGGACACGTTCATATTCATAGCCAACATTCACTATCAACAACTCAAAAGATTCATATATACACAAGCTCAACATATCTATGCATCCAAATGATTGATAGATCACACGACAATATTCATACATAATTCACAAAAAGATTCAGATATACACATGTTCAGTATGTTTATGCATCCAAATGATTGAGATCACAGCCAATATGATCCATGGACGAACTTTAATTACCTAGGGTACAGACTGGTAAATGGTGTTGAATCGGAGGTACTTCTTGCTAAAAATAGTTCTTGTACGAGTAAACTTTCGAGGACATAAGAGGCAGCACAGACAATTTGAACTTTGCTTGTAGGTTTATCCTCAAATAGTGGCCTCGTGCCGAGGGAGGTTTGAGCAACTTGGCCACTACTTTCATCCAACTAGTTTACTGGCTCATCTTGGTCCTGTATCTCGCCAAAATTCTACATTGCAGACGAGAAAGGAGGCGGTTGAGAAAATGAACCACCCAAATTTTTTGTGCAGTTCAACTGAAATGGAGCATCCTTGGCGTGCAGACTGATTAAGTGCCAGATGAATATACGCGTCAACCAACTTGTCTGGAATCTTTAGACTCCTTGCCATATAGTTCGTTACCATATGTGTCGATAACCAAAAGGTACAAGTTGGGACCAAGGAGTGGACTGTGTTTTTCTGGGCTATGCACCAAGCAATATTTTTGGCGTTCACTCTCCTAATACTTGGAGTTTGACAATTGGTTGACGCCGGTTGATACTCGAATGAATATATGCACTTCTTGTCAACATTGATGTTTGTCTGAGTGAACTTTGGAGTACATAGCAGCAGCATAAGTACCTGTCCATCTGATCATTTTTTGCAGTTCTATTGAAATCACCCGATGTAATGATTTGCATGCGAGTTTAGGCTCCAAATTATTCCTTTATGAAATCGGCAAACAGTAGCACAATACCAAATTACCAATACATATGACAGGCACAATAATCAGGATAAAGACCAGTACCAACCTGTGTGAGGTAGCATATCAATTACTATTTCCTTTGACTGGAAGCCGAGATAAGCCAAGCGACTGACAGCAAAGGAAGAAAGCAAGCGGAGATTAGCGACTGACAGGAAAGGATGGAAGCTATCGAGGCAATGAAGCACCCAAAGTTTTTGTGCAGTTCCACCAAAATCAAGCATCCCTATTGGCACATATATTGAGAGAGTGAGATTACTGTAATAGTGGGACTAGTTGATGAAACATACACTAACAAATAGAAGCACCCTCATTATCTTAATCGGTAAAGTTAGCAACATAGTAGTCTTGCTTAAAGAGAGGTATTAGTTTATTTAATCAGTGCCAATTAGCTCAACTCAACACTCAAAGCATTGCCATTTATCATAGGTTGCAAAACTTTAACGTGCAAAGATAAAGGAGTTTCTCATGACAGTAGCACGATACAAATAGAGATGACAGCAAACTAATATGGATGAAGGCCTTAGGCCCGTACCAACCTAAGAAAAAAGCTTATTCATGTAGTCCCATAAGAGATGATAAAGCACTCACTAGAATCACAAATAGTATTTTTGTGCACTTCAAATGTATGGTTGAAATAACTCTTGTTTACCAGTGCTGAGATTATATCAAAAGATTATCAAGAACTTCCAACAGAGTTAAAGCACTGGCTGGGATATAGTTCATTGTATTGTCTTGTGTAGTTCCACTAAAATGTATGATTGGCACAACATGATCCCTGTTTACACAAGTAGGAACAAGGTGAAACCTTCATTAGCTTAATGAGAAAGGATAGGAAGACATTAGCATATTACTCAAACAGTAGCATTAAATTCATGATGGACAATAAGCAAAACATTGCCTCATTGAACCAATGGCAATAAATTGACATGCAAAACAATAGCACTATTATGTCATGACACTAATAATATTCCCTCCCTGCTCCACCACATGATTGACCTCCATAGACAAACATACACACGTACATGATTCAGCATAGGGTACTACTAAAGATTTGTTTAACTCCAACAGGAAAATTAGGCAGTAATAAATTAGTGGTACTTAAGTACTCCTAATTAATTAAGTGAGACATCAGAAGTGTAAGGGCTCCTTGGAGGACCGTCTCACATCTAAGGTAGTCGTTGCCGGAGCCCTTGAATGGCCTCGACTGAGGCCTCTGGCTTTAGCAAGATCGCCTTGGCACTGTTTATTCTTCTTCTTCTTCCTCTTCATGCTCTGTTTCTCTTTCTCCTCACCAGTTGGTGAAACCAAGTACATGATTGTCCTTCTAATTCAGAATTGGTTTTGTCAGTGAGGGAGTACAAGTGTACTAGTAAAAAACAACATTATTTTCTCATGGCAGTCAGAAAATAGAGATGAACACATGCATTAAATATCATTCTTACCTAAAGGAAGGTTATGGCGCCAATATGGATGATGAGGATTGGAACACAGATCTCCCCTTTGTGCAGTTCCACCAAAATGAACCAACTGTTCCATTCTAACGTTCCAGTTAAACAGCACAAAAGTCACTTCTTTTAAGAAGAGTTTTGTGCAGTGCACCAAAAGGTCACAACAGCAACGAGGTGAATTGGATATCCCTGTTTGCACAAAAAGGCACGGAGGAAACAACCAGAGTCTCAAACAATTGCAGCCAAAAACATTTGGCTAAACTTGTCATGGCTTATAACAGTGGCATGGCTTCATTTTTACCAGGGACATTAGATTAAGAACAGCTAAGGCTGCGTTCGGTTCACAGGTTTGGTGCAGGATTTTCGTAGGAACACAATTCCTATGGTATTCTTTCCCTTCCAACCGTTCGAAACACGGGAAAGGTGAATAGTGTTTCATAGGAAAGCTGGTCTGGTAGTACTGATTCCATTGGATTAGAAACATCCACGTGCTGCTCATTTTTTGGGTGGCAGCCCGAGGCAGTCGCTCGCTGCCATGCGTTAGACAGGTTGTTGTGTTGTGTTGCCAGAATAAAAAATCAACCTATGTGTGGTACATGAGGTGAGGACAAGAGTAGTCACTGTGCAGCTGAATAAACAAATAGCATGTCATACTGCCAAGCATGCTACTCTAGAAAAACAAATCTGTACATTTCGTAGTCCATCCGAACACATTCTCTTGAGAGTTTCCTCCGGTTCGTTGTTCCATAGTTTTATACCTACATTCCTTTCCTATTCCTCTATTTTCATAAAAACCTATGTTTTCAGCCCCTTTATTCCGAACGGTGCCTAAATATTTGGTATAAGGGCATGGGACAGTGGGTGCACCAGCAGTCCAGCACCATGTACGTAAACAGGGGCATAAAGTGGTGATTCATAGTTTGTTTCCCCGAGAAACAAACATCCAAGAAACATATATGGGTTGGTCCCATTTTTGTTCACTCTAGCCACCTACTCCTATGTGTGGATAGCAAATCTAGTCCTGGTCATACCACTGTGTACAATGTTACCCCTATATTTCCCTTTTCGACCAAGAGACCGGTTGGATGACCAGTCTATACTACTTTCACCCCCTTTCCTTCCTGTTTGTACCAAGTCCGTTGTACATACTAAATTCCCCCACCCCCACTTTATTTCTTGTTTGAACCAAGTACTCCCTCCGTCCGGAATTACTTGTCATCAAAATGGATGTGTCTAGAACTAAAATACATCTAGATACATCCATTTCAATGACAAGTATTTTCGGACGGAGGGAGTACAAGATTCAACTCCGTGAAGTAGCTTTACCTCTAACAATAGAAGAAGAAAATATGTGACGTTGGACCATCTGATTGAGAGGGGCTGAGAGGTAGAAAATGATGCACATGTAGTGACATAGCGAGCTGGGGAAGTAGAGCTAAGGCGGTTTCGAACGAAGATATAGTTGAAGGTCGTCGGGATGTGGATAGGTGGGTGGCGGGAGGCCGGATCCGCCCACAGGCAACGACGAAGGGATCAGAGGACCTCCCGCGCCGGCGCTCGGCCAGAGATAATGGTGCGGCCGGCAGTGGGTCTCCTCCCTCGCTGTCGACGACGCCCTAAACGCTTCCCCTCCTCCCCTTCATCGGCAGAGGGGGATACGTCCGGATCTGTAACCAGCGGTGAGGATAGAAAGCTAGTGTTTTTTGAAGGGAGAAAGACAGTGTTACTACCCCTATCTTGTTTAGATCTGGAGAGGATGAGAGTGTGTGAATAGAGCAACCCTAGCAAGCAAGCATGGAGGCTCCGGCCTATATATACGTAGTGGGGTAGTTTTCCTTTTTCACTCCATCAAGACAATCGTTCAAAATTGTGTACTACTACGTGCCAGGTCGCAGGTTTTTTTAGTTGTTGATTGTTT
Source organism: Triticum dicoccoides (assembly GCF_002162155.2). Taxonomy (NCBI): domain Eukaryota; kingdom Viridiplantae; phylum Streptophyta; class Magnoliopsida; order Poales; family Poaceae; genus Triticum; species Triticum dicoccoides. Next base: position 125,686,667 of record NC_041386.1, on the reverse strand, counting down.
TTTGAGATAGCTACCTGCTTGTTCCAAGTGGTGTTACGGTGTGCCAGGTCGCACCTTGTATCGTTCAAGTCTGGTACTACAAGTCCCTCCATTAAATGAACAACCGCCCCCTCGTAAAAATTGTGAACAAGCCCACGGCTAAAATTAGCGGAAACGTGGGTTGCCCCAACATGCATTATTGTTTATATTTTCTACTCCCTCCGTTCCTAAATATAAGTTTTTTTATTAGCCACACCTAAGACAAGAATTTTTTTATTAGCAGTGAACCTCACATGTCATAGACACAAAAATTGTGGCAAGATTCCCTTAGGCAAGCCAAAGTGTGTCTAACAATTTGAGCAACTCAGGTTAGGCAAGTGTGGCAAGTGTGAAAAAAATAATGTGGCAACATAAGACAAACATAGTCACAATCCAAACAGCCCCGTAATTTTTTGTGACATGCATGAAAATTTGGTTAGTTAAATTTATAGTCAAAATTTGGCAAGGTGCATCAAATCAACACATGCAAGTATCGAAAGGAAAGTCACGGCATGCATGCATGCGTTTTACTCCCTCCGTTTCCAAATATAAGTATTTTTAGAGATTGCAACAAGTGACTACATACGAAGCAGAATATGTCTACTCCTACATACGAAGTAGCCCATTTGAAATGTGTAAAAAGACTTATATCGAGTGCAGTGCTTTGATGTGTCGCGTCAACTCGTACAAGACCGAGAAATTTGATTACTACAACACCCTCTCCCTCGTGGACTGAGTTCCGGTGCCTTAACTACACCTGCCTTTGGCTGCATGACAGGAGGGTCAACCACCTGTTGGGCCCACCTGTCATAGACGCAAAGGAAGGAGCAGTAAGTAGAAGCTTTCACTACACGCTATCCCTCCCGCACGAGGTGGACGGACATGCAACAGTGGATTCGATACTGTAGAAGTAGGAGTAACATCATTGTTCGTCTTCTCGAAGAGGCGAAGAGCCAAGCGCAACCCGAACATGGCAGTTGCGAACGCTCGCGTGGTGCGGTTCCTTGGAGTACTAGCCAGGCTCTTGCATGAGACAAAATTGCTATTGTTTAATAATTAAACTCCATTATCCATTAGTTGATACTCATTCTGCATAGGTCCACGCGCTTAGCACCGTTTCCTCTTGGGGTCACCAATGTTTATTTGCTAATTAATAGCATTGCATGCAATGAACTAGCCATTGCAAGTCATTAAAAGCATGCACACCTCTCATCTCTTATTGGTTGATATGTCAAGAAACAAGAAACAAGGTAGAAGTTAATGCACCGCGCCTAAGTGTTTTGGGACTATTTGGTTTTTGTAAGATGACTTACACACCTAGACGGAGGGAGTAGTATAGCCCTGTAAACCGGAAAGGAGTATTTGCCTTTCTAGAGATTTCAACAAGTGACTAGACTACACCGTGTGCAGTACTCCCTCCCTTCCGATTTATAGGGCTCAAATCTCAAATCTCATGAACCAAGGCATTTTGTGATTGGAGGAATGTATCTCAAAACTACCCTAATTAAACTCATGCATTAATTACGTAGTTCTCTTGTTTTCCTGTCCACCTTGGTCACGATGCACAATATTGAGCACTCCTATATGACTAGCCGCTCTATCTACATGCAGGACATTTCAAAGCATCCGGGCCCACGTGCCATCCACCAAATCATAGCGAGGTGCTACAGTCAAGACTCACCTGTCACCCCGGTGTGGCCATCATGACCCGTCATATCACAAAACCCACACCTTTACCAGCAGTGGTAAGGTGGCCTCCAAGTTGGACTGGACGAAGCAACCATCATTTCACTGGAACGCTTGTTCAAGCCCTTTCTCCCTTTCTTGAAGAAAACCTCACTCCAGGCTACTCACTTCTGCCATTTTTCTTCTGTACCGACGAAGGAAAGGTGGGCGAATCAGTGATGCTGCTATATTTTCATTCCAAGAATCTTCTTTTTGCGAAGCACCGACCGATTCTCACATCCTATTATTTTCCCGTTTTCATTGCGATTGTGGATTCCTTTCGATTGCTTTTTGTTTGCCAGTTCATTGATGGATCCTGGAGCACTAGGCAAAGAGTTGCCAGCGGACAACCCACTGGAGACAGCGATCTCCACGAAGTGAGCACCGACCAACAAGTTGACCATGTTGGCGGGCCAACCCATGGAGATGAAGAACTCCAAGAAACAAGAACTGGTGAAAGAGTTGAGGACGTTGGCAGACGAACTCCTCAAATAAAGTTAGAAGAACAGCAAGGGCCCCACCGTGCCTACCCCAGGAACTCTGATTGCCACCTATGTGAGGCTCAAGACTGAGTTTGAGGAGATAGTCGCCGTTGAGAAGCAGTATTCCCCTGGCAAGGTGATGGCCCCCATCGAGGACGAGGAGATGGCCCCCGGAGGGATGAGATCCCCCGGTGAGCTGCACAAGGTAAAAAATAATGGCTTATTACCATAGTTGTGGCTTTTGATTATTTGCAATGTGCTTGCTAATATGTTAGGGTTGTGCAGGTGCCGGTGGACGTACTTGATGATTCCGATGGCGTGGCCCGTCCTGTTGGCATCGCCCCGGAGATCGATTCCGATGCCGCTGTCCATCCTGTGGACATCGCCCCAGAGATCGATTCCGATGTCGCGGTCAGTCCTGTGGACATCGCCCCAGAAATCGATTCCCATGCCACTATCCGTGTTGTGGTCATTGCCCGAGAGATCGATGACAAGAAATAGTTGGTCGCCCTAATCCTTTAGGGTAGTTTGCATTTCCCTGTGTTTAATTACCAGAACAATGCATGTTATCAAACCATCTTAGGGCTAGTGCACTGTCTTGTGCGGGCGGATCTTGCTACTTTTGTTTGATAGTGAATCATGCGATGAATCATGCGAACCCTCTCCGAGTTATGGAAACAGATGTATCCTCACCAGCTTTTGATGTAATATATGGCATGCTTAGATGTAAGTTTGAACTGTTTATCATATCAGTAGGGCTTGTTTAATGATTCTTGGTGTTAGTAGGCTAGCTACTATGCGAGCTATAGTACTTGCAAAACACTCACCGAAGAGAAACGTTGGGGTTGATCAGCAAAACTTATCATCTCAGCACCTGATCAACATGAAGACATTGCTCAGCCTGAAGACATTCCTCCCAACAACAACACAGATCAGCAAGAGCAAAGTCTTCGCCCTATACATCCTCGTGTTGCCAATGAAGTGCAGATTGACAGAATAATTGACAGCATCAATGCACCTGGTCCACTCACTCGTTCAAGGGCAACTCAGCTAGCAAATTTCTGTGGGCACTTCGCATTCATATCAATATCAGAACCCAAGAAAGTTGAAGAAGCCTTCATGGAACCTGAATGGATTCAAGCTATGCAAGAAGAGCTTCAACAGTTTGAGCTGAATAATGTATGGGAACTGGTTAAGCGTCCTGATCCACGAAAGCACAACATTATAGGCACTAAATGGATATATCGCAACAAACAATATGAGCATGGTCAAGTTGTCAGAAACAAAGCTCGTCTCGTTGCTCAAGGATATACTCAAGTGGAGGGCATTGACTTCGATGAAACATTTGCTCCTGTGGCTAGGCTTGAAGCCATACGCATACTGCTGGCCTATGCAAATCATCATAACATACTTCTATATCAAATGGATGTGAAAAGTGCCTTTCTCAATGGCAAGATTGAAGAAGAAGTGTATGTTGCCCAACCGCCTGGCTTTGAAAATCCAAAACATCCTGACATGGTATACAAGCTCAACAAGGCACTGTATGGCCTCAAACAAGCCCCTAGGGCCTGGTATGACACACTCAAGTACTTCCTGAAGAGCAAAGGCTTCATACCTGGTTCCCTGGATCCCACTCTTTTCACGAAGACATATGATGGTGAACTGTTTGTGTGCCAAATATATGTGGATGACAATATCTTCGGCTGCACCAATCAGAAGTACAGTGAAGAGTTTGGATATATGATGCAAGAGCAATATCAGATGTCCATGATGGGGGAGCTGAAGTTCCTCCTTGGTCTTCAAATACGACAACAGCGCAATGGCATCTTCATATCTCAAGAGAAGTATCTCAAAGATTGCCTGAAGAAGTTTGGTATGCAAGACTGCAAAGGCTTCACAACACCAATGCCAGCCAAACATCATCTAGGTCCTGACGACAATGGTAAAGAGTTCGATCAAAAGGTATACCACTCCATGATTGGGTCTTTGCTTTATTTATGTGCATCTAGGCCAGATATTATGCTTAGTGTTTGCATGTGTGCTCGATTTCAAGCGGCACCAAAGGAGTCGCATCACTTAGCTGTGAAGCGAATTCTTCGATATTTGGCTCACACCCCAACTCTAGGATTATGGTATCCAAAGGGCTCAGAGTTTGATTTGGTTGGATTTTTGGATGCTGATTATGCTGGTGACAAGGTTGATCGCAAGTCTACATCAGGCACATGTCACTTTCTGGGACGATCACTTGTATGTTGGTCTTCAAAGAAGCAGAACTGTGTATCTCTCTCCACTGCTGAATCTGAATACATTGCTGCTGGATCTTGCTGCGCTCAGCTTCTGTGGATGAAACAAACACTCAAGGACTATGGCATTCATCTGAAGCAAGTGCCACTTTACTGCGACAACGAAAGCGCCATCAAGATTGCCAATAACCCAGTTCAGCACTCGAAGACAAAGCACATTGAAATTCGTCATCACTTTCTCAGAGATCATGTTGTGAAGGAACACATTGATATCATACACGTCAACACTGAAGAGCAATTGGCAGATATCTTCACCAAGCCCTTGGATGAGAAGAGGTTTTGCAAGTTACGGTGTGAGCTAAATATCTTGGAATCCTCAAATGTCCTGTGATCAGGAACACATCCTAACACTTATGCATATTGATGACTTAGATGTGCAACACACAAAGTAAAGTATATCTTCAATTAATGAAGACATACATTCTAAGTGTGAATACATTAATGTGGAATTTGACTTCGGAGCGCCATGATAATTGTGCGCCGTGTCTGGGTCTAATACTTCCTATACGGTGGGTAACGCCACCACCAAACGTTCCATTTTGAAGTGTTTCACTCATGGCGTTACCTTGCAATATCTTCACATTTGGTTTGGCTTCGAACTCAACATGTCTTCATGATTATCTTCACTACATTGATTATATAGATATATACATACTAGTGTTCTGTCCTCTACAGCATTCACTTATAGCTATGTCTTCTTGGTTGAATCTTTTGAACTAAGTGAATGTGATCGGACCCTAATCTCTCTATGCTTTCTATCTCAAATTCTATCTCTCCAAGTCATATGCATTCTATTGAAACTGTCGAATGTCTTCACTGTGTCCTTGTCAGCTGAAGATATAGAGACAACCATAAAGTCCATTTTTAATGCTCATTCCTCCACATAAAATCCGGAGAAGCAGGAATGACCGCCCGACAATTTAGGCATGCGTGGGACATGGAACAAACCCCAAACTTCCGCTAACTGGCCACGCGTTCCTCAAATGCGAACCGCCAGGGGCACCTGTGTAATAGCACAGTGCCGCCCCTGAGCCTATAAATTCACACTTACCGCGGTCATTATCTCCTTCTTCCACCCTTGCACGAACCCTAGCGCCACCGCTAGCACTCAACGACGCCGGAGACGAAGCGCTTCGCTGCCGCAACTTCTCCAACGCCGTCCTCACGCCGACCGCGGACATCGTCCTCTCCGCCGTCGCCGTAGGTGTTTTCCGTCGCCAAGTTAGGGCACGGAGGACTGAACTGCTCGGCATGAACTCCCTTCCGTCTAGCAGTTCAAGTGTGGTAAATAAAACTTCTTTTTTACAGCCCCTTTGATCTCATGGTTCTGTCACTTTCTACCATAAGAAGTATATTCACTTGTGCTTCATAAAGTAGTTAGATTCCTCACTTGTACTGATCTGTGGGTTCGTACAAATCTGGAACCAACTTCTTATCTATGAGTGAATGTCTTCGCACGATGAGGTCAATGTCTTCTAAACTGATTAATCTTCAAAACCTTCTGAGAATGCATATGACCTCTTCCCCTTCCCTCGCACCTTAATGCTGTCACAGGTACATGTCCATGGGAGAATCCTTCGGTTCTCATAGTCTGCATTCATTTGCAGAATTCCTACAGCATCACATAAACTCTCCTGAAGCCAGTTCCCGTTGGTCCAGAAAAAGAAAGCCTTTGAAGCCTTTGAAAGTTTTGAAGACTTTCAAGTTAAAGTTTATGGCTTCAGAAGAAGCAGCAAGAAAGGGGGGCAGACAGAGACGTGAGGGAACTTCCAAAGATCTGCCTGAAGACTTGGCAGAAATGTACAAAACAGATCTAGAAGAAAGTTATGGGCAGCGCAAGACCCGAATCCAATGGATTCGACGCTATTGGGCAGAACAGTGGTTCAAATACCGCTTCGTCACTCAGGAGTATGCTGAGAAATGTGCCATCAAGAAGCCATGGGGGGACATCTTATAAAAGAATCTCGTACCCAAGACCAGAGATGAAGCCATTGCTCAAGGCTTTTACCCATGCATGGTCCGAGGACCACAGCCTGATGATGCGCATCCGTCGTCACTCCTCTGGTGTCGTGACGACAATCTCTTCAAGCGCAACTTTCAGTTTGCCCAACAGTCAGCGAAGCTAAACAAGAAGAAATTTGGGTTAGACTTCAACCCTGGTCCCTCCGCACCAAGGGCAGATGGCACACGCGACACGGAACCCAATGTCATCGGTCCGTTTGCCAATCTTGAGGGCCTGATCACCCACATCTTAGTCCAAGGGACTGTCGTAAATGACCCTCCAGCTGACTCTGAGTCTGATGAAGCTCCTGCTGTGCCGAAGCCAAAGCAGACAAAGAAACCAAAAGCGTCAAAGCCAGCCCCTGCCTCAAAAATCTCAAGGGCGAAGCCATTGAAAACTGCACCTCCTGAAGTCAGTGTGCAGTCTGAAGACGTATCCCGCGTCTCCAAGCCCCTGAAGGAAAAGGAGCCCCAGCAACAAACAGGCAAAGAGCTCACTGCTGCTGCCATTCTGTGCAGCGAAGCCATTGATCTATCAAGCGATGAAGATCTGGGAGATGACGCTCTAGAGCAGCTTATCAAAAGCAAGGAAGAAGCTGAAATCTTCAACAATCTGCCTCTCTTTGATGTCGCCATCATCCACAGCTTCATCGATGAATGGTTTGACTCACCAGACATAAGCTTCAATGATCTGCAGCTACCAGTTGACCTCAGTGTCGCCTTCCAAGGCGCAATTGCTTCAGAACTGGCCATTGCTCAGCGCATTGTTGAGCTGAAGCAGAAAACATGGCTAGCCTCAGCGTGCAGGAAGTGAGGAGCTTCAAAACCATGCTGCATGAGCTCAAAGAAAATTTTCTGAAGAAGCGTGCAGAAGCTCAGGGCTCACGTGAGCGGATGAAGTGTTTGGCAGAAAAATGTGTTCAAGCCTACAACGAGGCTGAAAAGCGCAAGACACTTGGGCGTCCTGGCATCGACCCCAAGATGGCCGCGAAGAAGAAGAAGAAGCCTGATGTGGCTGAACCAGAGGCACCTAGACAAGAAGCGGTTCAAATTGTCTTCCCCACTGCAATGACTGGCTCGAAGCCAAAGAGCCGGTCAACAGCTTCAGAGCTTAAGAAGACAAGAACTGCAGAGGCTGAAGCCAGAAAAAGGAAGAGCTCTGAAGCCTCTCCTACTGCCCCCAGCAAAAAGAAGCGCAAGATCAAGAAATCTCGGGCTGCTCCCACAGAGCCCTTGATGGTTGAACCCCTCTCTGTCATTCACCCCAATGCAGAAAGACGACTGACAGTTCATGAGCCTGCTCCCACAAAGGCTCCTGAAGCTGAAGATATTCCAGCAGCCGACCCCACAGCTGCTGAAGACATTGGTCACCAAGATAATGTACAAGATGATGCAGCCCTTCCTCCGCTTGAAACAAGTGAACTCATCAGTATTGGTCGTCCTCTGAAGCCAATGGCACAAGATGAGTCATGGGCGGATCGCCCTCAGGAGGAAGAAGACTTTGAGTCCCAGCCCACTCCAACCCCACAAGCGTCGTCTGTGTTCCATAGGCTTCGCAAAGGTCCACGGCCTCAAGTCCATACTAAAGAAATTCCGGCTGCATCAGCCGAAGACAATGTAGAAGCCCCACCAGAACCCACTCCCTCGCTCCATCAAGATGCAGTTCTCCAGGAGAACGTGCCTGAGGTTGTCCCTCCAACTACACAAGCGGAGGAAGAAAATGTTGTGGCTGCCACCACAAACACTGAAGCCAATGTGGAGCCCGCCCCACCAAATGCTTCAGCGGACAGCGAAGCTACTAAGCCAGACACTTCTGTTCCTGAGTCTGCTGCTGGCCCTCAATTTGATTATCATATTGAGCACAGGCCTCATGTCCAGAAGCCAGTCCCAAGGCTTCCAAGGTTCCCAGGTCCTGCATCAGCACCTGGCTCCTTTGATATTAACAGCTTCAAGGCAGACAATACATTTTTCAACAGCTCCAAGAACCCCTATTCAAGGGAAAGGATTGTATCAGACAGGTTCTGGAGCTATTCTCAGCGCAGCTATTATTCATGCATCTTATACAACCAAGGTCGCATCTTCCCGCACAAGCGCCTTGAGGTTGAAGCCATTGCTGGTCAGCCATGTCTTGAGGAAGCCTTGGATTGCTTCAAGCAAGTGGGTCTGCTGCCGTTTGTGACTGATGAAGAGCACTGGAATGAAGAGCTTCTGCTTCAGTTTTATGCCACCCTCCATATAAAAGGACACAACAGAGATCCGAAGACTTGGGTCCTGGAGTGGATGACCGGCAATGTCCATCATGAAGCCAATGCATTTGATATCATTGAGCTCACCGGCCTACCCACTCCTGGCGAATTCTTCGAGGAAGGCTGTCAACTACATTCTGAAGCTATTGAAAGCATCTTCCAGAGGCCTGAACCAAATATGAGTCAAATGCTCTCAATGATGAAGCCATTGCCTCAGGATGCACCCTATCCAACTGAGTTCTTTGTTGAAGACCTAGAGTACCTGCCCAGGACCATATATCACATCATCAGGCAGACTCTCTGGCCCATTAAGGGACACTCACCACATGCCAAGATCGAGGGTGCAATGAAGACTCTCATATTCTATATCCTGCATGGCAAATGCTTCAACGCACAGGATCTCTTCATACGCCAACTTGCAGCGTCAGGCTTAGAATTATTTGGTTTGAAGTTATATGCTCCTTGGGTGATGAGGCTGATCAAACTGCACTCTGCGATCTCGTATCAGCCCTCTGCCCGAAACCATCGGATCTTCTTGCCAGATGTGGATACCTCTGCTGAAGCTATATATCCTGAGCCTGACAAGCAACCAATAAGTCTTCAGAATGCAGAACACCAGAGCTTCACGCAGAATGTTGAAGGTGTTGAAGCCATATCTAGGGTATATCCATTGGCTGGCACTACACGTGCACCAGCATCTACTGAAGCCACAGACAGCACAAATGCTCCAAGACCCAAGAAGCGTGCTCGTGTCCTCACTAACGAAGAGCTTCTTGTGGCCCTTCACCAAAAGCAGGATAGGCATCACGACTGGCTAAAACGTCAGATGAAGAGCCTCTTGGTGGATGTCAATCGTCTTCGAAACCTTGCCACCAAGAATGCCTTCGTTACACATGAGACTTGCCACCGTACGTGGAAAGGGCTCTCAATGATATGTACTGAAGCTGAACTTGAAGAGGATGGCTTCACAGAGCGTTTCAAGTTTGACACCACACCTCCTAGAAGGGATGTGATGCGCAACACACCATCACTTGAAGACTCTGAGTTTTCTTCATCTGCTGCCACAATTACTGCAAGGATCATTGATGAAGACGACGATGCTACTTCACCAGCACCTGCTTCAGCACCTCCAAGTTCTGCACCGCCAAACAACTCCGCCGACCCTGCTGCGCTTGGGAACGCGTAGAAAACTCTATGTCTTCAAACCTTTTTGGTCATTACTGACAAAAGGGGGAGAAGCATATGATGTGCTTATGATGTTTATAGTCTTCAAGCGGGTCAATATGGGCGGGTGCCTTATGTTTTGTTATATTTTGCTTCGTGTTTACAACTCTTGATTTTGCTTCATTTGGTTCTTCGAGTTGTAAACACTAAAACTCGATGGTCGTCTGCTACTTGTTTACCACTCTGTTTGCGAAGATAAATTCCGCATGTGCGACGATAAATTCCGCACTTATCTCATTCTGCAGACGTCCATTTTCCATTATGCATGTCATTATCTTCATATACTTTCACATGCATAGTGGATTGTCATCATAAGCTGAAGTGGATCTCCACAAGTACAACCTCCCATGTGCATTTGCATTCCAAAAGCAAATTAACTTATATGCACATCTTCAGGGGGAGCCCTTGCAACTTATGAAGACAATTCCCTATCCTTTACAAACTTCACACTTTATATTCCCCGTTGAAAACTTCAACTAGTTTGTCATCAATCACCAAAAAGGGGGAGATTGTAAGTGCATCTAGTGCCACCCCTAGTTGGTTTTGGAGTATTGACGACAAACCTAGTTGAGGGACTAATGTGTTTGTGAGAATTGCAGGAAAACACAGGTAGAAGTCCCTCATTGATTCGGTTCTACTACCAGAGATGACCCCTAAAAATGTATGAAGACATTGAAGACAAAGGTGGTATATGAAGATATTCACATTGAAGACTATGACAAAAGAAGACACGTTATGAAGCCTATGGAGCTCGAAGACTTAGATCTTTCGTAGTTCTTTTTATTTTGTGTTGAGTCATAGGAACCACCGTACTGTTAAGTGGGGTCCGGGAGAACCAGTCAGAATGACTGAAGTGATGCCTAAATCAAAAACCTATGTCTTCGAGTGAAGACAATGAGAGCGAATCTTGTCCAGAGCCGGACAAGTCAGCTTTGCTTGTAGCCCAAGTAAAGTTGCCATGAGAGTTCGAAATCTGACCGTTGAGACACGTGTCAGTTCCTTAGTGACCCAGGGTCATTACGGACAAATCAGGTCGGGTTGCCAAGTGGCTATAAATAGCCCACCCCCACAACCATAAACGGTTGGCTGCTCAGATTTCAGTGCACGGCTTTTGTCGTTTGAGAGCAACCCACCTCGAAGCCTTTGAGAGAAAATTCCTAGCGAGGAGAAAAGCCCTAACCACCCAGAGCCAGAGTAAATTGGGCATCACTTAAGTCTTCTTGTCTGTGTGATCTGAAGACTTATTACACTTGAGGACTGTGAATCCTCCAGACGGTTAGGCATCGCGTTCAGAGCATCCAGGAGACATTGTGGATTGCCAGTGAACGAAGTCTGTGAAGGTTTGGGAGTCTACCTTGAAGACTTACCAGAGTGATTGGGTGAGGACTAAGTGACCTTAGCTCAAGGAGAATACGGTGAGGACTTGGTGTCCTGAACTGTGTGTTCAGGACTGGGTGTCCGGGACTGAGTGTCCTAAGGTTTAAATACCTAGCCGCTCCAACCAGATGTACAGTTGTCGCAGCAACTGGAACTGGTCCAACATATCATTGTCTTCAACAAGTCACTGGTTTCATCTTCACTTCCTTTTCTTACTGTTACTCATTGTGAAGCCATTGCATGCTTGCTTTATCATTTGTCTTCACAACGTGAATGCATGATCTGTTTGGCTTCATAACTTCTTCCTACCTGATCCTTATTACACTGAAGCTGTTTGTCATTGTGCTTTCACTCTATTGAATACATGACCATGGCTGGCCTAGTGTAATCTAACTTCCGCTGCATAGTAATAGGCATAATCTTCACTGTTTGTCTTCATAACTCCCACGTTTTGAAGACTTTCATAAAAATCGCCTATTCACCCCCCCCTCTAGTCGATATAACGCACTTTCAATCGTCGATCGACCAATAGCCCTAGCTCCTAAAATTGTAGGCTTAGAGATCGATCAGACAATAGTCGACATACATTCAGGCCTCATTTAGTTCATAGGGTAGGAAAATCGTAGCAAAAGTACAGAGAACGTGCAACACAAAATCATAGCAGTGCAGAGACGTACTCCCTCCGTTCCAAAATAGATGACCTAGGCGGGCTAGTTTGGCCTAGTGGGTTTCAGTGATATGACATGGTACAGTGCCGTCCAGTCTTCACGTGTGGTAGCAGTATTGCGGGTATAGTAAGTTTTCTTGAAGAAGCGGAATTCAACGAAGTCAAGATGGTTCCTTCGTCCGAACAACTTACAGTGGGAAAGGTTGGGCCTGCGATACGACCGGGGTAGACCAGGATAATTTCGTGCATGGCAGGTGGACCAGGATGGTCGATGTCCCACATGTCGGCGAATGAAAGTATTCTTTCCGATATAGAGGACAAACAACGAGTATTCATTGTTTATTTTTGATGAAAGCTATTGTCTCCATTGTTACGACGGAGGAGTGTGAAACACGGCAGCCCAGTGAACTTGGCATGTGCACCACTCCCTCCTTCCTCATGTAATGCCCAGGTTACAGCTTTTTCTCACTTTCTCTCTATCTATTTCCTCTCAAATGTTTTTTACCTTTCTTCTTTTAAGACACAATTGTTTTTATGCCTTTTTTAGAATTATTTTTTATACCTAGGAGCACGTGTAGAGACGGGCTCTTGCAGAGCCCACTCCTTCACTTTGTCAATGCCTCTCTCTCCTCCACATAAGGAGTACTACTTGCTATGCATGCATGCGTCGGGCAGCTGGCGTCTTGAGGGGCCAGGGCGGTGAGTGCGGGCTCCGGAAGTGGTCCGGACTCCAGCATGGCCCACCTCACATTATCACCATATATTTCTTGGAGTCCGTGCGCGGCGGGCGGGCGATCTCTTCTCCCTCCCCCGTTTCTCTCTTCTCAGCCGACGCCCGCCAAGCGATTAGATTTCATCTATCGATGGTTTAATCAATTACGGTCCCACATGTCAGTGAAATTTCAACACAACACGTGCCCCCTCTGGTGAGCGGCGTGCAAGCCGGACTGTCGGGGTTGCGACGCGTACGAGTCGTAAGTGTGCCGCCTTTTCCTTTAGAACTTGCGAAGCGCAACATTTTCGCGCGATCGATCGATAGAAATCCAGAACAAAATGACGAGGGCGGTGCTTTCCCGCTCGTTAGGCAGGCTAGTTCGAGTGATGTGACGTGCTACAGTGTCGTCCACTTGATCCATTTTTATGTAAGAAAGAGTTTACACTCTTATGCGGGAGGAGTGCGAAACACCACAGATCTGATTTTGATCAAGGGATAATTGTTCCCTGCCAAATAATGGAGGATTGTTAGCGATTATAGCATGATAGTTAGGGCATCTCCAGCGCTGGCCCACAAATTTACACCGGCATCTGTCCGAGGACACTGATGGATTCCATCTGATGCTACCCGCATACCTTTCGACAACTATATGAACTAACCGGACGAAATTCATGCAAACAAAGCAAATTTCAAATTAACCGGATGAAATTCATTACATTTCGAAAACTTTTCCTACAAACTGGACAAATTTCATTACATATTTCGCACAAACCGTACTAAAACCTACTGTAAACCTAATCTAAACGATCGCCGATGCCCGACCACCATGTCCGGCCATGAACCCGAGAAAGCCGGCCATTGCCTTTGCCTCCTCCTCATCCGCCTCGATAACCTCCTCCTCCGGAGCACAAGGTTCTGAAGATTTCCGCCTCCACATCGCTGTCAAGTGGCTAATTTGCCGTCGATGTTTACCCCACCAAGCTTGGCGTCGATTGAGTGGAGTAGCGGTGGCCTTCCCGGGATCAGAGCGGCGGCGACATACCATGTACTACTCTTCCTCGCTGCTAGCTGCGCCCGCGCCCACGCGCCGGCTTTGTGGTCGTGGCGGCAGAGGGCCGCCGGGGGGTGCCAGCGATCTCCTTCATATGCTCTTGCGACAGTAAGTCGAAGAGAGCTTTGGAGCACGCCCGGAGCGGAGCTGCCGATGTCCCTCGTCTGCTACTGCGATAGTACGTCCAAGAGAGCTTCGGAGCGCCAGGAGGCCATGGTTGAAGTGGTGCCGACAAAAGGAAGGGACCGAAGGAGAATAAGTGTGGGTCTTTGGCTATGGCTGGGAGATGGGGCTCAAGTTAATATAGTGGGCGAATGGCAATGAGCCGCGACAGACGGATGGACAACTGGCGCCGGAGTAGGTTCGTCGGGCGTGAATGCGGACGCTGCTTCAATGACTTAACCGCAGATGCGTTTGGGTTACTGACATGTGGGCCCAATGGGCATCTGGCCCGCATGTCAGTGACACACCAATTGCACCTGCAATTAAGTCTAGTGAATGTGGCATTGACATTCTGGAGAGACGGTGATTGTTTCAGGCGGGAAGCGCACGCTAGCGATGGAAGGGGTTTCGGTGTGCTGTGGCACTAAGATCGGTCGCTCACGATAGTACATACTCCGTGCCATACTACCCTCTCTAGCTTAGGCTGTTTTATAGATTGTCGTTGTGATGGACTATATACATGAGCAAGGCGGTCCGAGTATGACCGTTGGTGTTGAGCCAGGTGAGTACATGCTCGGCGTTCGCGTAGGCCTCCATCAAACGTCTAAACAGTAATGTCAGGCACCACCGGGGCACACAGGTGATGGGCTCGCCGTTTGCGTTGTGCCATGAGTAGGACTTTGATTTAGAGGGCGACGTGCATGCATTAGCAAGCTTTGACAGCATGAGTGTGAGTGTCTGACGCAAAGTATTTCATTTTCATTTGGCTGACGAGGGTGCGTTGCAGTGACGAGTCCGTGGTTTGATTCCCCACATACGCATAATTTTGGTTTTTATAGTATTTCTTTCTCCATTGACAGGTAGGCCCGTGTAGATAGATAAAGAACACGAGCTGATGAGGCGCATGCGGACTGTTTGACTGGTCAACCAGACAAATACGGAGCTATACGCTGAGCTAGTGACCGTATAATCACCATATCTCGTATACAATGATCAAAGTGAGCTATCAAGACAAGTTCGATGACCGCCAATGCATTTTACTCGGTAATAAATGACCAGGATTGAAGGGGAATCCAAATTTTCTTCGTCTTCTGTCCTTGAGCTCTTGACAAACCAATGCACTATACGGTTGTCCGGCCACTCCACCCCAGAGATCTCACCAAGTGTCGTTCATGCCACCGCGCCGCACACTAACCGGTAAGGCAGCGATGGCATCCCGCCGCGCCAAGTTCCTCGCCGCCCACGACCGCACACAAAATGGTAGGGAAGCGATGGCATCCCGCCGTGCCGAGTTCATCGCCGCTCACAACCTCACAACTATCTGGGAGGAATTTGAAGATGCCAAGGCCAAATGGGCGGTAGAGCAAGAGGCGGCCAAAGCCGCACAGAGGGAGCGGAAAAGTCAGAAAGCACTGAAGAAAAGAGAGGCCCACTGCCGCAAGAAAGAAAAGGACGCACGCGCTGCTGCAGAGAGGTCGGCGGAGATCCAAGCATGGTGGGGTGTCGCCGACAAAGCTGAGAAGGAGAACGACGGCTTCTGGCCAGCATGTGAGAAGTAGTAGTACTAGTAGTTAGTGTGTGTGTCTGTGTCTGAGTACGAGCATGTACCAATACTACTAGTTACTACTGTAGTTTTTAGAGCAAATTACCAGTACATTAGCCTAGACTAAATGGAAAAATTCCTATCCTAAGCATCAAATGGCATCTCTTTCTCTATAGGAATTGAGATGCATGTCATCTCACTTCCTATGATTTTCATATTCCTATCCTATGAACGAAAGGAGGCCTCTGTTGGAGTAACTATTGTAGCTAGAAGTACTACTGGTATAGTCGTTTTCTTCAAGAACCGGAATTCAACGAAGTCATGATGGTTCCTTCGTCCGAGCAACTTCAAAGTGGGAAGTGGGCCTATGATTTGGCGGCTCATTAGTCATTGTTACTGCGGCGCGACGACCTGGGTGACTCTCCCTTGGAGTTCTGCATGCATGGCAAGTGGACCAGGATGGTCGACGTCCCACATGTTGGCGAAAGGAAGTATTCTTTCCGATATCGAGGAGCAAGGAAACCGCGTGGTATAGTATCACTGTTGATTGGTTCGCAAAAAAAACAGTATCACTGCCGATTTATAATTATTTTTTATTTCTGATGAATACTAGCATTTCAACTCTTATGACGAAGGGTGCCAAACACGGCACGTGCTGGATGTCCCACACATCAGCGAAAGGAGTGGGACATGAACAGCGTGGTAGAGCCCAGCGTAAAAAATAGCGTGGTAGAGCGTCTCCACTTCTTCCACTTCTGGGTCGGAGACCACACGTAGTAGTACTTAGTGGTATGAACGATACAAAGTGCGACCTGGAGAGAAAGACACGTCTAGTTGGAAGGTCTCAGGGCATACACGTAAACAAATATAAAAGTTAATATGTGCCTCCAACTAATATAGTAGTAGTAGAGTACTTAGGCACGTACTCCATAACATCACCGTGCATTGCACGTACAACATTTAGTGGTATTACGTAGTAAGAGACAAATGCCGCCCAAGAGTTCCCTTCTCGACCTACTTTTGGGTGTTTGGTAGAGTGTATGGAGGGTGCATGAGTCCACACTAGTTTAGCACAAATACACTAGAAGCATGCATGAAGAGAGCATGCATGAAGAGGGGTGTTGAGTTGAGCATTCATGAAGAGGGAACAACTATGCTGAGACGAGAACGCAACCAAACACACCCTATATGCCACGCATGTTCATACCATTTGTGCCTTTCTACTTCACTTACTGTGCTACATTACTCAGGTTCATACATCCACTCCTGGGTACATGTCCGTCTCGTAGTTCCAGTCCCACGTGTTCTTCATATAGATGGAACGATCCTTGCATAACATGTGCACCTTGATGCTAGATGTCTCGCGTGTTGGCAAAAGGATGAACAAAGCTCACGTAAAAAACAGTTTTGCTAAAGCACATCTAGATGTGCCATAAGTATTGCACATGTAAGTCCTATGTCATTGATCTTACATTGAGATTCGTGTGGATATTTTCTTTTTCTTTTTTCTTTTCCTCTTTATGCTTGATTCACTCACTTAGATGTGCAATAACTAGAGCACATCTAGATGTGCCCTAGACACACCCTAAAAAATAGAGTGGAAGAACATAGATTCCGGACGACCGAGAAGGAGCAAGGAACCTCGTGGTGGAGCGTCTGCACTCAGAATATTTAATATTATTCAGAGATATAAAATTAACCAATCATCTCCACAGTGGACTGGAAGAGTACGAAACACGGCAGCTCAGTGTAGTTACATCATACTAGTACATGGCTAACCCACGCTATCACCATATTTCTTGGCTTTCGTGCGACACCTATCTCTAGTAATCCAGCAGCCTGTATCGCTTCTCCCTCCTCGTCTCTATCAAAGTGCGGTGGGCTGGTGTTTCTGCCGTCTATTGAGGTCGGTTAACTATCACATGTTAGCGACATGCCAAGAGCATTGTAAAAAAATTCCTTTCATGTTCCGTTTTCAAAAAGAAAAATTCCTTTCACGTACGAATTTGCCTGTATGCTTTGAGAAACTTCCATGTCCTATACTGCTCCTGTTTGATTCTCTAACTTAGCTAGAGGTTAGACTAACTCATGACTAACCCTGAACTAACTGTAGCCAAAGAGGTGTTTGGGTGACAGGATTAGATTAACAATAAATGCACTTCATGGAGAGAGAAAAGTGATTCAGTGGTCCCAATGAGAACTATCTCCAGTTAGCACCTCTTGGGTGGGATAGTTTTTTTGGTGGGTTCGGTGCAACTTGGTCCAATTTAAACCCTCATGCTTGGATACTTTAGGGCTATCTGAGCCCCAACTAGCTCAAACTAACTCTAACCCATGGATACAAACAGGGTCTATGGCCAGTCTCGACGCGGAGCAGTCGCGTGCACCGGGAAGCGGCGCTTTCTCGGTCGTCGCGCCACTTCAAAGCCGGCGCCAGTGAGAGGTCGGCTCCGCTCTGGCCGGGCATTAATGCGGCACTGACGCTCCAGGGTGACGCTGACCGTTTCATGCGGGAAGCGCGCGCTGGCAAGGGAGTATAGGTTTTGAACCGTTTCAGGTGTAGTACTGGTAGTTTGCAAAACTACTCAATTATTGCACTCAGTTTCCTAAGAAATTGTGGTAAAAACGTTACTCCACAGCCCACTTCCCTTCTCCTTCCTCTTCCACCGCCTGCGCACGTCCGCGGGGAGCGACCGGTCAACCCTTATATAGGAGTGCTAGCACAAAAAGATGCATGCATGACCACTAAAATTTCCATATTAAAGCGCCGCTCCAGCGGGAGTATATGTTGTTACCTTCGGCCGGCCCATGGCTACCGGGCGACGGCGACTAGAGAAGAGGCGGCTGGAGGGGAACGAATGCAGCTACTGTTTGGGTTCGCCTTCCGGCTTAAATAAATGCACAGCATCACGTGTACCCGCGGGTGCACAAATTGTAACATGCGTGTCTGCTTAAGTGGGCGTCACGTAACTGGTGTGTGTGTGTGAGAGAGATTCTGAGAGACAGAGTGCGTGTGTGCGACTCTACTCTTCGGACATGTACTCAACCTTTTGCATCGGGATATAAGTATAATGGTATTTACTTTAGCTAGTGATTTACGTGGCCATGTTAAC
Organism: Triticum dicoccoides; assembly: GCF_002162155.2. Classification (NCBI taxonomy): domain Eukaryota; kingdom Viridiplantae; phylum Streptophyta; class Magnoliopsida; order Poales; family Poaceae; genus Triticum; species Triticum dicoccoides. Next base: position 125,668,040 of record NC_041386.1, on the reverse strand, counting down.
GTGGTTGTGTCAAAAAAATGTCACTTCTTGCTCGTGATTTGCGTTATATAATTACAAGCAAGATTCTCGTGCATTGCACGGAACATCAATATGCATTTTTCTACAAAACACCTGTTGTGATTGACCCATGCAGGAGTAATCCCATGTGTAAAAACTAATGATATCTCGAGAATTTTATCGGAAAACTAGTATCTCAAGAATGTCATCGAAAAAAATGAAAGATGGGAGATAAGGCGAGGAGGAGTGGAGCGTGGTGGTGACTGGTGGTCGAAATGGGCAGAGGCATGGGGATGGACGGCGCTGGCAGGCGGCAGCGGCCACCATGCATGCTAGATTGTTCTAGAGACTTATTCCTTTTTTAATTGCTAAGCAATGAGGTTCGGGAGATAATGATGTGGAGAGAGGTGTGGGTATCTTTTGTAAAATTATCATAGTTTGCTTTCTATCCTCAAATATAGATCATACGGTCTGTATTACAAGATGGCAGGCACACCATCACCGCCAACTCGTTTTTTATAAGGGTACAGATGATAAGTTTGCTGACTACTAAAGTAAAGTGGAATTTGTCCATGTTATGCAAGTAAATAAAGGTGATTGTTTATCATACGGGTAAGGGTGGATGAAGGGTGGTAGGAACAAATGCTCCGCCTAGAGCATGTGTGCGTGAGATGGAGTCTTAGTGTGTGTGGGTGTGTGTGTGGGTGTGAGAGAGAAAGGAGAGAGAGATGGATTCTTAGTTTGTGTGTGCGTGAGAGAGAGAGAGAGATGGAGTATTAGTGTGTGGGGGGTGCGTGTGTGCGTGTGTGTGTGTCTGTGTGTGTGTGTGAGAGAGAGAGAGATGGAGTCTTAGTGTGTGTGGGGGGGCGTGCGTGTGTGTGTGTGTCGTGGGGTCCTCTATGGCGGATGTAATTTAAGTGTGCATGGCTTCATCATAGAGAGGTGATGTGTATGGCAGAGGCCACCAACGATGGGGTGCGAGAGAGAAAATGCTTGTAGAGAGGGAAGTGAAGGTGTGTGCGCATGAGAGGAGTCGACATCGAGAGAACGTGTTTGTTCGAGAGACACCGAGGAAGACTACTATATATCGATGATGCATGTAGGTGGGAATTAAACAAAGGGATGGTCTTATTGGTTTCGGGGATATAGGGGAAGAGTGAGAGGCGGGGGTAGCTAGAAGGAGATTGTTAAGTGTGAGTGTGTGTTTTACCCATCCAGGCGGAAGTTATGTGCACAAAAGAGGAGAACTATTCGATGTGGCGTTAGGATTGAGGGTAATTAACTATGTATGGAGACATAGAGAACTTGAACGTGCATGTGTGAGAGGTATACATGTATACGTGGGATGTGTGTGTGCGCGCGCATGATCGAGATAAAAGAAAGAAGACATAAGTCATAAGATCAATGACATGGGAGAGACGAATCGGTATGACAATATGCATGCATGTGAGAATGCAGGGAAGAAGGCCCGACAATTGAGCATGTGTTTTTGTCTTTAAGAGATAGTGGCGTGGGCTGGAGCATGCATCTATGGAGAGCAGAGGGAGTGAGGCGCAACGATTGTGCAAAAGAGACCATCCTATAAATGCATATGTATGGAGAGCCATATATAGTGTTGGTGATAGGAAGCAAGACTCCGTGCGAGAAAGAAATGTTGACGGAGAAACTACAAATAGATACAGAGATGGAGATGCTAGCTAGAGGGACATCCGCTAGTTTGGGTGTTGGAGATGACCGTCGGGTGGTTCAAAGGGTGAAGTTATATATGTGTGTGAGAGGGCACTTGACTACATGTAGAGAGAAACATATGTAGTGTGCGTGATAGGAATCAAGAGTGAGGGCGAGAAAGAAGGTTGATGGAGAAACAGATAAATAGAAAGATAAAGATGCTAGCTAGTGTGCGTTAGAGATAGGAGTCGAGTGGATCAGAAGGCTGGGTTATGTGTGTGGGTGTGAGAGAGATAGAGAGAGGGTGCATGTGAGTCACATACAAACAGATATCAGAGAGAAATGAGATCCAGAGAGACGGAGTTTTGTGTCTGCGAGAGAGAAAGATATTTCACAACGAGAGTGATAGCTAGAGAGACATACGAGGGAACGCAAGATATCTCTAGGGAGAGAGGGTGTGTGTGAGCAACATACAAGAGAACAATGGAGAAATATGAGACCCTGGGAGACAGAGTTTGTGTTTGTGTGTGAGAAAGAGATATTGAAGAGGAAGAGTCGTAGGTTCTCATATCTAAGGAGCGAAATACATCTCTGTATGAGGGGTGTGCGAGTGGCACACATGGGAATAGTAGAGAGAAATGAGACCCCGGGAGACAAAGTTTTGTGTTTGTGTGAGAGAAAGAGATTCCACATGGAGAATCATAGTTAGAGACACATAGCAGGGAGCGAGATATACTAAGAGAGAGATAGAGTGATGAAGGTCGAGGGAGAGAGTACCGTCAATGTGTTACGAAGATAAAAGATCATTGTCGACATACAGGTAGCATGAGAGATACCTGAGAGACGATGAACGCGTATAGGTCCAGAGAGATAGTCCTATATAAGCATGAGTGATAGCTATATGAGACGAATATCTGGATTAAAGGGGATTCAAATATTTAAACTGGAGATCACGACATCGATATTATCATAACGCAAATTGGTGTATCAAACATGCATATTCATTTGAATTTGGGCACACGTGTAATGTTATATAGTTTATCAATATTGGTGATCCATAGATTCTTCAATTACAAACAATGCATGGTTTATATTCAATTAATGTCTAAACTGGATTACACTATATGTTGCGTGTGTGAAACACATTATACATGTTTGAGAAGTAAAAAAACCCGCATGAAACACACATTAATTGGAGACAGTTAGTGAGGAGTGCATACATTGGATTTCAACATAAAGTGGTTTCAAATATTTGAAAATCCAAATTGATGGATACAACCTTATGAATCTAAGATCATGCCATTGGTAAACCATATTTATGTATAAATGGTGTTGTGCTTTTGAAAGTATATATAAAAATGATGTATATAGAATGTAATTCCAGTTGAAAATGGATCCCGCCTGAAAAAAATAGAATACAAATGGGATTCGAATTGAGTTGGCACGGTAAACGTGCACTCTGCAAAATTTGAACGAAGCAGGGAAAGTTGCAGTAACCGCCCGAAACCAAAATCTGCGAGATGGAAATCACTACTGCCTATCCCTGCCACGCAAAGCCTATCTGCTGGATTTCTATAGGTTTCGATAGGGGTAGGTTTGTAATTTCACCCAAACGTGGCGTAACCGCCTCTCACCCAGATTCATACACGGTGGGCACCAAAACACAGTGTGTCCTCGGCCGAAATCGACTCCCTCCCCGATTCATATTCATACACGGTGGGTGCCAAAAACAAACTCTCGTCAGCAAATATTCGGTGTATGCGAGATTACCGTCCTATCCCCAACCGACTAATGTTGCTGTGATGTAGTAGAAATTTGAACGGGAGCCACGTTTGTAAATTTCCTCGCATTTGAGACAAGCGCGCCCTGAATACATGGTTCCCCCTTCCTCTCTACCTCCCTTTTCCCCATTTGTACTACGTGGGTGCCAAAACACCCTCTCCACCCCACCCTCCTCCGTCCGTCGCCGTCCGCCACCCCATCCACCGCCGTCCTCCTCCACCATGCCGGAGCTGATACCCCGACGCCGCCGTCCATTACAAGAGATCGACCTCTCTCATCCACGGCTTCGGACCGGGATCCTTGCATCCCGTCCTCCCGCTTCATCCCCGTCGTCGTCCACCTTGCCGGCGCCGCTCCTACGACCGTCTCGTCCACCGCGCCCCGCCGCCATCGTCTACCCTCCTAGATCTGCTTCCATGCCGCCGACAGCCATCGCTACCGCAGCACCGTCAAATTCTCAGTAGATGCGTACACGGCACCGCACCAGAGGCGGTACTCTTTCGTATCTGCTCAACTTATTTATCGTAGCAAGAAAATAGATCACCACTGCTTTATCTGATTTCTTGTCTTGGTTGCGAAGTTGCCTTTGTCCGGTTTGCACCTTCAGATCCGCCATGGCATGCTCAACACTATACTCCCAATGCTTATGGTTTTCCCCTTTTATATTCCACACTAGTTAAATCACAATACACTAAATTTCAAAATTGGGTCAGTCGATTTTTCAGAGCTCGCCGGAGTTCGCCGGTGCGATCGAAGGGGCTCGGGTGGTTGTGGAGCCTCGCTGAACAAAGAAAACTCGACACAGGTAGGGGTTGGGGCAGGGGTGCGGGTGGGGTGGCGGAGGAACACATGCGGTGGGGGCCGGCGGCCCGTGCGGTGTTCTGTACGGGAAGAATCAAAGACGAGGAAGAAGAAGGGTTAGGAGACGTAGGATCTTCATCCAACCGCCTGAAATGGTCGAGAGACAGCTGGGAGTTGCATTCTTAATGCGCTCTGGTTCATCATGTGTGGGCACTGCGCAACCAACATTGTATTATCCAAAATCTGCTTGCTCGTCTTTACCATGTTCCTCTTCCGTTCCTCTTTAATATGTACTCTCTCTGTTCCTAAATACAAGTCTTTGTATAGATTCCACCATTGACTACATATGGAGCAAATGAGTGAATCTACACTCTAAAATGTATCTGGATACATCTGTATGTGATCCATAGTGGAAATCTCTACCAAGACTTATATTTTGGAACAGAGGGAGTATGATAGTAGTACAGTATGTTCCTTGTACTGAAGATGAGCAGGGACATTTGCAGTGTAGAGGTCTATACGGTCGGTTGTGATGGACACTTTGAGCCTCTTTGATTCGTAGGATCTTGTAAACATAGGAATAGGATTTGTAGTAGCCTGCCCACTTGAATCCTATAAGAATAGCAAGGAAATGCAGGGAGATGTGTCGCCTTTGAGAGTTACACTGATATTAACAGTACCGCACCTTTACTTGAAGAGAGCTGGTATCCGAAGCCTTTCTAGCTGTACCGGCAATACTAGCACATATATTCCAGCAAGTTCCACTTTGCTAATTTTACTCTGATGCTTAAGGTTCTCCTGTTATATCTACACTATGATCTGTGTAGCTGCTTTGTGTCGCACTAGCAGCAGTCCACTCTTGAAGCTAAACACTACAATGACTTACAAAATTGGCTCCAAGGCATTGAGTGCCATTCTGGATGCAATGAAACTCATACGCTCCCCACCTGTTGATTCTAGTTCAGAATATGATCCTAATGACTATTCTAACCTCAAGGAGTCAAAGGCAGATGGCCTGTCCTGTTCACCCATCAAGGTGCCATTTCTAATTTGGCAATGTTTTATTGATTGCGGGTATCTTGCATATGTTGTCTTGCATTTCTTCTACTTTGTTGCACCGCCATCTGCTTAGTTTACTCATCATATATGTCGAGATGCCATGCCCATCCATTATCAATACATATTCCATTTGTCATCATACCATGTTTTTCCACTCAAATGTTGTCCTTGTGCATCAGACATCAAAAAGGAAGAGGGTGATTGCCGAACCTGAAGGAGCACCAACAAAGTCCTTGAAAAACGTGGTGGTGCCGGAGAAATCAGACATCACCCCACTTATATTGGCTGTACAACCAGTGACACAAAACGGAGGACCGACTACAGCAGACTGTACCCATACTTCACTGGCCACACCACTAGCCCCACCACACAGGACCTGCACTCCAGCAAAAGGTATACCGATTTCATTTGCCATAGCACCAGCTGTACCACAGAAAAATCCCACTCTAGCAAAAAGTACAGCAAGTCCACCGGCCGAAGACCTATCCGAACTGCAGAGACGGCCAATTCCTGCAGATTGGAACCCCATTCCATTTATTCCCAGTTTAAAAGACAATGCTTTCAATGTTGTTAGGGACTACGTGCATATATTCCCATCATGGGAAGATTATTGTGAAGACAAACACCATTTTCACATCTTCCTGTCCAACTTACGTGTAAGTGCTATTATTCATGGTTATTATTTTCCTGTTTTCTGCTGATTGAACACATTAATGATTTACATTACATTGTTGTAACTAGGCGAGGGTCAATCTGGATAGTCATGACAAGCAAAGCTTGCTTGTGCTTTTCAAGGAAGCATTGCAATTGTATCGGTGTTACCTGAGGAAATCACACTTTGATGGCAAGTCTATAAACGAATTTCCGGTGAAGTATCCTGTGCTAAATTTAGAAGACATCGAATGGAAAAACCTTGTTATGCACTGGTCTCGTTCCCAGGATGAGGTACTATCTATGAAATCACATGACAATTTGAACTTCTACTTTTCCGCATGTGCCTTACGGATCTTTTTTGCAGGAAATCTGCTCGAAGAAGAATTCCGGTTTGACAAGAACGACAGGATATCGCAAATATGCTGCCCGCTGCTTTGCTCTTGTTAGTACCTGTTGTCCTGTATCTCTGTACTTGCATACATACCTGGTTCATTATGTGACAACAGTATGCATGATAGCTTGCTTATCAATTGTTCGCTCCAAATTATCCGATCTGTGTGAATGGTTACATTAGTGTAGAATATATCCAATGCCAATGTTTTTTAGCTCTGCATTGTTCTTGTAAGTACATGTTGTCCTTTATCAGTGTACTTATAATGTCAGGTAGTTGTTCATGTACCATCACTCTGCAACTTATTTTCCTTTGCCCTCCATTTTCTACACATCAGATCTATATTTACTCTTACCATAAGGTTGGTACTGAAGAAGTTTAGCTGTGCATTGCTCTTGGTTGTACCTTTTGTCTGTATCACTGCACTTACATTTATAGATACTTGGTTATATAGCATCACTCTTCATCTTATCTTAAATATTCTCCATTTTTCGTATATTATCACATCTATATTTACTCTTAACAAAATGTAGAATAAAGGCAATGCTTTTGAAGAAGATTTTGTGGTAAACTTCTTGAATTGCCCCCCCCCCCATCAGCATGGACAAGGCCTTTATAGAGCCTGTCTTCACCAATAATGTAAGTTTGTCCATCTCAAGCCTTCAAACTTTGTTGTATATATTTTGTTAGGCATGACTGCAACAACTGTTTATTTTTGGTGTTTGCATCAAATTGCTTGTTTAAAGTTTATTGTGTAGATCATAAACAAAAGTTTGTCCTTTCTCAATTTAAGTTTTCAGTTGTACAACCAAGTTCCTTCTTCATACCCTGTAAATTAAACTATACAGAGCAAGTCATCTTCTTTTGCACTGCATGTATGCTTCTGTTCTTCATCCGTAATCCAGTGGTGTGGTGAACCTACCCACTACAGCACAATGTCATATTTTGCAATGTCTTAACTATGAACAATGTCATATCATTCTACTATTATGTAAACCGTCTCTTTATTTGCCAATCTAAAATGGTATAAATTGACAGCACACTAACCATTGATACTTATGAGTTCTTGATCTGTAATCCACTGGTGTCATGAAGCTGCCAACTCCTTCACAATGTCATTTCCTGCCATGTCTTGACCTGAACAATACCATATTGTGTTAATGCAATTTTAAACTGTGTCACTTTATTCGTCACTAAGAAATGTGATGAATTGTCAGCACTGATACTTTTATGTGCAAAACCTGTCATCTGTCTGCTTGTTTCTCTTTCAGAGTGAGGAAGATATAAGTGTTGAACAAGTGCAGTCTCATCATCTTGCTCAGCTGCTTGCGTAGCAGCTCCCCAGCAGGGTTAACCTTTCTTGAACTCTATTGAAGTGCTGTCGGTTTTGTATATTATTTTGTCGGCGTGTTTATTTGCACTGATGGCGATCTTTGATGCCCAGTGTATGTAATCTGCTGTCTGCTTGTGCTTTATTATCATAGTGGTGAACTTTGATGCCCAGTGGATGTAATATGCCGTAATTTCTTTATTGTATAGTCTAGGTTTTTTCTTATTCACGATGCTGCAGTTATTTTACTATATATATATATATATATATATATATATATATATATATCCTGTCTTCGCAGTAAACCGGCCAAACCATAAAATTACGGTACATAATCGGGTCGTCATGCAATCACGATGTAGGTTGGGCCTGAAACGTGCCGAACAGCTCATGGGACAGCAGCAGCCCGAAATGAACCCCGGCCCATGATTGTGCGAATCAAATCACGGGCTTTTAACAGGCCAAAATTGTCTCGTTCCTTGTTTGGCCCAATCAGATATCGGCTGTGAGCAGGCCGGATGCAAACTGGGCCATAGTTAAGCCCAACTATATGACGGGCTTTTAACAGGCTGAAATTAATATAGGGCCGAAATGTTAAATGGGCCCTTAACAGGCCAAAACTAATATCAGGCCGAATTACTAAGTGGGCCTTTAGCAAGTGGGCCCAAAAGCATAGTGTCCAGTTGACGGGCCGAATCTGATATGGGCCGTAATTGAGCCCAAAGCCTCTTAAAGGGCCGGACCTGATCTGGGCCGTAATTTGGCCCAGAACGTGGTAGGCTTTTAACGGGCCGGATCTCATATGGGCCATTATTAGGCCCGGAGCGTGGCAGGCCATTAATGGACCAGATCAAATATGGGCCGGCATTTGGCCCAAAACATGGCAGCCAGTTAATGGGCCGGCCTACTAGGGTCCTCAAAATCTTGTGGGCCTATAGCTCGGCCGGCCCATTAATGTCGGCGAAATCTCGCGGGCCTTTAGCTGGGCCGGCCCATTATGATCCGCAAGAATCTTGTGGGCCTTTACCTGGGCCGGCCCATTATGGCACACAAAAATCTTGTGGGCCTTTACCTGGCCGGCCCATTATGGCCCGCAAAATCTTGTGGGCCTTTAGCTGGGCCAGCCCATTATGGTCCACAAAATCTCATGGGCCTTTAGCTGGGCCGGCCCATTATGGTCCGCAAAATCTTGTGGGCCTTCAGTTGGGCCGGCCCATTTAAACTTGATGGGCCGGTCCACGTGTCAACATATCATAGGCACGTCTCGCCCATTGGATGAGTGACACCTGTGCCAACGCGGACCTGACATGTGTCTCATCCAGCCAATGATGATTTTACACATGAAAAATCCCCATTGGTCGGGGCTGTTAACGGGTTATCGGATCCAAAACCCGACCCGATAGCTTAACGGCGTTCCGTTACGGTGGATGCCACGTGTCGGTCACCCTTGATGAAAGCACTTCTGTGACGCGCGATTTATCGTCATGAAGTGGACACTTCTGTGATGATAATTTTGGTAATGTCATGGAACACTTCTATGACAGCACAAGTATGACTATCTTGATTCTGTCATAAATTTGTCATGGATGTACATGCATGACAAAAAACGTGACCTACTATGAGAAACACGTATCATCACGGAAGTGTATTTTTTTGTAGTGCCAGTGACAGCAGGGGCGGCAAGGCACGTATTGTATTGTTGCCATCGAGGATAAAAAGATGGGGTTTATATCATATTGCTTGAGTTTATCCCTCTACATCATGTCATCTTGCTTAATGCGTTACTCTGTTCTAATGAACTTAATACTCTAGATGCATGCTGGATAGCGGTCGATGTGTGGAGTAATAGTAGTAGATGAAGAATCGTTTCGGTCTACTTGTCACGGACGTGATGCCTATATACATGATCATGCCTAGATATTCTCATAACTATTCGCTTTTCTATCAATTACTTGACAGTAATTTGTTCACCCACCATAGATTATGCTATCTTGAGAGAAGCCACTCGTGAAACCTATGGCCCCCGGGTCTAATCTCCATTATATTATTTTCCCGTCAACTGGCTATTTCTATCGCCATTTATTTTGCAATCTTTACTTTTCAATCTATACAACAAAAATACCAAAAATACTTATCTTATTATCTTTATCAGATCTCACTTTTGCAAGTGGTCGTGAAGGGACTGACAACCCCTTTATTGTGTGTAGTGTCCTACTAGATTGATACCTTGGTTCTCAAAAACTGAGGGAAATACTTACGCTACTTTGTTGCATCACCCTTTCCTCTTCAAGGGAAAACCAACGCATGATCAAAAGGTAGCAAGAAGGATTTATGGCGCCATTGCCGGGGAGGCTTACACCAAGTCAAGTCAAGATTTGTCTCCCAGCAACTAGCCATTTCTGGCACCGTTGCCGGGGAGATCTACGCTCAAGTCAAGACATACCAAGTACCCATCACAAACTCTTATCCCTCGCATTACATTATTTGTCGTTCGCCTCTCATTTTCCTCTCCCCCACTTCACCTTTTCTGTTTTATTCGCCCTCTTCCGTTCGTCCTTCTATTTTATCGTGTTACTATGTACCTGCTTTTGCTTGCATCTTCGCTTGCTAAAGGTTTATGGATCCTCATCCACTTGCTAATCTCTTTAAGATATCCAATTATGACGAACCTATTGCTAGTGAGTTGAGTGCACTAGATTATCTTTATGAGGTTTTGCTTGAAATTCGTGAATCTTAAAAGTGTGATGAATTACTTTATGAAGCGATTCATGATAGATCTTTGAATAAAAAGCATGATTGCAATGATTTTATTATAAATTCTATTGATGTAAATTGTGCTAATAATATGCAAAACCCTAAGCTTGGGGATGCCAGTTTTGCTATGTCATCTACTTGTTGCAATGATCATGATTGGGGTGATTCTTCTTATGATTTTGAAAATTTATTTAAGCCCCATGATGAATATGAGATTGATAATAGTGTCTGCAATATTATTGAAAGTGGGTTTGGAAGAGTGTCAAATTTAGATCCCACATATTTGGAGAATGTTCAATCTTATGAATTTTTTGATAAAAGTGGGTTTGGAGAGGTCATGACTTTAGTTAATGTTAATCCCACTATTTTGGAAGAGTGTCAACTTTGCATGCATGTGGATCGTGTTGAAAATATTTTATGTGATAGCTATTTTGTTGAATTTTCTTATGATCCCACATGTAATTATTATGAGAGAGGAAAATATGATTTTAGAAATTTTCATGTTACTAAATTACCTCTCGTTATGTTGAGATTGCTATTGTTTCTTTCCTCTTCCTTGCATATGCTAGTTTTTGCTTCCTATGATAATTTGTTTGCCTATAAGATGCCTATGCATAGGAAGTATGTTAAACTTAGATGTGTTTTTCACATGCTATACTATGCCCTCTTTGTGCTTCAATTCTTGTCATCCATGTGAGCATCATCGAGATTGTCAATGCCTAGCTAGGGGCGTTAATCGATAGTGCTTGTTGGGAGGCAACCTAATTTTATTATTGTTTCTGTTTAGTAATAAATAATTCATCTAGCTTCTGTTTAGATGTGGTTTTATGTTTTTAATTAGTGTTTGGGCCAAGTAGAACCTTTGGGGAGACTTGGGGAAAGTCTTTGCGATCTTGCTGTAAAAACAGAAACTTTAGCGCTCACGAGATTAGCTGCCATTTTTTACTGAGGAGTGATATTATGTTCATTCTTTTTGCAGATGATTAATAGACAAATTACTCACGTACACCAATTTATTTCAGAATTTTTGGGGTTACATAAGTATACGTTTGATACAGATTTCTACAGACTGTTCTGTTTTTGACAGATTCTGTTTTTCGTGTGTTGTTTGCTTATTTTGATGAATCTATGGCTAGTATCGGGGGTATGAACCATAGATAAGTTGGAATACATTAGGTTTAACACCAATATAAATAAATAATGAGTTCATTACAGTACCTTGAAGTGGTGGTTTGTTTTCTTATACTAACAGAGCTCATGAGATTTTCTGTTGAGTTTTGTGTTGTGAAGTTTTCAAGTTTTGGGTAAAGATTTGATGGATTTTGGAATAAGGAGTGGCAAGAGCCTAAGATTGGGGATTCCCATGGCACCCCAAGGTAAAATTAAAGGACAACCAAAAGCCTAACCTTGGGGATGCCCCGGAAGGCATCCCCTCTTTCGTCTTCGTCCATCGGTAACTTTACTTGAGGCTATATTTTTATTCACCACATGATATGTATTTTGCTTGGAGTGTCTTGTATGATTTGAGTCTTTGCTTTTTAGTTTACCACAATCATCCTTGCTGTACACACCTTTTCGAGAGACACACATGAATCAGAATTTATTAGAATACTCTATGTGCTTCACTTATATCTTTTGAGCTAGATAATTTTGCTCTAGTGCTTCACTTATATCTTTTTAGAGCACGGTGGTGGTTTCATAGAAATTATTGATCTCTCATGCTTCACTTATATCATTTTGAGAGTATTTTAGAACAGAATGGTAATTTTCTTTGGCTATAAAATTAGTCCTAATATGATAGGCATCCAAGATGGGTATAATAAAAACTTTCATAAAAAGTGCATTGAATACTATGAGAAGTTTGATACTTGATGATCGTTTTGAGATATGAAGATGGTAATATTAGATTCGTGCTAGTTGAGTAGTTGTGAATTTGAGAAATACTTGTGTTGAAGTTTGCAAGTCCCGTAGCATGCACGTATGGTGACCGTTGTGTGACAATTTTGAAACATGAGGTGTTCTTTGATTGTCATCCTTATGAGTGGCGGTCGGGGACGAGCGATGGTATTTTCCTACCAATCTATCCCCCTAGGAGCATGCGCGTAATGCTTGGTTTTTGATGACTTGTAGATTTGTGCAATAAGTATGTGAGTTCTTTATGACTAATGTTGAGTCCATGCATTATACGCACACTCACCTTTCCATCATTGCTAGCCTCTTCGGTACCGTGCATTGCCCTTTCTCACCTTGAGAGTTGGTGCAAACTTCGCCAGTGCATCCAACCCTCGTGATATGATATGCTCTATCAGACATAAACCTCCTTATATCTTCCTCAAAACAGCCACCATACCTACCTATTATGGCATTTCCATAGCCATTCGGAGATATATTGCCATGCAACTTTCCACCATTTCATTTATTATGACACGCTTCATCATTGTCATATTGCCTTGCATGATCATGTAGTTGACATCGTATTTGTGGCAAAGCCACCATGCATAATTCATACATGTCACTCTTGATTTATTGCCCATCCCGGTACACTGCCGGAGGCACTCATATAGAGTCATATTTTGTTCTAGTATCGATTTGTAATCATTGAGTTGTAAATAAATAGAAGTGTAATGATCATCATTAATAGAGCATTGTCCCAAAAAAAGATAAAAGAAATAAAAGGGACAATGAAACTATCCTTTTTTCACACTTGTGCTTCAAAGTAGCACCATGATCTTCATGATAGAGAGTCTCTTACTTTGTCACTTTCATATACTAGTGGGAATTTTTCATTATATAACTTGGCTTGTATATTCCAACAATGGGCTTCCTCAAATGCCCTAGGTCTTCGTGAGCAAGCAAGTTGGATGCACACCCACTTAGTTTCTTTTGTTGAGCTTTCATACATTTATAGCTCTAGTGCATCTGTTGCATGACAATCCCTACTCCTTGCATTAACATCAATTGATGGGCATCTCCATAGCCCATTGATTAGCCGCGTCAATGTGAGACTTTCTCCTTTTTGTCCTCTCCACACAACCTCCATTATCATATTCTATTCCACCCATAGTGCTATGTCCATGGCTCACGCTCATGTATTGCGTGAAAGTTGATTTTTTTGAGATTACTAAAGTATGAAACAATTGCTTGGCTTGTCATCGGGGTTGTGCATAATGAGAGCATTTTGTGTGACGAAAATGAAGCATAGCCAAACTATATGATTTTGTAGGGATAAGCTTTCTTTGGCCATGTTATTTTGAGAAGACATAATTGCTTAGTTAGTATGCTTGAAGTATTATTGTTTTTATGTCAATATTAAACTTTTATCTTGAATCGTTCGGATCTAAACATTCATGCCACAATAAAGAGAATTACTTTGAAAATTAAGCTAGGTAGCATTCCACATCAAAAATTCTGTTTTTATCATTTACCTACTCGAGGACGAGCAGGAATTAAGCTTGGGGATGCTTGATACATCTCCAACGTATCTATAATTTTTGATTGTTCCATGCTATTATATTATCTATTTTGGATGTTTAATGGGCTTTATTATGCACTTTTATATTATTTTTGGGACTAAGCTATTAACCGAAGGCCTAGTGCAAATTGCTGTTTTTTTGCCTATTTCAGTGTTTCACGGAAAAGGAATATCAAACGGAATCCAAACAGAATAAAACCTTCGCGAGGATCATTTTTGGAACAAACGCAATCTAGGAGACTTGGAGTGGACGTCAAGGAAGCAGCGAGGAAGCCACGAGGCAGGAGGGCACGCCCCCACCCTCATGGGCCCCTCGTAGCTCCACCGACCTACTTCTTTCGCCTATATATACTCATATACCCTGAAAACATCCATGAGCACCACGAAACCCTATTTCCACCGCCGCAACCTTCTGTACCCGTGAGATCCCATCTTGGGGCCTTTTCCGGCGCTCCGCCGGAGGGGTAATCGATCATGGAGGGCTTCTACATCAACACCATAGCCTCTCTGCTTATGTGTGAGTAGTTTACCATAGACCTTCGGGTCCATAGTTATTAGCTAGATGGCTTCTTCTCTCTCTTTGGATCTCAATACAAAGTTCTCCTCGATTCTCTTGGAGATCTATTCGATGTAATTCTTTTTGCGGTGTGTTTGTCGAGATCCGATGAATTGTGGGTTTATGATCAAGATTATCTATGAACAATATTTGGTCTTCTCTGAATTCTTATATGCATGATTTAAATATCTTTGCAAGTCTCTTCGAATTATCAGTTTGGTTTGGCCTACTAGATTGATCTTTCTTGCAATGGGAGAAGTGCTTAGCTTTGGGTTCACTCTTGCGGTGTCCTTTCCCAGTGACAGCAGGGGCAGCAAGGCACGTATTGTATTGTTGCCATCGAGGATAAAAAGATGGCGTTTATATCATATTGCTTGAGTTTATCCTTCTACATCATGTCATCTTGCTTAATGCGTTACTCTGTTCTTATGAACTTAATACTCTAGATGCATGCTGGATAGCGGTCGATGTGTGGAGTAATAGTAGTAGATGCAGAATCGTTTCGGTCTACTTGTCACGGACGTGATGCCTATATACATGACCATGCCTAGATATTCTCATAACTATTTGCTTTTCTATCAATTGCTCGACTGTAATTTCTTCACCCACCGTAGATTATGCTATCTTGAGAGAAGCCACTTGTGAAACCTATGGCCCCCGGGTCTAATCTCCATTATATTATTTTCCTGTCAACTAGCTATTTCTATCGCCATTTATTTTGCAATCTTTACTTTTCAATCTATACAACAAAAATACCAAAAATATTTATCTTATTATCTTTATCAGATCTCACTTAAACAAGTGGCCGTGAAGGGACTGACAACCCCTTTATCGCGTTGGTTGCAAGGTTCTTGATTGTTTGTGCAGGTACGAGGGACTTGCATGTAGTCTCCTACTGGATTGATACCTTGGTTCTCAAAAATTGAGGGAAATGCTTACGCTACTTTGCTGCATCACCCTTTCCTCTTCAAGGGAAAACCAACGCATGCTCAAGAGGTAGCAAGGCGCTACTCAAGCTTGTGCTCGAAGCCGTCTATGGCAGCAGCGTGACAAGACATGCGAGAGGTGGACGAAACGACACGTAGACATGCGGTTAATAAAAAACTGTTTGCGATTTAATTACCTACTACCCCCGTCCTGGTTTATAAGTCCTCTTTGTATGTTTGTGCCAAATTTTGACTAGAGATTTAACTAATAAAATACGAATGCATGTCGCCAAAGATTATATCGTTCGATTCGTATTTGAACATAGTTTCTAGTTATATTATTTTTATAACATGCATTAACAATTTGTTAGTTAAATTTAAGGTCAATATATGGTACAGAATATAAAGGGGACTAATAGACCAAGACGGAGGCAGTAGCACATGGCCGCTCTCTACGCAGCGTGGCAACTGTCGGCCGGCTTGTAGACGACCATTCCCTACATGTTCAGCTGCTCTATGCGTGTGGTTGCTCGCGGTTGAGGCGGTCGCGGCGCGCTCTGCTCGCGTCCCGCGCGCGTGCTCTGCCCTTGTCCCTCCACGCGCGCTACCAGTGTTTGGGGCCGGGGCACGATCACATACGTTCGTGCTGCCATTATGCACGTGGTTGCGCCGGGTGTGGCACCATGATGCAGTTACCCGCTGCAAAAATTGCCATGCGTACATGCCGAGAATCCAGGCCGCCTGACCCTGTTAGGACCGAGAGTATATCGACCAAAGGGGGTGAATGGGAGATTCAAAAATTCTTTTGAATGTTTTGAAACTAATCCCAATCACAGCAGCGGAATAAGGTAAAGAAGGAAATGTGCAGAATCAATCTTCTTTGTCAGAAGCGTATTCTTTGATGAAAGCATTAACAACAGTTGGAGCTTGGGATATTATGGGTTTAACTATGATGAGAGTAATACAACATGCAAATAGATGTAGTAGTACGAGAGAAAACATGATGTGGGTGACGAATGAAATGTAATGATAATAACGAGATAGAGTGAAGGGAAAACAACAGAACAATACATGAAGATAAACTCAAGTGAGTGATAACAGAACACAATGATCAGAGACTGTTGACATAGAGCATGAATAATAACTGCTGGAGGAATTGCAGTGAAGTAGAAAGGACCTGTGGTGCTCGATGGCGACAATCAGATTGGTAGACCAGTTCATCCTTCTGCCAAAGGGCTACGTCTGGTTGGAGGGGTTGTGACTTAACACGAAAGATGAACTCTCTTCACCCTATTCTCCTTCAACACAGAGCTTATGAGACTCAGGTTGATTTCACTCGTGGTACGTAGATCCTTGTCGGTGATCTCCAAACCTCCGGTCAACCTCCGCAAACCACAATGACTCTTGGTTGCTGAAGATCTAGCTCGGTGAAGACAACAACTCTTCAACACTCGACAAAATCTATCCGTCTAGTGAGTGCGCAACTCTCAAGAGTAATAGGTACAAGAACTCTAACTCAGAACTATTGTGATATTAAACCACTGTCTAAGTTTGGGCTCTTGATTTTTCTCTCGGTGGATCTTAAACTCAAATCACTCAGAGAGGGGTTCCTCAAATCAATCTTCTCAGAAATATCAAGCGGAGCAGCCAACGAATACTGTTGGAGCAGGGTGGCAATTTATAGCCGTAGCCTTCCCTGATGGGAAATGAACAAATTAGACATCGGGATCAGCCAATGGCCAAACGGCACGAGTCCAATGGTCGGATTTGAGCACAACGGTAACATTGCTTGCGGAGCAAGTAATCCTAACTCCTTGGTCTGAGACAAATCTCTTGCAGCGAAGAAGATCACAGTCTCTTGCTTGCAAGTATTTGCTCGGAAAATAATGAGATTTCTCTCACAACTTTCATAGGTTTTGGCTAAGCATCACAACGGATCTAAGCTTTGAGAACCTATAACCCTCTTAATAGTACGAAGGTCCTGTGACTCAAAAAGAATGAAAGCAGAACAACGGAATGAATACTATGTCTTCACTTTGTCTTCTACTTCCATCGCTGCAGTCAATTCCTTCAGACGACAGTACCGAATCAAAAGCTTTGCTTCAGCAGTAAACTTTTGAGGGTTCGATTTCTTCACATCAATCTTCTCGACTATATGACTTAAACAAATATGGCTTGTTCTTCTCTGCTGTGCAGATATGCTTCGGTGAAGTTCCTCAAACTCAACACTGGAGACAACATTCTCTTCGGTTGTGTATGGACTTTTTCTCTATATATGCACTTGCAAACAAATCAGTCCATACTTGTTTCTGTCAACAATCTCCAAAACACAAGGTAGGCAGATATTGCACCAACAATCTCCCCCTTTTTGGATGATTGTTGACAAAACAGATCACATCGAAGGATAGATAATGAATGGAATGTAATGCAAAGAATAATGAAAGATGAGATGTAAGTACGAAGATAAATCATTCTCCCCCTTAAGATATGCTTCAGATCATGAAGAACCGAATGGAGATGAGATTATTCTTTGCATAAGTGACATTGACTTAAGATGTAATACTTGACTTCTTTCAATGCACTCAACGTTATCTCATATGATTCCTGTCACAATATCTTTGAAGAGAGTTAGATTTAAGATAAGCTTTGAAAGATTTGTGGCAAAGGATATAGCATGAAGGTTTTCTCATAGCACAATTTGAATCCATACGAGAAGTAGTTTTCATGCATGTCAGATATTCAATATAATTAGAGCAAGAAGAGGAGAAAATTAAAAAGGTTGCTAAGAGTGGATATGCTTTAGACATGGTTTCCTTATGATTCAGAAGATAGTATTTGCAAGGGGAAACACATTGTCAGCGAATCATATGTCATTTACATTGTAAGGCATACAAGCTTAGACTGACATTCAACCACAACGGTTATATTTCATTTAGTAATAGAAGTACTTCTCCCCCTTGTTATCATCACTCGATGATTTCCTGTTCTTCTTCAAGGGGTGAGTATCTTTCCCTATAAGCTAGATAATTTTCGAGGGTAATCATTCAAGGGAAAACACATTCGAAGATACCTGCAAACAGGTAGCACGAAGCAAATTGAAGGAAATATGCCCTAGAGGCAATAATAAAGTTGTTATTTATATTTCCTTATATCATGATAAATGTTTATTATTCATGCTAGAATTGTATTAACCGGAAACTTGATACATGTGTGGATACATAGACAAAACACAGTGTCCCTAGTAAGCCTCTACTAGACTAGCTCGTTAATCAAAGATGGTTAAGTTTCCTAACCATAGACATGTGTTGGTCATTTCATGAACGGGATCACATCATTAGGAGAATGATGTGATGGACAAGACCCATCCGTTAGCTTAGCATATTGATTGTTCAGTTTTATTGCTATTGCTTTCTTCATGTCATATACATATTCCTTTGACTATGAGATTATGCAACTCCCGGATACCGAAGGAATACCTTGTGTGCTATCAAACTTCAAAACATAACTGGGTGATTATAAAGATGCTCTATAGGTATCTCCAAAGGTTTTTGTTGGGTTGGCATAGATCGAGATTAGGATTTGTCACTCCGAGTATCAGAGAGGTATCTCTGGGCCCTCTCGGTAATGCACATCATAATAAGTCTTATAAGCAATGTGACTAATTAGTTAGTTGCGGGGTGATGTATTATGGAATGAGTAAAGAGACTTGCCGGTAACGAGATTGAACTAGGTATGAAGATACCGATGATCGAATCTCGGACAAGTAACATACCGATGACAAAGGGAATAAAGTATGTTGTCATTACAGTATGACCGATAAAGATCTTCATAGAAAATGTGGGAACCAATATGAGCATCCAGGTTCCGCTATTGGTTATTGACCGGAGAGGTGTCTCGGTCATGTCTACATAGTTCTCGAACTCGTAGGGTCTGCATGCTTAACATTTGATGACGATTTTGTATTATATGAGTTATGTGATTTGGCGACCGAATGTTGTTCGGAGTCCCGGATGAGAACACGGACATGAAGAGGAGTCTCTAAATGGTCGATAGGTAAATATTCATGTATTGGACGATGATATTCGGACATCGTAAGTGTTCCAGGGGTACCAGGTACATATCGAGTCACCGGAAGGAGTTCCGGGCATCCTCCCGGCAACTACATGGGCTTAATGGGCCAAGAAGGGGACAGACCAGCCCCTAGGGGGCTGGTGTGCCCCATGTAGGCCGAAATAAGGGGGAAGGAAAGAGAGTAAGAGAGAAAGGAAGGGAAGCAATTCGGCCTCCCCTTCCTTCTCTCCTCCCTCCTCCTTCATTTCCCCTCCGGATGAATATGGAAGGGGGGAGGCCGAATTGGGAGGCGCCCAAGTAGGATTCCTCCTACTTGGGGCACCCCTTGGCTGCCTCGCCTCCCATCCAACCTATATATATGTGGGGGCACCGCTGGAACACACATCAACAGTTGTTAGCCGTGTGCGGCGCACCCCTCCACATTTTACGCCTCCGGTCATATTCACGTAGTGCTTAGGCGAAGCCCTGCGCGGGATTACTTCACCATCACCGTCACAATGCCGTCGTGCTGACAGAACTCTCCCTCAACAATTTTCTAGATCAAGAGTTCGAGGGATGTCATCAAGCTGAACGTGTGCAGAACTCAGAGGTGTTGTACGTTCAGTGCTTGAATCGGTCGGAACGAGAAGAAGTTCGACTACATCAACCGCATTGTCAAATGCTTCAGCTTTCGGTCTATGAGGGTACATGGACACACTCTCCCCCTTTCATTGCTATGCATCTCCTAGATAGGTCTTGCGTGAGCGTAGGAACTTTTTTGAATTGCATGCTATGTTTCCCAACAGTGGCATCCGAGCCAGGTCTATGCTTAGATGATATGCACGAGTAGAACACAAAGAGTTGTGGGTGGTGATCGTCATACTAGTTACCACCAGTGTCTTATTATGATTCAGCGGTATTGTTGGATGAAGTGGCCCTGACCAACCTTTGCAAGTTTTACGTGGCTGCTTCGGGCTTCTAGCAAGAACCGTTCTTACCAACGCATAAAACCACAATGGTGTTTCATCAAGTTTGTTGTTTTAACCTTCTTGAAGGACCGAACGCAGTCAAATTTGATTCAACTAAAGTAGGAGAAACAGACACCCGCCAACCACCTTTATGCAAAACTAGTTGCATGTCAGTCGATGGAACCGGTCTCATGTGCGTGGACATGTAAGGCTGGTCCGGGCCGCTTCATCCCACAATACCGCCAAATCAAAATAAGACGTTGGTGGTAAGAAGTATGACTATCACCGCCAACAATTCTTTGTGTTCTACTCATGCATATCATGTATGCATAGACCTGGCTCTAATGCCACTGTTGGGAATCATTGCATGGAAAACAAAAAAATTCTATGCAGCGCAATGATCTATCCATGGAGATGCATAGCAATGAGCGGAGCGTGTGTCCACGTACCCTCGTAGACCATAAGCGGAAGTGTTTCCCAATGCGGTTGATGTGGTCGAACTTTCTTCACGATCCAACCGAACGTATGGCACCTTCGTGTTATGCAGACATTTAGCTTGGTGACGTCCCTCGCCTTCTTGATCCATCAAGACATTGAGGTAATAGATGAGTTTCGTCAGCACGATGGCAAGGTGACGGTGATGGTGAAGTGATCTCCGCATGGCTTCGCCTAAGCACTACAAAAATATGACCGGGGGTGTAAACGGTGGAGGGGGGCGCCGCACACGGCTAACAATTGATCTGGCGTGTGCTAGGTGCCCCCTCCCACATATACATAGGTGGGACGGAGGGATGAGAAGCCATAGTAGGCGCCCAAATAGGAGGAATCCTACTTGGAGTCCCTCCCAAGGCGCGTCCCCGCTGCCATATATAACCGAGGGGGAAGGGAAGAGGGGGAGAGGGAAGGAAGTGGGAATCCTAATCCACAATTTCCTTTTCCTTCCCCCTTTCCTTCTCCTCCTAGGCCGGCTCATAATGATGGGTGAGGGAGTCCTGGATTAGGGGGTGGCCGGATGGCTGGACTATACCTTCAGCCGGACTCCAGGACTATGAAGATACAAGATTGAAGACTTCGTCCCGTGTCCGGAAGGGACTTTCCTTGGCGTGGAAGGCAAGCTTGGCGATACGGATATTCAGATCTCCTACCATTGTAACCGACTCTATGTAACCCTAACCCTATCCGGTGTCTATATAAACCGGAGGGTTTTAGTCCGTAAGACAACATACACATCAACAATCATACCATAGGCTAGCTTCTAGGGTTTAGCCTCTCTGATCTCGTGGTAGATCAACTCTTGTAATACCCATACCATCAATATTAATCAAGCAGGACATAAGGTTTTACCTCCATTGAGAGGGCCCGAACCTGGGTAAAACTTCGTGTCCCCTGCCTCCTGTTACCATCCGGCCTAGACGCACAGTTCGGGACCCCCTACCCGAGATCCGCCGGTTTTGACACCGACATTGGTGCTTTCATTGAGAGTTCCTCTGTGCCGTCGCCGTCAGGCCCAATGGCTCCTACGATCATCAATGGCGATGCGGTCCAGGGTGAGACCTTCCTCCCCAGACAGATCTTCGTCTTTGGTGGCTTTGCACTGTGGGCCGATTCACTTGGCCATCTAGAGCAGATCGAAAGCTACGCCCCTGGCCGTCAGGTCAGATTCGGAAGTTTAAACTACACGGCCGACATCTGTGGGGACTTGATCTTCGACAGATTCGAACCACTGCCGAGCGCGCCGCACTGTCACGACGAGCATGATCTAGCTCTGCCGCTGAATAGTGCCCTGGAGGCCGCACCTGCATCGGCTCTGGCCCCTGGTTCGGAGCCGACCGCGCCGATCGAGGATGGGCGATTGGACGCCGCCTCGGGGGCTGCGATCCCAACGGCGGTTGAGCCGAACACCAGCCCCATACTCTGCAAGACTCGTGACTCCATGGAGCTGGATTCTTCTCCGGACTCCGAACCCTCCGCACCCCTGCCGAGCAAATCCGATGGGGCGCCGATCATGGAGTTCACGGCCGTGGACGTCTTTCAGCACTCGCCTTTCAGCGATATCCTGAAGTCACTAAAATCTCTCTCTTTATCAGGAGAACCCTGGCCGGACTACGGTCAGCAAGGTTGGGATTCGGACGATGAAGAAATTCAAAGCCCACCCACCACCCACCTGGTAGCCACTGTCGACGATTTAACCGACATGCTCGACTTCAACTCTGACGACATCGACGGTATGGACGCCGATGAAGGAGACGATGAAGAATCAGCACCTATCGAGCCCTGGAACGCCACCTCGTCATATGACGTATACACGGTGGACGCACCCAAAGATGACGGCGAGGAACGGAAGGATGCACCGAAGGATTGTTCCCTCGAAAAGCAGTCAAAGCGGCGACGGAAGCGCCGCCCCAAATCCCGCCTCGACAGAAATAGCGATCGCACTGATCCAGCGCTGGAGCAGGGTGAACCGCTGCCAGACAACGGCAATCCGGATAATCAAACCGAACAAACAAACCCTATCAATGATAATGGTCCGGACGACACAACGCCAGACAAGCACTCGGAGCAGCAGAATGCCTGTAAAAGGCTCGTCGCCACCGCAAGGAGCCTCAAAAAGCAGAAGCGGAGGCTCAAGGCCACGCAAAACACGCTCCAGTTCAGATGGAGCAAAATACTCAACACTGCAGCAAGGTACGGCGACAATCGTCCCTCCAAGAGCTACCCAAAGCGGAAGCTGCTACCCGAATTCGATGAGGAGGCCTGAGACCCCCCACAACCAAATATCAAAGCAGCCACCTGGTCGGATAGACAACCCCTCTACCACCACAGAATGGCATTCAACGCTGCTCACACTAAAACACGCGACCCATGCGAGGGCTCGCACCCAGAGGACGGTGCAACAAGATCCATCTATGGACCACGCAAGCATGCCCCAGCATACAATGCAACACAACAAGCATCCGAACAACGTGGCACACCCAGCTACAGGGGTGCCGCACACCCCCTATGTTTCACCAATGAGGTGCTGGACCATGAATTCCCAGAGGGATTCAAGCCCGTAAACATAGAGGCATACGACGGAACAACAGACCCTGGGGTCTGGATTGAGGACTATATCCTTCATATACATATGGCTTGAGGGGATGATCTCCATGCCATCAAGTACTTACCTCTCAAACTCAAAGGGCCAGCTCGTCACTAGCTCAAAGGCCTCCCCGAAAGCTCCATTGGAAGTTGGGAAGAGCTCGAAGACACCTTTCGGGCAAACTTTCAAGGGACTTATGTCCGACCTCCGGATGCGGACGACTTGAGTCACATAACTCAACAGCCCGGAGAGTCAGCCCGAAAGCTTGGAATAGGTTTCTTACTAAAAGGAACCAGATTGTCGATTTTCCGGACGCTGAAGCCTTAGTGGCTTTCAAGCACAGCGTCCGCGACGAATGGCTCGCCAGACACCTCGGCCAAAATAAGCCGAGAACGATCGCCGCATTAACAAACCTCATGACCCGCTTCTGCGCGGGTGAGGACAGCTGGCTAGCCAGATGCAGCACCAGCGACCCCAATACATCTGAAGTTAGAGATGGAAATGGGAAATCACGGTGCAACAGCAATAACAAACACCGGAATAAAGAAGACAGCACGAAGGGCAGGCAGTAAATGCCGGATTCAAAGTCCCTTGGCCAAACCAAAAGCCGCCCTCCAAAGGTACCAGAGATGAACTGTCCAGCCTCAACAAAATTATGGACCAAGTATGTCAGATCCATAGTACCCCTAGCAAACCTGCTAATCATACCCACAGAGAATGTTGGGTCTTCAAGCAGTCCGACAAGATTAACGCCATACACAAAGGGGAAGATACACCAAGTGAAGACGAGGACGAGCCTCCCAATCAAGACAAGGGGGAACAAAAGAAATTTCCACCCGACGTCAAAACAGTAAACGTGTTACACATGATCAAGAGAAAAAATAATGTGGCACTCCCTGAAAAATATATCCAAGTGCCCATCACCGCGAAGTCCCGCCACTGGTCGTCTCAACCAATCACCTTCGACCATCGTGATTACGTATCAAGTATCTGGCACGCAGGATGGGATGCACTGGTATTAGACCCAGTAATTGGCGGATACCACTTCACACGAGTCCTGATGGATGGCGGCAGTAGCCTAAACCTAATATATCAGGATACAATCCGCGGGATGGGGTTAGACCCAACACAAATTCGCCATAGCAATACTACCTTTAAAGGAGTAATGCCAGGCTCAGGGGCTCGTTGTACGGGCTCCCTCCTACTACAAGTTATATTCGGCTCCCCCGATAACTTCCGTCGCGAGCATTTAACTTTTCACATCGCTCCGTTTAAAAGTGGCTATCAAGCACTACTCGGACGTGAAGCTTTCGCTCGCTTTAATGCAATACCACACTACGCCTCCCTAACACTCAAGATGCCCGGTCCACGTGGCATCATTTCAGTGCACGGAAGTATCAAGCGATCTCTACGCGCCGAAGAGAGTGAGGCTGCCTTCGCAGCCGCACACTAAAGGCGCCCGGACCAGCAAAAGCATCCAATAGGTCGTCAAGGCCTCACACACAACTAACCAAATCCGGCGCCGCTGCTCATATCAAATAAACGGTCACACCCCTATCTTTCAAAAGTACAAGGGGCTCAACGCACGCAGACGAGTGGCGATTTCTTCTTATCTTGAATTATACATGGTTTCTTTAGAAAACTATCCTTTTGCACGACAACCTTTTTACCTAAATTCCTCTCTTTTACAGATAATCATCGTGCTACACCCGTCCAGGATATGGCACAACGGAGACACAGGCGCAGACGTGCAGCAGGGACCCGACCCAAGGATTCTTTTTAGATTAAGACCCTGCGTGAACCTTTTTTACTGTCTCTTGTTGATACATATCCACCATTGAGAAGGATGCCGACGTCTTGGCATGTGGCCACGCCAGAACAATGCACGTACCTGGACACAAGGGGCTTCTTACAAATGCCATTCTTCAGGCCCGGTTTATACCACAAAGACCGAATACCTTAGGGAGTATTCGGCGTCGCGAGTTTGGCCCTATATGCATCAGCTCCGAATCATTGTCTTTGGTCAAATGTTGGGTTTGCCCGGCTCCTGTGTTTTGGTGCCTTACGTTTCGCTTTATCGGCTAAGGTAGCACCAGGAGAACTACTGCGATTGTGCCCTGGTTCATCCGGACGAGCGCCTCAGTAGAGAAAGCCAAAAACTAACTGTCATGATCTAGCGTGAGACTGGTCAACCACTCGATGACCCATGGGAATGTTAGAATTCCTCCGCCTTAACAAAGGGACGCTTTCCAGCCAGGCATATACGCACCCCGGGATCGGGAGAGTGCGGAGCCACCAGGGGCTATCTAGTAGCGCCACTGTCAAACTCCTATGGCTAAGTGAAAGTGTTAAAGCATTATAGTCTGGTTGCCTTGCTCGCTTCGCTATCACCTCCTTAATAGGACCAACACGTTGGGTTAAGTGTGAACGCGTGTTTCTGCGAACACCTCCGCATTATATGCGTGGGGGTTGAAGCCGACGACTGCAATCTTTCAGGTTATACACATGTATACGTAAATGGCCACCCACGAGGCATCACATTACTTTCAGGAAAAAGTATAAAAGCAGCCTCATAAAAATTTAAAAAGCATTTCGCTTACAGTGAGATTACATGTCAATCAAACATAATATTTTTTGAGCACTGGGTCTCTATCAAACGAGCACCCTCAAGAACTTCCTCAAAGTAGTGCTCAGCAGCCCTTCGACCTACGGCCGAATCCTGTGCTGCAACAGTGGTAGCATCCATCTCTTCTCAGTATGCTTTAGCACGGGCAAAGGCCATTCATGCGCCTTCTATGCACGCCGACCTCTTCATCGCATTTATGCGCGGCACCACATCGAGGACCTGCTGCACCAAGCCGAAATAGCTGCTCGGTTTCGACCTTCCGGGCCATAGTTGATCCACAACAGACCTCATGGAGAGTCCGGACAACCTATTTAGTTCGGCCCATTCGGCTAATTGGTCCGTCAACGAAAGCGGACGCTCGGGAGAAAGGAATTGCTTCCAAAACAGCTGGTCTACTTCACGGTCCGTCTGACTCTAGAAGTACTTGGCCGCATCGGCAGCGCTCGCCGCCAAATCCATATACGCATCCTCCGAACTCCACAGCCGATCCAGAGGCGCATACCGTGGATCTCCGTACTTCCTCTGCAGCATAAAGTACTTCCCGGCTACAATATCCCCAGCTTCCCGCAGCTCCTCCTTCTTTGCCCTCATAGCAGAGCAGAGGTCTTTTCCCGTTACAGCAGCCTTCTCAAGGTCCGATGCCTTCGCCTGGTTTTCCTTTTCAAGAGCCCGGCAATGGTCTACGGCGGCTTTTAATTCTACGGCCATATTAGCCATCTTCTTCCGGCTCTCGCCATGTGCGGCCTTCTCGGCTTGCAACTCTTTGGCCGCCTTCAAAGCAGCCGCATTACCCAATCTTGCTTGTTCCTTGGCTCGGGCAAGTTCCGCCCGCAAGGCTTCAACAGTGGCAGCTCCATCTGCAGTCATAACATGATAAAAACACTGGCATCATACTCTTCCTATTTGGCGTTTACTAGACAAGGATCCTTACCCTGCGCCTCGTCAAGCCTTCTGTTAACAAGCTCGATGTCAGCATCTGCCGCATCCAACCGCCGTTCTAAATGGGCAAACTGGCTAGTCCGGCTGGCCACCGGAGCTTCCATCTCCTGCACATAAAGGCAGTATGGTTATTACCTGGGAATATGATCCTCCGTTCGTCATCGTTTCTGACGACAACCAGAGTCTCAGGGGCTACTATCTACACAGGGCACACCTAGCATGTGCAGGACTATTACACATTCCTTTTCACGTACCTCAAAGCCTGTCAGTAGACTCATAAAAGCTTCATACAATCCGCTTTCGGTGGACGATATCCTCTCCATCACCATATTCATCAGCACACGGTGATCATCTGAGATGGCCGCTCGCCCCACCAACTCCCTCAGAACGTCCGATCGCACACTAGACTGCGCCAGACTCTTTTGTCTACCCTCTTCGGGAGCCGGACACTGGGAGCCTCGGGGATCAATTGGATCACCTTCTGGCCTCTCCGCACTCGGAGAGGCCCTCCGCGACGACACTTCAGGGTCGCCCGCTTCCGGAGCGGAGAAGTCCGGAGGAGGCGTCTCACTCTCCATCATCTCTGGAAGAAGATCCCCTGAAGACAAGCTCATTTGAGAGGGGCTAAGGCCCGAACTGCACAAATATATGCGGTGGTTATTTTCTCAGAAGAAAAAAAAGATGGCATATTTGTACTATTAAAGTTTTCGGGTCACTTACGACTCCGGGGAGAATTGATCCCCCCGCGGACTTTGTGCGGCAGCACCGCCCCCCAAGGTAGGGCCCCCGGTAGAAGATTTCTTCTCCTGCTTGGGAGCTTCGGCTTCCGAATTCCCGGGCGCAGTCCTTTTCCTTTTCCGGTCGCCTTCCTTCGTGGAGACGCTCTTTCCCTCGGGTAGAATAGGCAGCGTCGGGGGCCCGCGTCCGCCCGCATTACCCTCCAAAGTATCTTCCTTCAAGTGATCCGGGCAAGGTGCGGTCTGGAGCATCTTTTCCAATATCGGATTCTCCAAGCCCTCAAGGAGGGGGGCCGAACACCGAATCAATTTCGCCTTTGTTAGCCAGTCCTGGTCGAAGGGGCAAACTCTCAATAACTTCGTAACGAAGGAAAGATAATATGTTTGGCCGGAAGATTCTTTACCTGTTTAGCGGCGCGGTTACTGCTCAGGCCCACGTCCTCAGTGATTTCCGGACACTCTACTTTATGTCCGAAGAATGACTTATACATATCCTCGTGCGTCAGGCCGAGAAAATTTTGAATGGCACGCGGACCCTCGGGATTGAACTCCCACAAGCGAAGGGGCCGACGTTTGCAAGGCTGGACTTGACAAACCAGCATAACTTGTATTACTGCGACCAAACTGAGATCTCCGTTGAAGAGATCTCGAATGCGGCTTTGCAGTAAAGGCACGTCCTTGGCTGGACCCCAGCTCAGTCCTCTGCTGATCCATGACATCAGTCATGGTGGAGGGCCCGAGCGAAAAACGGGGGCGGCCGCCCACTTGGCACTTCTAGGAGTTGTGATGTAGAACCACTCCTGTTGCAACAATGCAGACACCTCTGGGATGGAACCTTTGGGCCACGGAGCTCCCGTCATCTTGCGTATTGAGGAGCCTTCACACTCTGTATGTTGCCCTTCGATCACCGTCGGCTTCACTTCAAAGGTCTTGAGCCATATGCCAAAGTGGGGGTTAACCCGGAGGAAGGCCTCGCATACGACAACAAAAGTCGTGATATGTAGGAAGGAGTCCGGAGCTAGATCATGGAAATCTATCCCGTAATAAAACATCAAGCCCCTGACGAAAGGATCTAGTGCAAAACCTAGACCCCAGAGGAAGTGGGGGACGAACACAACGCTCTCGTTGGGTTTGGGAGAGGGGACGACGTGCCCTCGAGGAGGCAGCCGATGCAAAATCTCGGCGGTCAGATATCTGGCCTCCCTCAACTTTTTGATGTCCTCTTCCATGATGGAGGAAGGCACCCATTGGCCTTGAAAGCTAGATCCGGACATGACTGAAGGTTCGGAGCACCTGACCTGAACTTTGGGCGTTTGAGCTCGAGGTGGGGAAGGATTTGATTGAGCATGGGAGGGAAAAATAAAAGCATTGTCCCCTTTATAAAGAGGGTGAATATCAAGCGTCCTCTCCGTGTCCGTTTGGACTTGTCTATAATCTAGGAGTCCTAGAAGCGGTTGGGTTACCCACGCCCATATTGATGAGAATCCCGGAATAAGGGGACACGATCTCTGCTTTAACAAGACGTGACAAGGAAACCGCCTCGCATAACGCACTGAGATGGGACAGTAAAATGGTTCGAATAAAAGCTTGGCCGTGGTGTGATGTCACACTACGGAGTGCGTCAGCAGATTAGATTTGTGTAAATATTATTCTCCCTGTAGCGATATGTGGAATTTTGCAGAGCCGGACACTACCTTTGTGTTCAAAATCTTCTATGAAGTACTTGGAGGAGGAACCCGCCTTGCAATGCCGAAGACAATTTGCGCATCGGACTCGTCATCATTGAAGCCTGGTTCAGGGGCTACTGAGGGAGTCCTGGATTAGGGGGTGTCCGGATGGCCGGACTATACCTTCAGCCGGACTCCAGGACTATGAAGATACAAGATTGAAGACTTCGTCCCATGTCCGGAAGGGACTTTCCTTGGTGTGGAAGGCAAGCTTGGCAATACGGATATTCAGATCACCTACCATTGTAACCGACTCTATGTAACCCTAACCCTATCCGGTGTCTATATAAACCGAAGGGTTTTAGCCCGTAGGACAACATACACATCAACAATTATACCATAGGCTAGCTTCTAGGGTTTAGCCTCTCTGATCTCGTGGTAGATCAACTCTTGTAATACCCATACCATCAATATTAATCAAGCAGGACGTAGGGTTTTACCTCCATCGAGAGGGCCCGAACCTAGGTAAAACTTTGTGTCCCCTGCCTCCTGTTACCATCCGGCCTAGATGCACAGTTCGGGACCCCCTACCCGAGATCCGCCGGTTATGACACCGACAATGGGGAACCCGGTATTTCAAAAAAAATCCTACGATCACGCATGATCTATCTAGGAGATGCATAGGAACAAGAGGGGAGAGTGTGTCTACGTACCGTCATAGACCAAAAGCGGAAGCGTTAAGCAACACGGTTGATGTAGTCGAATGTCTTCGTGATCCAACCGATCAAGTACCGAACGTACGGCACCTCCGCGATCTGCACACGTTCAGCTCGGTGACGTCTGTCGGTGTCAAAACCGGCGGATCTCGCGTAGGGGGTCCCCAACTGTGCGTCTAAGGCGGATGGTAACAGGAGGCAGGGGACACGATGTTTTACCCAGTTTCGGGCCCTCTTGATGGAGGTAAAACCATACGTCCTGCTTGATTTATTCTTGATGATATAAGTGTTACAAGAGTTGATCTACCACGAGATCGGAGAGGCTAAACCCTAGAAGCTAGCCTATGGTATGATCGTATGTTGTCCTACGGACTAAAACCCTCCTGTTTATATAGTACCAGAGGGGGCTAGGGTTACACAAGGTCGGTTACAAAGGAGGAGATCTACATATCCGTATTGCCTAGCTTGCCTTCCACGCCAAGTAGAGTCCCATCCGGACACGAGATGAAGTCTTCGATCTTGTATCTTCATAGTCTAACATTCCGACCAAAGGATATAGTCTGGCTATCCGGAGAGCCCCTAATCCAGGACTCCCTTGGTAGCCCCTGAACCAGGCTTCAATGACGACGAGTCCGGCACACAGTATTGTCTTCGGCATTGCAAGGCGGGTTCCTCCTCCGAATACACCACAGAAGAATTTGAATACAAGGATAGTGTCTGACCCTGTAAAATAATTTCCACATATCACCGTAGAGAGAATAATATTTCCACAAATCTAATCTGCTGACACGTTTTGGCAACATGACTTCATGACATGGCCTGGTGATTATTCGAACCGTTTCCTTTAACCAGCCCCGCACATAACGTGAGGCAGTTTCTTGACGCGTCTTGTCAAAGCAGAGATCGTGTCCCCCTTATTACAGGATTCTCATCAATACGGGCGTGGGTAACCCAACCACGCGTAGGACTCCTAGATTTTAGGCAAGTCCCAAACGGCCACGAGGAGGACTGAGGGAGTCCTGGATTAGGGGGTATCCGGACAGCCAGATTATATCCTTTGGCCGGACTATTGGACTATGAAGATACAAGATTGAAGACTTCGTCTCGTGTCCGGATGGGACTCTACTTGGCGTGGAAGGCAAGCTAGGCAATACGGATATGTATATCTCCTCCTTTGTAACCGACCTTGTGTAACCCTAGCCCCCTCCGGTGTCTATATAAACCGAGGGTTTTAGTCCGTAGGACAACATACAATCATACCATAGGCTAGCTTCTAGGGTTTAGCCTCTCCGATCTCGTGGTAGATCAACTCTTGTAATACTCATATCATCAAGAATAAATCAAGCAGGACATAGGGTTTTACCTCCATCAAGAGGGCCCGAACCTGGGTAAAACATCGTGTCCCCTACTTCCTGTTACCATCCGCCTTAGACGCACAGTTCGGGACCCCCTACCCAAGATCCACCGGTTTTGACACCGACATTGGTGTTTTCATTGAGAGTTCCTCTGTGACGTTGCTGTAAGGAAGGATGCCTCGTCTCGTTGTTAAAAGCAACATTACCGCCGGGGGAGCTTTGGCTGTCGGCCAAACTCTCCGGCTAGGCAGTTTCGTCGTGACTGCCTGTTCGGCCGCTGCACCGACGATGACTTCTCGGGTCATCAAAAACAGCCTCCACGTCGGCTCGGAAGTCGCCGAGCAGATGGATCCAATGGAGCTCTCTTCCCTAAACGAACTCTTGGATCGCATCGCTGCCTTGGGAGTCACTACGGACTATGATCGGATTGGGCTTAAACCCGATCAAAGGGAGATTAACTATCCATCGGTCACCCATCACGTTAGAGGAACAATGCGGCAACTCTTCCTCTATTTTGAGGACTAACTATGTCCGGATTCCTGAGCTCTCCGAGCCGGATACCCGCTTACGGGAGGACATCACCCAAGCCCTGAACCTAGAATCAGGCAGTGGGCCAGACTTATCGGGTAACACTCCGGAACCCGAACTTCCAAGATTGGAAACTCCTCGGCCCCTGGGTCTCAGATCGGGTAGGGGTTTGGACTCAAATCCACCCACCCACCCAGACATAAACAATCTTTCCCACATCAGGCAAGAGCCCCATGAAACAGTACATCATTATTGGGCCAGATTCCTCCTTGTGATGAACAAGGTTAAGGACTGTCGTGAGGAAGATGCAGTATCACTTTTCTGCAATAATTGCACGAACAAGGGAATCCTTAACGCCTTAAGTCGCCGTGACATATCATGCTTCGCTAACTTGGCGTCCATAGTACGAAAGTACTGTGCGATGGAAAATGCCTAGAAAACCGAAACAAAATTTTGGGATAATCCCGCTCCGAATACACACCCAGTCCGAAGTAAAAGGGTGCACTATCGTAAGACACCCGAGCTAGTTGCAAAGAAACAAAAACCCTCTACAGGGCATGAAACCGTACTGGAGGGATGGCTTAACGGACCCTGCAAAATTCATAGTACAACGGATACAGTACCAACACACAGCCTTAGAGCATGTTGGATACTCCGGCAGGTGGCCAAAAGTGGTGAGGATCTTCTTATCCCAAATGCCATAGAGCACCATCCCGTGGATAACAATACGGTGTTAACAGTCTTCGAGACCTTTGCATCAAATAATAGGTGCAAGCGAACACTCCGCAGCATGGCCGAAATCTGCCATGTAGCAGCAATAAATCCATGGAGTGACACGGCTATTACCTCCAATGCCAGTGATGAACCTAAATTCCGAACAGCCCGAGCACCAGCCGCACTGGTCCTCGGTCCAATTGTGGACGGCTTTCGACTCACCAAAGTACTCATGGACGGCGGCAGCGGATTAAACCTCATCTATGAGGAAACTCTTCAAAAAAGGAAATAGACTGGAACCGCATTGAGCAAAGTAGCACAACCTTCAAGGGAATCATACCCAGTCGGGAGGCACAATGCGCTAGGAAAATCACACTAGATGTGGTATTCGGTACGCCAGAGAATTATAGGTCCGAAGAAATTACATTTCAAGTGGCCCCATTCAGCAGTGGATACCACGCCCTTTTAGGACTTGAGGCATTCACAGTCTTCCAAGTCGTACCCCATTATGGGTACATGAAGGTCAAAATGCCCGGGCCCAACGGAATCATCACCCTCGTCAGTGATCCGGACACAGCACTCCGCGCCGAAAACAAAACAGCCGCACTGGCCCTCGAGGCATTATCCGAAGCCCTCTCGGCCGAGGAATTAGCCACGCTACGCTCCATAGTGAAATAGTCAAATTCCACATCTTTTAAACCAGCTCTTTTAAACAACTCGATAAGAGACCCAAGTCCACCTCTTTTAAACCAGTGGATGAAATAGTCAAATTCCAAGTCCACCCAACAGACCCTACAAAAACAACCTCCATCGGGCCATAGTTAAACCCCGTCGTGGACGCCGCACTACGAGAGTTCCTGCACGAGAATTGGGACATATTCGCCTGGCACCCCTCAGACATGCCAGGAATCCCACGCAGGCTGGCCGAGCATAGCCTCAATATCCTAAAGGGATTCAAGCCGGTCGAGCAAGCTCTTCGGCATTTCTTCGAACCTAAGAGACAGGCCATGGGAGAGGAACTAGCCAAGTTATTGGAGGCCGGATTCATCAGAGAAATAAAACACCCGGACTGGCTAGCAAACCTTGTGATGGTACCAAAGAAGGATAAATCCTGGCGCCTTTGTGTCGATTTCAAGGACCTCAATAAAGCTTGCCCAAAGGACCCATTCCCCCTCCCCCGCATCGATCAAATTATCGATGCTACCGCAGGACACGAGTCATTGTGTTTCCTCGACGCATACTCCGGTTACCATCAAATCAAGATGGCGGAGTCTAACCAAGCCGCAACGGCATTCATCACACTATACGGTCCCTTCTATTTCAACACAATGCCTTTTGGGCTCAAAAACGCCGGCGCAACATACCAGCGCATGATTCAGACATGTCTGGAGAAACAAATCGGCAAAACAGTAGAGGCATACGTAGACGATGTGGTCATCAAAACCAAACACATCGACTCTTTGATAGACGACTTGAGGCTCATGTTCGACAACCTCCGAACATACGACATCAAGCTCAATCCGGAAAAATGCGTTTTCGGCATACCAGCCGGAAAGCTCCTGGGTTTCATTGTCTCCAGTAGAGGTATTGAAGCTAATCCGGCCAAAATCCGAGCTTTGTCACAGTTGGCTACCCCAACAGACCTCAAACAAATCCAGAAGTTAAGAGGATGCGTGGCGGCTTTAAGCCATTTTATCTCCCGCTTAGGAGAAAATGCTTTAACCCTTTATCGCCTCCTTTGGTGCACCGAACACTTTGAGTGGATGGACGCTGCCACAGCCGGATTGGAAGAAATAAAGGCCATTTTGGCAACCAACCCAATCCTGGCCACGCCAAACATCGGCGAACCAATGCTGTTGTACATTGCGGCAACTCATCAAGTTGTAAGCGCAGTGCTCGTCGTCGAACGAGAAGCTGACGGACATAAATTCCCTCTTCAAAAGCCGGTATACAAACCTCGATGAGCTATTAAGTCGCAAGTATTGGCCGACTTTGTCGCCAAATGGACGGAGGCCGAACACCCTAAAGAGTACGGCGCATACTCCAATTAGATCATGCACTTCGAAGGTTCTAAAATGCTGGCTGGTCTAGGGGCTGGCGTCGTCCTGACGTCCCCAACCGGAGATACCATTCAGTATGTACTGCAAATATTGTACACAGACTCCAACAATGCAGCTGAATACGAAACTCTGTTGCATGGTCTTCGGATGGCAGTCTCCATGGGCATTCAACGCCTGGAGGTGCGTGGGGATTCAAACCTTGCAATATCCCAAATAAATGGAGACTTTGACGCCAAGGATCCGAAAATGGCGGCCTACCGAAACGCCGTTCTAAAATGCTGGCTGGTCTAGGGGCTGGCGTCGTCCTGACGTCCCCAACCGGAGATACCATTCAGTACGTACTGCAAATATTGTACACAGACTCCAACAATGCAGCTGAATACGAAGCTCTGTTGCATGGTCTTCGGATGGCAGTCTCCATGGGCATTCAACGCCTGGAGGTGCGTGGGGATTCAAACCTTGCAATATCCCAAATAAATGAAGACTTTGACGCCAAGGATCCGAAAATGGCGGCCTACCGAAATGCCGTCCTAAACATGTCAGCTCGATTCGAGGGGCTCGAATTTCACCATGTGACTCGGGAAAACAATCAGGCGGCGGATATCCTCGCCCGCATCAGCGCAAAACACAATGCGGTCCCCCCAACATCTTTCTGGAAAGGTTTTCAAGCCATTCGTAGTATGGGAAGGGGACACCGGTAACAATAGTCCGGACCCGGCCAAAATGCCCGATACCGAACACACTGAAACAATCGGAGGCTCCGCCACCAAAATAACACCTTCAACCCATGTAATAATGGCCATCATAGCCCCGTGGACAACACCATTCCTGGCCTACCTAACTAGGCAGGAACTTCCGGAGGACCAAAATGAGGCACGCTTGAAAGGATCGTGAAGAGGTGTCTAGAGGGGGGGGTGATTAGACACTAAGTGCCAAAAGTTGCAGTTTTTAATATTATTAAGTTTAAGTGGAGTTTAAGCACAAGTTTAACAAACACAATACATATCAAGCAAGCATGCAATGAGTATATGAGCAGCGGAAAGTAAAGCATGCAACATGCAAGAATTTAAAGAGAAGGGTTTGGAGTATTCAAACGCAATTGGAGACATAGATGTTTTTGTCGTGGTTCCGATAGGTGGTGTTATCGTACATCCACGTTGATGGAGACTTCAACCCATGAAGGGTAACGGTTGCGCGAGTCCACGAAGGGTCCACGAAGAAGCAACATTGTCTATTCCATCACGGTCGTCGCCCATGAAGGACTTGCCTCACTAGCGGTAGATCTTCACGAAGTAGGCGATCTCCTTGCCCTTACAAACTCCTTGGTTCAACTCCACAATCTTGTTGGAGGCTCCCAAGTGACACCTAGCCAATCTAGGAGACACCACTCTCCAAGAAGTAACAAATGGTGTGTTGATGATGAACCCCTTGCTCTTGTGCTTCAAATGATAGTCTCCCCAACACTCAACTCTTTCTCACAGGATTTGGATTTGGATTTGGTGGAAAGAAGATTTGAGTGGAAAGCAACTTGGTAAAGGCTAGAGATCAAGATTCATATGGTTGGAATGGAATATCTTGACCTCAACACAAGTGTAGGTGGTTCTCTCTCAGAAAATGTGTATTGGAAGTGTAGGTATGTTCTGATGGCTCTCTCCACGAATGAAGAGTGGGTGGAGGGGTATATATAGCCTCCACACAAAATCTAATCGTTACACACAATTTGCCAAACTCGGTGGGACCGAATGGTTAAACTCAGTCGGACTGATTCAGCAAACCTCGTGACCGTTAGGATTTTCGGTGGGACTGAGATGCAACTCGGTAGGACCGATATGGTTAGGGTTAGGGCATAACGTAATCTCGGTGTGACCGATTACACAAACTCGGTGGGACCGATTTTGGTAATAAGCTAACCAGAGAGTTGGTCAGGCAAACTCGGTGAGACCGATTACACAAACTCTGTGGGACCGATTTTTCTAATAAGCTAACCGGAGGGTTTGCATTGTAATCTCGGTAGTACCGATTGCTCAAACTCGGTGAGACCGATTTTGGTAATGGACATACACAGAGAGATTACAATCCCATCTCGGTGAGACCGAGATCCCTATCGGTGAAACCGATTTGCTAGGGTTTGTGGCAGTGGCTATGACATCTGAAACTCAGTGGCGCCGGATAGATAGAATTGGTGGGGCCGAGTTTGACTTTTGGTTTAGGTCATATGTGTATGTGGGAAGGTAGTTGAGGGTTTTGGAGCATATCACTAAGCACTTTGAGCAAGCAAGCCATTAAGCAACACCTCATCCCCTCTTGATAGTATTGGCTTTTCCTATAGACTCAATGTGATCGTGGATCACTAAAATAGAAAATGTAGAGTCTTGATCTTGAAGCTTGAGCCAATCCATTGTCCTTAGCATCTTGAAGGGGTTCCACATCCTCTAGTCCATGCCACTCCATTGTTGAACTTATCTGAAACGTACTAGGTAAAAGTGTTAGTCCAACAAGAGATATGTTGACATTAATTACCAAAACCACACAGGGAGCACTTGTGCTTTCAATCTCCCCCTTTTTGGTAATTGATGACAACATACATCAAAGCTTTAGATAAAGATATAGAGAATAGCAAGTAAAGCTTTGGAAAGACATGTAACATGCATAGGCTCCCCCTAGATGTATGCAATCATGTGAATATTGAATATAGGAGCATGTGAATGCGTAAACATGATAGAGTAAGCAATGTGTTACATGTATCTTGGCTATATGCATCAGAGCAAATGATGTGAATGTGAGAAATGTACCTTCATGCTCATGAGTCCTTCTTGCAAACAGTATGTACATCAGCAAGAACTTCTCATTCACATGACTGTGATGCATATACCTACCTTGTGGTCTTGAGTTGGCTTAGGATGGGATGAACCTGCGCAAACAAGGTTAAATAACACAGATACACCTACTGACCAGAGCAAGCAAGAGAAACCACAAGAGAACCAAGACTGGGATGACATGTAGAGTGAGTACTAAGTACCACATTGGATATAGACATGTCCCCAAAGGTAAAGATATGCAATAAAATCAGAGATTTCCTTCCCTTAGATGTCTTGCTCCCCCTGAATCTGCATGGGATATTGGGAGAAGATAGGGAACAGAAAATCAGAGCAACAAAAAAGGAAACGACAGAGCTTGAGCTAAAGCAAGCAACCAAACATGTCTTTCCCCTCTTAAAGACATGTGACATCTCTCCTCTTGAACACCAAGCATCTGGGGTCTTTGATGATATTACTTTCTCATAGTTGAGAAACTCTCTCCCCCTGAGTATTCTCTCTTTCTCCCCCTATAGGAAGGATTAAGCTTTGATGTGATCTCTCTCTCCCCCTTTGACATCAATTTCCAAGAAGGGCTCTTCTGGACATGTGATACAAATGGGTTGGTCCTCGAGTCACAGAGCAAAGCAACATGTCTAATATGATGCTGGTAGAGGACAAGAATCATTGAGTGGAGCTGGAGCAAACAGAAATCAGGAATAAGTGGCAAGTTGGTTTTCCTATGGTGGAATCGGTGACTCCAAGTTGTGTGCTTCGGTTGCACCAAAAGATTTCGGTTGGGCCGAAGAGAACAAACTGGTGTGACCGAGTTCATTAGAGTGAAACCACTTGTCACCTCAACTCACTAGACAAGTAAGATCTCACAAGGATAGGCAAGGAATTTACTGAAAGATTTGCAATGAATTGGATGCAGAAAATGCAGAACAAAAAGGAAAGAAAAGAAACTGAAAGTTCTAGATGAGGGGAAACAAATATGCAAGAGACAAAAGCACGGAGAGACACACAAGAACTTCATCTAGAGATGGTCGGCGACAAAGTCACCTATGTTAGAGTATATTGACTTAGGAGTCAAGTGAGAGCACTTGATCATAGGTCATACTCATCATTTAAGCTCAAAATGGGGTTACCATTTTTCGTTTAAGCCTTTTGATGTATTCACATCTTGTAGAGTTTCTTTGACTCATGACTTGGAGTAAAGCTTCTCTAAGATGGAATAACATACCTTGGGTGGTGGT
Source organism: Triticum dicoccoides (assembly GCF_002162155.2). NCBI lineage: Eukaryota > Viridiplantae > Streptophyta > Magnoliopsida > Poales > Poaceae > Triticum > Triticum dicoccoides. The sequence continues at coordinate 125,629,160 of NC_041386.1, read as the reverse complement.
GTTGATCTTGCTCATGTAGTTGAACTTGTGCGGGTTGCTCAAGGTTGATGTAGTTCATCAAGGGTTGGGAGCACCACTTGGAGTTTGAGTTCAGCTACCTACATGGGTTAGCTTTGCAAGGAAGAGCACTTGTGTATCCAAAATGACAATCATGAGACTCAACATAGAATTTGCCAAAGGATATGTTTGAATGGTTTCGTGCTTCCTTGTCTTCAACCACCATTGTGTAGAGACTTGGTGATGTAGAGATTGCTCAAGATGTGAGTGAGTTGCAATCTCATAGATTTAGATTCAACCAAGTACCTACACGGGTTAGATAACATGCAAGGTACAAACATATCCAAGACATATGAATAGCATTATAAGAGAAATATCGAGGATTAGTCATAGGCTCATGCCCCGCATGTATCAAATGGAGTTCCAACTCCAAGTTTGAAGCATCAATGATGTTCAATTCACCTCTCAGCCTGCAAAACACTTTCTCATCAAGTGGTTTAATGAATATATCCGCCAATTGCTTATCGGTGCGAACATGGTTAAAATTAATGTCCCCTTTTGCAACATGATCTCGAATGAAATGATGACGAACTTCAATATGCTTAGTTCGAGAATGTTGCACGGGATTGTGAGCAATCTTAATAGCACTTTCATTGTCACATAGCAATGGAACATGTTTCACATATATCCCATAATCTTTAAGAGTTTGGGTCATCCAAAGTAATAGAGCACAACATGAACCAGCGACAATGTATTCCGCTTCGGCGGTGGATAAGGATACCGAGTTTTGTTTCTTGGAACACCAAGACACAAGAGATCTACCAACGAATTGGATTTTCTATGAACCTTGTCTCTGGCATAGTCCGAATCAGAGTAGCCAACAAGATCAAAAGAGGACCTTTTAGGATACCAAATGCCAAAATTTGGTGTATGGATTAGGTATCTCACTATCCTTTTCACAGCCTTAAGATGACACTCTTTAGGAGCAGCTTGATATCGTGCACACATGCACACTTAGAATAATATCGGGACAAGAGGCACATAGATATAACAATGAACCAATCATAGAGTGATAAACCTTTTGATCAACCGGTTCACCATCTTTGGTCAAATCAAGATGTCCACTAGTAGGCATGGGTGTACTCATACCTTTGCATTCTTGCATATTGAACTTCTTGAATAAGTCCTTGGTGTACTTCGTTTGAGAGACAAAGGTACCTTCCTTAGTTTTCTTGATTTGCAAACCGAGAAAGAATTTGAGTTCACTCATCATAGACATCTCAAACTTCTCCGACATTAGCTTTCCAAACTTCTCACTAAAATGAGGGCTAGTTGAACCAAATATGATACCATCAACATAAATTTGTGACACAAATAGTTCTCCATTAACCTTTTTAGTAAAAAGAGTAGAATCAATTTTACCAATTTCAAAGCCTTTTTCAATAAGGAACTTGGTCAAGCATTTATACCATGCTCTAGGAGCTTGTTTAAGACCATAAAGGGCTTTGTGAAATTTGTAAACATGATTAGGTTTCTTAGGATTGACGAAGCCGGGAGGTTGCTTAACATAAACTTCCTCCTCAATTTTTCCATTTAGAAAAGCACTTTTAATGTCCATTTGGTACAAGGTGATATCATGGTGATTAGCATAAGCAAGTAAGATGTGAATGGACTCAAGTCTAGCAACGGGAGCATATGTCTCACCATAGTCCATACCTTCAACTTGTGTGTAGCCTTGGGCGACGAGACGTGCTTTGTTGCGAACCACTTGTCCATCTTCATCTTGCTTGTTGTGAAACACCCATTTGGTACCAATGATATTGTGGTTGTTGTCGGGCTTCTCGACCAATGTCCACACTTGATTTCTCTCAAAGTTGTGTAGATCTTCATGCATAGCGTTTATCCAGTCCAGATCCTCCAATGCTTCTTCAACCTTCATAGGTTCAATGCTAGAGATGAATGAGTAATGTTCACAAAAGTTAGCTAAACGAGTTCTAGAGCGAGTGATTCTCCCGGTTTGGATATCATTGTAGATTTGCTCGACGGGATGATCCTTAGCAATTCTTGCTCGAACTCATGAAAGCTTTTGCTTGGGTCGGGGTGGAACATCCTCTTAATCTTGTGCTTCTTCTTGGCCTTCTTCATTGTTGACGTTGTCGTTCTCTTGTCATGGTGGAGAAGGAGGTTGTTGATGTTCATCTTGGTGCGCTTCCTCGTTTTCTTCATCTTGGCGTGTCCCACTTGTGGATGCTTCCATATCAACTCTTGGTTCACCTTGTCGTGAGCTAGAAGCTTCCACTTGGACGGACGAGGTACTCTCCTTCACTTCCGTTGGACGAATCTTGCCAATGGACAAGTCTTGAATTGCTTCCGAAGGGTCCTTGTCTCCTACATCAATTGGCAATTGCTCTACTTGCGAGCCGTTAGATTCATCAAACTTCACATCTACCGTCTCTTCAACCTTTCGGGTGAAATTGTTGTAGACACGGTAAGTGTGAGAGTTTGAGCCATAACCAAGTAGGAAACCTTCATGAGATTTAGGAGCAAATTTAGAACGACGATGCTTATCAAGAATGTAGCACTTTTAGCCGAATACTCGAAAGTATCCAACTTGGGGTTTGTCACCGATGAGGAGCTCGTATGCCGTCTTGCCGAGTAGCTTGTGAAGATACAAGCGATTTGTTGCATGACAAGCTGTCTCAACCGCTTCCTCCCAAAAGTGCTTTGGCATTTTGTACTCATCAAGCATCGTTCTTGCCATCTCGATAAGAGTCCGGTTCTTCCTTTCAACAACTCCATTTTGTTGAGGTGTGTACGTAGCCGAGAACTCGTGTGAAATCCCTTCTTCGTCAAGAAAGGTGTCCACATTTGCGTTCTTGAACTTCGTTCCGTTGTCGCTCCGAACCTTCTTGATCTTCACATCAAACTGATTTTGGGCCTTCCTAGCGAAGTTTTTGAAGATCCTTTGGACCTGCGATTTGTCATCAAGAAAGAACACCCACGTAATTCTTGAAAAATCATCAACTATGACTATACCAAATGAGTTACCACCGAGACTCTTGTAGGCATTTGGACCAAAGAGATCCATGTGAAGTAGCTCGAGTGGTCCTCTTGTGGTCATGATGTTCTTCGCGCGGTGACTTCCTCCAACTTGTTTCCCTGCTTGACAAGCACTACAAAGTCTATTCTTGTCAAATATGACATCTTTTATTCCAAGGATATGATCACCTTTAATAAGCTTATCAAGATTTCGCATACCAACATGACCTAGTCTTCTATGCCACAACTAGCCTTTAGAAGATTTGGTAATTAAGCAAGTTCTAGGTTGAGCCTTTTTAGTGAAATCAACAATGTAAAGATCTCCTCTACGTATACCGGTAAAGACCATTTTATGATTGTCTCTACGAAACACTTGGCAATCTACTTCAGTGAATAAGACATTGAAACCGAAATCCACAAGTCTAGAAACTGAAAGTAAATTGTATCCAAGGGATTCAACGAGCATGACATTTTGTATGGAGCTATCATGTGAGATGGCCACCTTACCAAGGCCAACCACCTTACCCTTTGAATTATCACCAAAAGTGACATATTTTCGAGGGCCGTCGTTTTCACCAAGCTCATGGAACATATCTTTATCTCCGGTCATATGATCAGTACATCTACTATCAAGGACCCATTCCTTTCCTCCAGCCATGTAGCCGCGAAGATTTGCCATAAGACCAAAATGCCTCATTGCATCATCAAGATCATAGTCACTATCATCATCCTCATCATAGTATCCATGTTCAACATCGTCTTGTGATTGATCAATTCCTAGAGATGGTAATTCATTAGATAAATGATCATTACAATGGTTACCTTTATGAATTCTAATAGCTTCGGATATGATATCGCTAATGATTCCAACATTTCCTTTAGCACGCATGAGATTGGTAAGCTCAAATAGACAATCACCAAAGCTAGGATCACTAGAGTTCATCTTACTCAAGGCAATAGACTTATGGATAATTTCGTCTAAATTTTTCAAGGAATAATCTGGAAATCGTTCCTCAAGAAATCTCCATATGGTATAGGCACACTTGAGAGTAGGCAAACATCTAATCAAGTTTCTAGGCAAGCCTCTAATGATGAGATCAACAGTTCTAAGATTGCGAATCATGTCAATATCTTCATCTAGGGTAGGGTGCAAAGGATCAACATGAGGTGCACAAGGGCTAGTAATGTACTTGTTCAAATGATATTCATTGAAAATCTCAAGCATTTCATTTTTCCACTCATGAAAATACTCTCCATCAAGAATAGGCACTCTATGTCTAAGACTCCCCAAAGTAGACACATCCATCTTCCTCCAATGGTGTTTAAACCAAGGCAATGGAGACCAAAGCTCTGATACCAATTGAAAGGATCGAGAAGAGGTGTCTAGAGGGGGTGATTAGACACTAAGTGCCAAAAGTTGCAGTTTTTAATATTCTTAAGTTTAAGTGGAGTTTAAGCACAAGTTTAATAAAGACAATACATATCAAGCAAGCATGCAATGAGTATATGAGCAGCGGAAAGTAAAGCATGCAACTTGCAAGAATGTAAAGAGAAGGGTTTGGAGTATTCAAACGCAATTGGAGACACAGATGTTTTTGTCGTGGTTCCGATAGGTGGTGCTATCGTACATCCATGTTGATGGAGACTTCAACCCACGAAGGGTAACGGTTGCGCGAGTGAAAGTGCAACTATCCCTAGGTGGTTTTGGTAATTCATAACAACATATATCTCATTGAGCTAATACTATTCCAAGCTGATTATTTCAGGAAAGCTCAATGATTGGCATGGCATGGATGTGAAAGTGGAACCCTCAAAATGCTAAGGACAAAGGATTGGCTCAAGCTCAAAAGCTCAAGACTCTTCATTTTATATTTTAGTGATCCAAGATCACATTGAGTCTTTAGGATAAGCCAATACTATCAAGGAGGGATGAGGTGTTGCTTAATGAGCCTCTTGCTTCATGTGCTTAGTGATATGCTCCAAAACCCTCAACTACTTTCCCATATCCACATATGACCTAAACCCTAAGCCAAACTCGGTCCTACCGATTCTTCCTATCCGGCGCCACCGAGTTTCACTTGTCATTAGCCACTGCCAAACCCTAGCAATTCGGTCCTACTGATAGGGATCTCGGTCTCACCGAGATGGGGTTGCAAACTCTCTGTTTCCCTTTCGTAACTTTCCAGTCCCACCGAAAGAGCGAATCAGTCCCGCCGAGATTGCAATGTAAACTCAGTGTTTCCCCTTTGTAACTTTTCGGTCTCACCGAGTTCCACTCGGTCTCACCGAAAGAGCAAATCGGTCCCACCGAGTTTGCCTGACCAACTCTCTGGTTAGCTAATTACCAAATTCGGTCTCACCGAGTTTGTGTAATCGGTCTCACCGAGATTACGTTATGCCCAAACCCTAACCGTATTGGTCCTACCGAGTTGCATATCAGTCCCACCGAAAATCACTAACGGTCACTAGGTTTACATTTTTGGTCCGACCGAGCTTATTGATTCGGTCCCACCGAGATTGGAAAACTGTGTAATGGTTGGATTTTGTGTGGAGGCTATATATACCCCTCCACCTTCTTCTCATTCGAGGAGATAGCCATCAGAACACACACACCATTCCAACTCATATGTTCTGAGAGAGAACCACCTACTCATGTGTTGAGACCAAGACATTCCATTCCTACCATATGAATCTTGATCTCTAGCCTTCCCAAGTTGCTTTCCACTCAAACCCTCTTTCCACCAAATCCAAAGAGAGTTGAGTGTTGGGGAGACTATCATTTGAAGCACAAGAGCAATGAGTTCATTACCTACACACCATTTGTTACTTTTTGGAGAGTGGTGTCTCCTAGATTGGCTAGGTGTCACTTGGGAGCCTCCGACGAGATTGTGGAGTTGAACCAAGGAGTTTGTAAGGGCAAGGAGATCGCCTACTTCGTGAAGATCTACCGCCAGTGAGGCAAGTCCTGTGTGGGTGTTGGCTATGGTGGGATAGGCAAGGTTGCTTCTTCGTGGAACCTTTGTGGGTGGTTGCTTCTTCATGGACCCTTCGTGGGTGGAGCCCTGTGTGGACTCGTGCAACCGTTACCCTTGGGTGGAGCCCTGTGTGGACTCGCACAACCGTTACCCTTCGTGGGTTGAAGTCTCCATCAACGTGGATGTAGGATAGCACCACATATCCGAACCACGGGAAAAACATCCGTGTCTCCAATAGCGTTTGAATTCTCCAAACCCTTCCCTTTACATTCTTGCAAGTTGCATGCTTTACTTTCCGCTGCCTATATACTCTTTGCATGCTTGCTTGAATTATGTGATGATTGCTTGACTTGTCCCAAATTAGCTAAAATCTGCCAAGAACTAAAATTGGGAAAAGGTTAAGTTTTTTTTATTTGGTCAAGTAGTCTAATCACCCCCCCCCCCTCTAGACATACTTTTGATCCTACAAGTGGTATTAGAGCTTTGGTCTCCATTTGCTTGATCTCCATAGCTTTTGGTGGTCATAGCCTTGGTTTCACAACCTAGGAGAGTATGGCATCTAGCGAGGGAAATT
>NC_041386.1:125502919-125622205 GCF_002162155.2 Triticum dicoccoides | reverse complement strand
TTTGCTTTGATCTCCATAGCTTTTGGTGGTCATAGCCTTGGTTTCACAACCTAGGAGAGTATGGCATCTAGCGAGGGAAATTATCACCGTAGAGGTCCTTACTTTGATGGTACTAATTTTGCTAGTTGGAAGCATAAAATGAAAATGCATATTCTTGGACATAACCCTGCCGTTTGGGCTATTGTGTGTGTTGGTTTGCAAGGTGACTTCTTTGATGGGAGAGAACCGAACCGTGAAGCTACCGCGGATGAGTTGAAGATGTTGCAATACAATGCTCAAGCTTGTGATATTCTCTGCAATGGATTGTGCCCCAAAGAATTCAACAAAATCAGCCGCCTTGAGAATGCAAAGGAAATTTGGGACACTTTGATTGATATGCATGAAGGTACCGACTCTGTCAAGGAATCCAAATTGGATGTGCTTCAAAGCCAACTTGACAAGTTCAAGATGAAGGATGGTGAAGGTGTCGCCGAAATGTACTCTAGGCTTGCTCTCATCACAAATGAGATTGCCGGCTTAGGAAGTGAAGAGATGACCGATAGATTCATCATCAAGAAGATTCTAAGAGCCTTGGATGGAAAATATGATACCGTGTGCACATTGATCCAAATGATGCCCAATTACAAAGATCTCAAGTCAACGGAAGTGATTGGAAGAATTGTTGCTCATGAGATGTCACTTAAGGATAAAGAGGAACTTCACAACAAATCAAGTGGTGCCTATAAAGCCTCATGTGAAGCCCCTACATCATCAAGTGAGAAACAAGAGTTCAATGAAGAATTGAGCTTAATGGTGAAGAACTTCAACAAGTTCTACAAGAGTAGAAGCAAAGATAGAAGCTTCAAGTCAAGGTCCTACAATGACAAAAGATCTTCTAGTCGAGAGCAAAACTGCTACAATTGTGGAAGACCCGGACACTATTCCAATGAGTGTACGGCTCCCTACAAGAGAAGAGAAGATTCTCCAAAAAGAAGAAGCAAAGAATCACCACCAAGAGAGAGAAGGAGTAGAGATGATCGTTATGAACAAAGATACTCACGGAGAAGCAAGGATTCGGAAAGGAAGGAAAAATCATCAAGGAGCTACACAAGACGAAGACATCAATCTCATGTTAGTGAATGGGTATCCGGCTCCGACTCCGTCAGCCACTCCGAGAGAAGTTATTACTCCGGCTCCGAAGATACTCAAGATGAAGGTGTTGCCGGTCTAGCACTTGTGTCAACCAACTCCTACGACATATTTGACTCACCAAATGAGGGAATTGGAAGATGCCTCATGGCCAAAGGTCCTAAGGTAACACACCCCGAGTATGTTGATTCCAATAGTGATGAAGATGACTTGTTAGGTGATGATTTGCTTGTTGACAACTCTAGTGATGAATACTATGATGAAAGACAAATTAATCATTCTAATCAAGATAAAACGAATGACAATGATAAGGAGAAGATTGAGTCTCTAACTAAAGAACTAAAAACTCTTAAGTTAGCTCATGACACTATCTTCGAAGATCATCGAGAACTTTTAAGAGCTCATGAGAAATTACGCTTTGAAAAGCTCAATCTTGAGCAAGAGCATGAGTTCTTAAAAGCAATCAATGATGATCTCCACAAGAAAAGTTCTTCTTACATTGCCAAGCGTTTACTCTTATCCACTTACATGCCTCAAGTCAAGTCTAACAAGAAAGATTCTTCCTCTAGCAGTAACAATGATCATGTTAAATCCAATATTGTTGCTTCTAGTAGTTCTCTTGATTCCACTAATGATTCTCTTAGCCAAGTTACACTTGAGCAAGAAAATAGCTTATTGAAGGGAATTATAGAGAAAGGAGTGTACAAAAGCCTTGCCGGGAGTAAGCAATTCGAGGAAATTGTGCGCAAGCAAGGAATGCACCGGAAGAATCAAGGTGTTGGTTTTGAACGAAAGTTCAATGCCAATGGAGTTGAGTGGGAAGAAGATCAATACCCCAAGACAAAGTTTGTCCCTCAACAAGAGAAGTATACTTCTTTCAAGGGGTCACAAGCTCAAGATGATCTTCCACCACAAGACTACAAGCAAAAAGGCAAGGACAAGCTTCAAGAGGAAATCGATGCATTTGAAGAAGCTCCAAAGACCTTAGTCAAGTGGATTCCCAAGACTACTTCAAGTTCCACTTCATCAAGTATGACTACAACTCCAAGGATTCCCATCAAGATGGTGTGGATCCAAAAGAAGAAGAACTAGAGAGTTCTTGAGGGTGACTCCGCCAACATACTTCACTCTTATCATTTTGGCAAGAACAAGTGCAATCAACTTCCACATCTTGCACTAGTTCAAGGAGTCACAAACCCTCTTGTTGGTAAGACAAGGGACAAGGTGACCTAAAAGTTTTCATGGACATCATCCTTTGTGTGCATCACTCTATGTCTATGGATATCCTTGCTTGTTCCTTGTGGGACTAACCCATGTAGGTATTGAAAGTGCAATTCACTCAAATGGATAGCTCCAAGAGATCTACATCAACATTGAGCATCCACATCTTCAATATCTACATGAAGTCATCATCGACAAAACCCAAGGTTAGTTCATCCCTCTTAGGGGGGATATCACTCTAGGGGGAGATTTACTCTAAGACTTGAGCTAAAGCAACTCTAAAGATGTGAACAAAACAATGCTTTATGTAAAAGTGGTAACCCCACTTGAGCTTAAACGATGAGTATGACCTATGATCAAGTGCTCTCACTTGACTCCTAAGTCAATATACTCATATATAGATGACCTAGTCATCGCAAATTGCTTGATAGATGCTAGAATTGGTTGTGCATGCCTTGTCACATATTTCAGTTGCATCTTATTGTGTGAGCATGCTGGTTGCACATTTTACTCATTCGAGGACATCCACTTGTTGTTTTGAGTGTTTGGTTTTATCTTCTTTTGCCAAGTGGATGGACAAGAATGCCTAAGAACCTCCTCTAGCTATCTATGCTCTTCTCGTCTCAAACTCTATTCATGCTGCATCACAAAATTTGATCAAGTAAGATTCGAACCACTCTGTGTGAGGAGTGCTCGGAGTCCCCAATTCGTCATAGACTTAAACTTCCAAAACCTCTTTATGATTCTCGGTCTGACCGATAGTCCACTTTCGGTCCTACCGAGATAATTACGTTGATCTAGGTTTTCGATCTCGGTGCAACCGATTTGAACTTTTCGGTCACACCGAGTTTCAGTAACTGCACGCAGTTATGAATCTCGGTGCCACCGAGTCGTTCCACTCGGTCACACCGACAGGGTCGGGCTATATATAGTCACGGGCAAAATTTGGAAATTTCTCCGAACCCCTTCGCCCGCGCGATAGCCTGCTCTGCCCTCGTGGTCTCCGGATCGTCTTCTCGCCGCCAGCAGCCTCCAGTCGCTGGTCTCCGTCGCCGTCAATGGGAATTCTGCCCCGTTGTTGCTGCCGTAGCAAGTCCCCGTCGAACTAGGGTATGGACTTGATCTTTGTGCTATTCCTCAATCTGATTCCTAGCACATTGTGATCATATTGATTCTTGCCACGTTTGAGAAACTTCTATCCAGTCAAAACGCCTGTAGATTAGGTTTGATTCGAAAATTCTAGGTTTAGGTTTTCGCCGAAACCATCTCGGACCCACCGAGTTGAAAAACTCGATCCCACCGATTTGGCTCTTGCCATTGCACAAGTAAGACTCGGTCTGACCGAGAATTACTTATCGGTGCGACCGATTTTTGAACTCAGTGAAACCCTGGCAGTCTCGGTGCCACCGAACTGTGACTCGGTCCTACCGAGTTCACTAGTTTAGGTTCCAAAACTGCTTCGGTATCACCGAGTTTGAAAATCGGTAGATCCGAGATGATTTCAGTGGGAAACTAAAACTAAGTTTTTGGATCATTCTTTTGCAAAAATACTCTGCATTTTGTGATGCTCATCTTTTCTATCTCATCTATAATCTATTCACAGGGTCAGCAGTCAGTTTGCAGCATGTCTAATCAAAGTGATAGCCAAAATATGTCAGAGCAGCAAGTGGTGATGAGTGAGGGCACTAGTCCCTCCAGTTCATCTGATGAAGGCAGCAGGAGCACTCCTAGCAATTTGCCAAAGGCTGCCACGAGACAAAGGAAGAAGAGGACTTCAGATTCCGAAGATGAGGACTATGTGGCAGAGGAAGAGGCCACTTCCAAGAGAATTGAGCCAGCTCAAGGCACTAAGCCAGGTCTGAAAATCAAAAGGCCAGCAGGCAGGCAGCCCATGTCAAAGGCAAGAGCCTCAACTGAGAAGCCCACTCCCCAAGAGCCAGTTGCAGCTGAGGGCAAGAAAAGGAAGGAGAGGGTGAAGAAGACTGTGGCTAGAGTGCTTGGAAAAGCTTCCATCATGGAAGAAGAAGAGGAAGAAGAGGTAGCTGCACCAGCACCCAAGGCACCCAAGCTGATGGGTGATGCCATAAGGTCAGGGGCTACTGCATCTAAGCCCAAAGCTGCCTCCAAGCCAAAACCTAAGAGAAATACAAGGAGCATTCCTGCAGCTGAGAAGAACAAGGCCCCAGTGCCTGAGACTGTTGCTGAGGATGAGGAGGAGAATGTCCTGAGAAAGCTAACGCCCAAGATCCCAGACCACAACGATGCTCATCCTGTGGCTGAGGATATGAAGCTCAGGAGAGATTCAGGGTTGAGGAAATGGAGAGAAGCAGACCCGTATGCTTCAAGGAGAAGGACTACTGTGGACTACAAGTTTCACACCAAGGAGCAGCAGGATTTCTATGAGACTGTTTTGCTAGATAAGAAGCCAATTGTCTGTGACATGAGATGGGTTGACTGGACCTACATAAGGGAGAAGGAGGAACACTACCCAGGAGTATATGACAGCTTTCATGCTTGTGGAGTAGCTGACTTTGTTGGGCAGAAGCTCACAAAGTGGAATGAGGAACTTATCATGCAGTTCTACTCCACGGCACACTTTTATCCAGATGGGAGGATCACATGGATGTCTGAGGGTACAAGGTACCAATCCACAGTGGCTGAGTGGGCACAGATCATTAATGCCCTAGAGGAGCAAGATGATGACTTGGATATCTATGCCAAGAACAAGATGGACCATAACTCCATGTCCAATATGTACAAGGAAATTCCCAATGAAGCTCTTGACACCTTCAAGTTTGGCTCTGTGCATTACCTTCTGTCAGGTCTCCCGACGATCAATTGGATACTAAGGCACACCTTATTGCCTAAGTCTGGAGATCACAAGATGATCAGAGGTCATGCTATCAACTTGCTACATGTGTTTGATGTGCCTCAGAAGTTCAAGGTGATGAGCCTCATAGTGGAAATAATTAAGAGGATGCAGCAGATCAGAAGAGGAGCTGTGGATATGCCCCTCAAATTCAGGAGCTCATCAACTCCAAGATGGGCACGGGCATATATCTGTTGGACAAGGAACACCTGCCCATCCATCCAGATTTTGAGGACAATGAAGTTGTCATGACTGAGAACGAGCCATCATCTGCTCAAGCATTTGCAAAGAAGGAGAAGGCAAGGAAGGAGAAAGCTGCCAAGATGCCTACCCAAGAGGAGGCATCTGAATACTTCTTGAAGACTAAACAAGAGCAGCTTGGTTACTTGATTGCATCCATGCTGAGGATTAAGCAAAGTCTGGTCACCCTCACTAAGAATCAGCAGAGCCTAGAGAGGATCATGGAACAGAAGTTCTATGACTTGGATGTCAAGGTAACGGAAGTTCAGTCTGCAGTGGAGCAGCTTCAGGAGGACATGCAGGAGAGGAGAGGCAGGACTACCACTCATACCTTCGCCAGAGTGCCACGAGGCCCGAGGTCATTTGCCGTGCCAGTTGCTGACACCAGAGCCACCACTTCAGCACCAGCTATAGCCTCAGTTCCACCAGCTCCAGCATCTACTTCAGCTCCAACTCCAGCGACTACTTCAACATCTACAGAAGCCTTCGTCCTTGGAGTGATCCGGACTCCACCACCACCTGAAGATCAAGCCTGAGCGTCGATCTAGTGCTATGCATTTTCTAGGAACTTTTTGGTAACTTGTTGCCAAAGGGGGAGAAGATGTATAGATCATAGGCTTCGAGAGAGAGAGTGTTGCTTTTCTCTCTTGCTTTATTTGGTGGTTTTTCGAACTTGTTTGCTTTTGAGTGCCTGAGATACTACGTCATTATTTGTGAGACATTGATGATCATGTGTTTGATCATAAGCTACACTTAATGTTTGCTTAATATTATCATCTTATCTATCTTGTGTGATCATTCACTTTTCTTGGTGATGAGTGCATGTATTTCATTCTTATCATTTTAAGCGCTCCACCAAGATGTATGTGACATGGAAGAGTAACCCATGACTCTAACTCTTTGTGCATTTGCAGTCCAAAGCAAATTTTAAATATGCACAAATTTAGGGGGAGCTCTTACTTATCACATACTTCTCAAAGCGACGATATATTTCATGCTTATTATCATTTGTCGAAGCTTTGATCTATATGTTGTCATCAATTACCAAAAAGGGGGAGATTGAAAGTGCAACTATCCCTAGGTGGTTTTGGTAATTCATAACAACATATAGCTCATTGAGCTAATACTATTCCAAGATGATTATTTCAGGAAAGCTCAATGATTGGCATGGCATGGATGTGAAAGTGGAACCCTCAAAATGCTAAGGACAAAGGATTGGCTCAAGCTCAAAAGCTCAAGACTCTTCATTTTATATTTTAGTGATCCAAGATCACATTGAGTTTTTAGGATAAGCCAATACTATCAAGGAGGGATGAGGTGTTGCTTAATGAGCCTCTTGCTTCATGTGCTTAGTGATATGCTCCAAAACCCTCAACTACTTTCCCATATCCACATATGACCTAAACCCTAAGCCAAACTCGGTCCTACCGATTCTTCCTATCCGGCGCCACCGAGTTTCACTTGTCATTAGCCACTGCCAAACCCTAGCAATTCGGTCCTACTGATAGGGATCTCGGTCTCACCGAGATGGGGTTGCAAACTCTCTATTTCTCTTTCGTAACTTTTCGGTCCCACCAAAAGAGCGAATCGGTCCCACCAAGATTGCAATGTAAACTCAGTGTTTCCCCTTTGTAACTTTTCGGTCTCACCGAGTTCCACTCGGTCTCACCGAAAGAGCAAATCGGTCCCACCGAGTTTGCCTGACCAACTCTCTGGTTAGCTAATTACCAAATTTTGTCTCACCGAGTTTGTGTAATCGGTCTCACCGAGATTACGTTATGCCTAAACCCTAACCGTATCGGTCCTACCGAGTTGCATATCAGTCCCACCGAAAATCACTAACGGTCACTAGGTTTACATTTTCGGTCCGATCGAGCTTATTGATTCGGTCCCACCGGGATTCGAAAACTGTGTAACGGTTGGATTTTGTGTGGAGGCTATATATACCCCTCCACCTTCTTCTCTTTCGAGGAGAGAGCCATCAGAACACACACACCATTCCAACTCATATGTTCTGAGAGAGAACCACCTACTCATGTGTTGAGACCAAGACATTCCATTCCTACCATATGAATCTTGATCTCTAGCCTTCCCAAGTTGCTTTCCACTCAAACCCTCTTTCCACCAAATCCAAATCCTATGAGAGAGAGTTGAGTGTTGGGGAGACTATCATTTGAAGCACAAGAGCAAGGAGTTCATTACCTACACACCATTTGGTACTTCTTGGAGAGTGGTGTCTCCTAGATTGGCTAGGTGTCACTTGGGAGCCTCCGACAAGATTGTGGAGTTGAACCAAGGAGTTTGTAAGGGCAAGGAGATCGCCTACTTCGTGAAGATCTACCGCTAGTGAGGCAAGTCCTGTGTGGGTGTTGGCCCTGGTGGGATAGGCAAGGTTGCTTCTTCGTGGACCCTTTGTGGGTGGTTGCTTCTTCGTGGACCCTTCATGGGTGGAGCCCTGTGTGGACTCGCGCAACCGTTACCCTTGGGTGGAACCCTCTGTGGACTCGCGCAACCGTTACCCTTCGTGGGTTGAAGTCTCCATCAACGTGGATGTAGGATAGCACCACCTATCCGAACCACGGGAAAAACATCTGTGTCTCCAATAGCGTTTGAATTCTCCAAACCCTTCCCTTTACATTCTTGCAAGTTGCATGCTTTACTTTCCGCTGCCTATATACTCTTTGCATGCTTGCTTGAATTATGTGATGATTGCTTGACTTGTCCCAAATTAGCTAAAATCTGCCAAGAACTAAAATTGGGAAAAGGTTAAGTTTTTTTATTTGGTCAAGTAGTCTAATCACCCCCCCCTCTAGACATACAGCGAGTCCACGGAGGGCTCCACCCACAAAGGGTCCACGAAGAAGCAACCTTGTCTATTCCATCATGGTCGTCGCCCACGAAGGACTTGCCTCACTAGCGGCAGATCTTCATGAAGTAGGCGATCTCCTTGCCCTTACAAACTCCTTGGTTCAACTCCACAATCTTGTTGGAGGCTCCCAAGTGACACCTAGCCAATCTAGGAGACACCACTCTCCAAGAAGTAACAAATGGTGTGTTGATGATGAACCCCTTGCTCTTGTGCTTCAAATGATAGTCTCCCCAACACTCGACTCTCTCTCACAGGATTTGGATTTGGTGGAAAGAAGATTTGAGTGGAAAGCAACTTGGGAAAGGCTAGAGATCAAGATTCATATGGTTGGAATGGAATATCTTGACCTCAACACAAGTGTAGGTGGTTCTCTCTTAGAAAATGTGTATTGGAAGTGTAGGTATGTTCTGATGGCTCTCTCCATGAATGAAGAGTGGGTGGAGGGGTATATATAGCCTTCACACAAAATCTAACCATTACACACAATTTGCCAAACTCGGTGGGACCGAATGGTTAAACTCGGTCGGACCGATTCAGCAAACCTAGTGACCGTTAGGATTTTCGGTGGGACTGAGATGCAACTCGGTAGGACCGATATGGTTAGGGTTAGGGCATAACGTAATCTTGGTGTGACCGTTTACACAAACTCGGTGGGACCGATTTTGGTAATGAGCTAACCAGAGAGTTGGTCAGGCAAACTCGGTGAGACCCATTACACAAACTCGGTGGGGCCGATTTTGGTAATAAGCTAACTAGAAGGTTTGCATTGTAATCTCGATAGTATCGATTGCTCAAACTCGGTGAGACCGATTTTGGTAATGGACATACACAGAGAGATTACAATCCCATCTCGGTGAGACCGAGATCCCTATCGGTGAAACTGATTTGCTAGGGTTTGTGGCAGTGGCTATGACATCTGAAACTCGGTGGCGCCGGATAGATAGAAATGGTGGGGCCGAGTTTGACTTTTGGTTTAGGTCATATGTGTATGTGGGAAGGTAGTTGAGGGTTTTGGAGCATATCACTAAGCACTTTGAGCAAGCAAGCCATTAAGCAACACCTCATCCCCTCTTGATAGTATTGGCTTTTCCTATAGACTCAATGTGATCTTGGATCACTAAAATAGAAAATGTAGAGTCTTGATCTTGAAGCTTGAGTCAATCCTTTATCCTTAGCATCTTGAAGGGGTTCCACATCCTCTAGTCCATGCCACTCCATTGTTGAACTTATCTGAAACATACTAGGTAAACGTGTTAGTCCAACAAGAGATATGTTGACATTAATTACCAAAACCACCCAGGGAGCACTTGTGCTTTTAACACTGCATAGTGCGGCGATCTAAGGCCTATAGGGTCCACGAGGGAGAATTGTATAAAAAAAGCACTACCGTAGTCCTTCAAAGGCGCATCTCCGAAGAGGAGGGGCGGAACCTCTTGGCAGAAATCCACGCCGGACTCGGCGGTCACCATGCCGCAGCCTGGGCTCTTGTAAGCAAGGCCTTCCATACAGGATTCTATTGGCCAACGGCCCGGGCAGATGCACAGGACTTGGTCCAATGTTGCGCCGGTTGCCAGCTCTTTGCAAATCAAAGCCACATGCCACATACCACCCTGCAAACAATCCCCATTATGTGGCCCTTCACGGTCTGGGGGCTTGACATGGTTGGACCCCTTAAAGGGGGAACCCACAAGAAAAAATACTTACTGGTCATGGTGGATAAATTCACCAAATGGATAGAGGCCAAACCTGTTAAAACAGCCAAATCTGGACCAGTGATAGACTTCATATCTGGGGTCGTACACCGTTATGGCGTCCCCCATAGCATCATCACTAACAACGGCACAAACTTCACAGCTGATGAGGTCAAACTCTGGTGCAGCAAAATGGGCATCAAGCTCGATTATGCTTCAGTCTATCACCCACAAACCAACGGCCAAGTCGAGCGAGCAAATGGGTAGATTAGTGCATTCCTTAACGCAGTCTAACACGCACTAGGTAGAGGAGCTCGACTCCGTACTCTGGGGGCTGTGGACCACGCCGAATCGTAGTACCGGATCTACGTTGCGCAGAGGCAGTCTTGCCCTATGACATAATTCATGACTCGCCTCGAGTGCGCATGTACGAAGAAAGAGAAGCCGAGCTCGGTCGGCAGGACAGTCTGGACAGTCTGGACACCCTGGAGGAGGAGCGCAACATAGCCAAAGCTCGTTCCGCATTTTATCAGCAACAGGCTCGCAGATACCAAAGCAGAGAAGTACGGGCTAAAACTTATAACGTTGGCGAACTAGTTCTATGCCTGCCGGATAAGAAAAATAACAAGCTTGAGCCCAAATGGGAAGCCCCCTTCATTATTGACCAAGTGCTGACCGGTGGAGTGTACCGACTGCGGGATGCATCGACTAGTCGACTCGAGCCGAACCCATGGAACGCGGCCAGGCTCCGAAGATTCTACGCCTAGCGCCGGAGTCTATGTTCGTTCTCTCCCTTTGTCCATTTTTTACATATACATTATCTGTCTTGTTTTTCTTTCTCCCTTTCTTTTATTCTTTCTCTAGGCCTTCAAGGGCCAATTTGTGCCTCGCTTGCATATTATAGATGCGCTAGCCGCACTCATCATACCTGGGGGCTTCTTTCACAGAAGCTTAATTATTTATCTGGGCCTCAGGCCCCACACATGTGTCATGCTTCCGCATGTACCTTTTTTCGCCATTATATGCATCGATATGACTTAAGTTTTGGCCAAGCTGGGTTGCCTAGCTCTTGTATTTATGCCCTACGTTCCCGTTAATTTAGCTAGGGCATAAGGGGAGCACCTCTGCAATTATTACTGCCGGGTCAGCCGGATGTGTACCTCAGACTGGGTGAAGCCGAAAGCTAGTGTTCTTAAGGGAATATTCGGTCGGTGAACAAAAGATGATTTTTATTTATTGTCCATATCTGCGCCCAGATGTTTTTCCTGCATTTCATATCGCAGCCCGGACATGCACTTTAGGGCATGCTTACCCAGGGAAAGGAACCCTTAACAGAACTATTCTCCCTGGAAGATGTTTCTTAGTACCCATGTAATATAACATAACTAGTTGGGCACTTGTCTGTTCAAGCACTAATGACCCCTACGCCTGGTCTCCACGCATACCCCGGTTCTTATGTAACTGAGCGGGTATTCGGATACACTCCGGACTATCGGGTCCCGAGGTTGAAGCAAAAAGGTCCGCCAAGACAAATGATCTACAATCCGGCTAGAAGGCATTATACATGTCACTTTCATTACATAGTCATGCAGACTGACTAAATTCCTCTTCTATACCATCCAACATGCGGTCTAGCTTACAATCCTGTTGGGAATACTTTGCAGCTAATTCTACTTGCCCATAAACTAAGCTAACGGGCATCTCTTTTTCGTCGGGCCCCACAGGTCCGACCTCGGCCATGTGATTTGGGTCTGCCTTGGTGTACCGCGTCTTCACCATGGCCCAGGCTTCTCTGGCACCCTGTCAGCAGGCTGATATCTTCCATAATCGGAAGCGCCACCGTGCTCCCTTGAGCTTCTCTACAAGCTCTGCAACGCCCTCTGGCAGGGAGACGGACGGCCACAAGGCCTGGGCAACACCTTGCATCACCTACCGAACTTGTTCATGCAGATGTGAGAGCTCGGATAGAAGATCACTCACAGACCCGTGCATTTCCTCCGCGGGACGACCCGTCAGCATACCTACAGACATAATGTTGTTATTCGGCTTCTTCACCGAACTCCTTTAAAAGGATTCGTTCAAGCACTGACTGAAAATGCCGCGCCGAAGCCGCTTATTCTCCTTCTCGGAGTCTGCAAGTTGGGCTCGAACGTCTTTTAGTTCCACGCTCAGCTTGATATTGGCATCTTGGAGATTGTTTTTCTCCCGCCTAACCTCAGTCAGCACGCGTTTGCCAGCCTCTAGCTTTCGCATAACATGTTGGTCCCCTGGATTTTCTCCGGATTCATCTGCAACATCTATTGTTAGATCTGCAACCACGCTGCACACTATATGGTAACCATCATTCTTTAAAGTAAACGTTACCAGCGGGTGACTTTTTCGGTTCCTGCAATGCGGCAACAGCAGCCCGCAGTTGGGTCTTGCATTCCTCTAGCTCTTGTGACAGCCTAGTATTCTTCTCTATAAGAACCTGCACAATAAAGATGATCCTTAAATCAGTTTTGCTAACTGTTTCAAGTCTCAGGGGCTACTGATACATATAAATCGTCAGATTTACTTACCCGTACATCCTTTACATACGGATCCGTGGCTCTGGCTAGACCATCTTGAGCAGCTCGGAGATACACCTCTCCAGAATTGAAGGCATCAAATGCCTCTGGTGAGAAACAAGCGTCATGGAGTACGGCATGGCGGCACCTATGATTCATGGCGCTTTCCACTTCTGAGTTTGTAGCGGATAATCTATCTGCATCCTCTGTAGGGGGATTATCCGGCGCCCGCCCCATATCGGCTTCCGCCTCTATGTCCGATCCTGGCGCCCGACTGGTGGAAGCGTGATTAGTAACATCGCCAGACATATTCCGGCGAGCGTTTTTTCTGTTAAAGAAACACGGGCGTCATTGTATTTTGAGAAAGACGACATCCACGAAGCGGGGTTTTTGCCATACCTTTCGTCGGCGTCTCTGTCCTGACCGCCTTCCTTTTTGGCCTACCCAGCCTCGGTGCCTCTTGTTGGCACATTGTTGTGGGTTCGGTAGGGCGTCCCGGATGCCTTCCCTCTAAATATGCCATGTGTATATGGTGGGTGAAGTGTCTAAAAAGGGATCCTAGTTTTTGGAGTTGGGATTTTTGGTTTTTCTTACGTGCGATGTAGGGAGCAGTCCGGGATAGTCGGCCGTAATGGCCACCATGGCATCATCGCAGCTTAACTGATAGAACTGTCGGTCTATCAGCTCCACGAATATAACTGAATCTTCTTGAAATCCAGAGTCGAGGGCCCGGTCAGGGTCCTCTAGTTGTGGAGAAGGGCTGCTGACTTCCTTTATGTCTTTTCACAGTTCCTACCGCAAAGTGGCAAGGTGAATACTTATGACAAAGAATGCAGAAAAAATGGGAGTAGGGAGATATAGCTTACCCAGCTTGGAGGATTGTACATGGAGAATCCATCCCGTGGCTTGATGCGGGTGAACTCCTCTTCCTCACCCTTGAACAATTCGGACAGAATTTTTGCTAAAGCGGCAGCATTGTCCGGACCCTTACACCCGCAGCGGGTGGCGTCATCCGCCCCGTTAAAACACCACAAGGGGTGCCCACGATATTGAAGTGGTTGCACTCCCCACATTATGCAAATCGACATAACTTCGATTACTGTCAATCCTGATCGAGCCAGTGCTTTAATCTGGTTCATCAGACAGAGGACTTCTCCATTGTCTTCCGCCTGGGGGCTTCGTGGGCACCAACTTCGGCGTTTCTTCAGAGGAGCATTGTTGAACTCAAGAAGACCCCGCCGAACAGGGTGCGGAAGGGGAATGTCCTCCATATAAAACCATTCTGAAGGCCAGTCTTCGGAAGACTTCTTTGGGGTACCGGACAGGTATCCGGTATCGGCGATGCGCCATATTTCGCCTCTGCCCACTTGATAAAGTGACCCCCTCTATGTGCGAGGGACGAGGCAAAATAGCCTTTTCCACAGCTTGAAGTGAGCCTCGTAGCCCAGGAACAACTCGCAGAGAGCAACATAGCCGGCGATATGTAGGATGGAGGCAGGGTTGAAATTGTGTAATTGGAGGCCGTAGAACTCTAGGAGCCCGCGGAGGAATGGATGAATTGGAAATCTGAGTCCCCTTAATAAATAGGGAACAAGGCAGACCCGTTCCCCCATAGAGGGACAGGGAAAGCTCTCTGCTTGCTCCCCGCCATTGTAGGTGGCAAGACCGGCTCGAACGGGCACCATATACGCCGGAGGGAGAAGTCCCTTAGTCTGCAGTTCGACTAATCGACTGTGAGGGACTGAACACCTCTCCCAATCGCCGGGCTTAGGGTTACGGGGGCGGGAGGAGGAGCTGCGGAGGTCGGCCATGCTGGAATGGATCTTTTCAAAACGCGCTCTGATGGATTCTCGCTGGGGGAGGATGGTATGGATTGGATCTAAGGATCCCCATCCCTTTAATAGATAATTTTTTATCTGGATGGGGGTGAATGTAAAAATGCCCTGGCGCCTCATATTCATTCGATGCTTGGGAGGTAGCCCTTATTGGGCGCAGAAGCCAAGAGGTCCAAACATTTATGGGACCAGACACTACTTTACAAACGTTCGAAAGATGGAGAAGAACCCGCCTTGCAATGCCGAAGACAACACTGCGCGCTGGATTCATCGTCATTGAAGCCTGGTTCAGGGGCTACTGAGGGAGTCCTGGATTAGGGGGTACCCGGACAGCCGGATTATATCCTTTGGCTGGACTATTGGACTATGAAGATACAGGATTGAAGACTTCGTCTCGTGTTCGGATGGGACTCTACTTGGCGTGGAAGGCAAGCTAGGCAATACGGATATGTATATCTCCTCCTTTGTAACCGACCTTGTGTAACCCTAGCCCCCTCCGGTGTCTATATAAACCAGAGGGTTTTAGTCCATAGGACAACATACAATCATATCATAGGCTAGCTTCTAGGGTTTAGCCTCTCCGATCTCGTGGTAGATCAACTCTTGTAATACTGATATCATCAAGAATAAATCAAGCAGGACGTAGGGTTTTACATCCAACAAGAGGGCCCGATCCTGGGTAAAACATCGTGTCCCCTACTTCCTGTTACCATCCGCCTTAGACGCACAGTTCGGCACCCCCTACCCGAGATCCGCCGGTTTTGACACCGACAAGGACGCTTGATATTCACCCTCTTTATAAAGGGTCAAGGTTTTTACTTTTTTCCTCCCGTGCTCAATCGAATCCTTCCTCTGCCTCGAGTTCCAATACCCAAAACCCAGGTTAGGTGCTTCGGACCTTCAATCATGTTCGGTTCTAGCCTCCAGGGCCGGTGGATGCCCTCCTCCATCACGGAAGAGGATATCAAGAAGTTGAGGGAGGCAAGATACTTGACCGCCAAAGTCTCGCATCGGCTGCCCGCCCGAGGGCAGGTCGTCCCTACTCCAAACCCAACGAAGACGTCGTGTTCATCTCCCACTTCCTCCGAGGACTAGGCCTCACTCTGGATCCCTTCGTTAGGGGTTTGATGTTCTATTACGGGCTTGATTTCCACGATCTAGCCCCGGATTCCTTTCTCCACATCTCGGCATTTATTGTCCTATGTGAGGCCTTCCTCCGCATTACCCCTCACTTCGGCCTGTGGCTCAAGACCTTTGATGTGAAGCTGAAGACGGTCGAGGGGCAATATGCAGCGTGCGGGGTGCATTAATAAGCAAGATTGCTGGAGCTCCATGGCCAAAAGGTTTCTTTCCATAGGTGTCCTGATTATGGCAAAGGGAGTGGTTCTACATCACCGCTCCCAGAAGTGCCAAGTGGGTGGCTCCCCCTGCCTTTCGCTCAGGCCGTCCACCACAACTAATGTCATGGATCAGCAGGGGGCTGAGCAGGGGTCCAGCCAAGGATGTGCCCATACTGCAGAGCCGCATCCGGGATCTCTTTGAGGGAGATTTTAGTTTGGTTATGGTACTGCAAGTCATGCTGGTTTGTCAAGCCCAGCCTTGCAAACGTCGGCCCCTCCGTTTATGGGAATTCAACCCAGAAGGACCGTGCGCTATTCAGAATTTCCTCGGCCTGACGCACGAGGAGATGTACAAGTCGTTCTTCGGACCCCTAGATAGAGTGTCCGGACACCTCCGAGGACGTGGGCCTGAGCAGCAACCGCACCGCAACCCAAGTAAGTAATCCTCTAACCGAACACACTGTCTTTCTTTTATCATGACATCATTTCGAAGAATCGCTCTTTGACCAGGACTGGATAGCAAAGGCGAAGATGATCCGGTGTTCGGCTCCCCTTCCCGAAGGCTTGGACAATCCGGTGCTGGAAAAGATGCTCGAGCCAGCACCTTGCCTGGTGCCCTCAAAGGAAGATGAAGGGGGGAATAAAGAGGGCCAAAGTGGGCCTCCACCGCTACCTGTTCCAACCGAGGGAACGGGCGCCTTCGTGAGGGAGGATAGCCAAGGGAAGGAATCTGACATTCCCTCCCCCCGGGGGAGGAAGAGGACTACCTCTGATGATCCAGAAACCAAGGTTTCCAAACGGGGGAAGAAAACTCCACCAGAGGGTCCCATCTCGGAGGGTGCTCTTGCCGCACAAAGTTCGTGCGGGGATCAGCCCTCCAACGAGTCGTAAGTGATCAAAATCTACTTAATAGTAG
This sequence comes from Triticum dicoccoides, assembly GCF_002162155.2. Classification (NCBI taxonomy): domain Eukaryota; kingdom Viridiplantae; phylum Streptophyta; class Magnoliopsida; order Poales; family Poaceae; genus Triticum; species Triticum dicoccoides. The sequence continues at coordinate 125,605,547 of NC_041386.1, read as the reverse complement.
AGATATTCTACCTTACTCCCGAGGAAAATAACCGAAGCGTTTATCTTGTAGTTCGGATCTTAGCCCTTCTCAACAGAGCTCGTCTTTAGGGGACCTTCTTCGGAGATGATGGAGAGCGAAACGCCTCCCCCGGACTCCCCCGCTCAAGAAGCGGGCGACCTTGAAGTGTCGTCACGGAGGGCCTCTCCGGATCCGGTGAGGCCAGAAGATAATCCTATAGTCACCCGAAGTCCCCAACATCCGGCTCTTGAAGAGGGCAGACAAAAGAGTCTGGCGCCGTCTGGTATGCGGTCGGACGTACTAAGGGATCTGCTGAAGCAAGCGACCATCTCGGAACAACACCGTGCGTTGATAGGTATGGTGATGGAAAGGATTTCGTCCGCCGAAAGCGGGTTGCATGACGCCTTTATGAGTCTACTAACGGGCTTTGAGGTACATAAAATGATATACCTTTGTGATAGTACCACACATTTTTAGGTGTGCCCTGTGTAGATAGTAGCCCCTGAGACTCTGGTTGTCACCAAGAACGGCGGCAAACAGAGGATCATAGTCCCAGGTAATAACCATACCGCCTTTATGTGCAGGTACTGGAGGCTCCGGTGGCTAGCCTGACTCATGAGTTTGCCGAACTAAAGCGGCAATTGGATGCGGCGGATGCCGACATCGAGCTTCTTAACAAGCGGCTTGACGAGGCACAAGGTAAGTGATATTATCTGGTGAATGTCACATAGTAAGAGCGGCGTGATGCCAGTATCTTTAATATGTTGTGACTGCAGATGAAGCTGCCACCGTAGAGACCCTTCAGGCGGAACTTGCCCGAGCCAAAGAACAAGCAAGGAGTAGTAATGCGGCTGCTTTGAAGGCGGCCGATGAGTTAAGAGCCGAGAAGGCCGCGCATTGTGAGAGCTAAGAGAAAATGGCCAAGATGGTTTTAAAGTTAAAAGACACTTCCGACTATTGCCAGTTCCTTGAGGAAGAAAACCGAGCGAAGGCGACGGACCTTGAAAAGGCCACGATGGCGACCAAAGACACCCGTTCTGCCATGAGAGCGAAGAAGGAGGAGCTGTGTGAAGCCTGTGACATTGTGGCTGGGAAGCCCTTTTGCTGCAGAGGAAGTTCAGAGATCCGTGGTATGCCCCTCTGGATCGGCTGTGGACTTTGGCAAACGCATATCTGGACTTGGCGGCAAGCGCTGTCGATGCGGCCGAATACTTCCGAGATCAAACAGATTGTGAAGTGGACAAGCTGTTCTGGGCACAGTTTAATGTTCTAGAGCGTCCGGTTCCATTGACCGATCAGCTAGCCGAATGAGCCGAACTCAATAGGTTGTCCGGACTCGCCATGAGGTCTGTCGTGGATCAGCTGTGGCCGGAAAGGCCAAAGCCAAACAGCTATTTTAGCCTGGTGCAGCAGTTCCTTGGTGCGGTGCTGCGCATCAATGCAATGAAGAGGTCAGCGTGCATAGAAGGCTCGTGGATGGCCCTTGCCCGTGTCAAAGCATACTGGGCGGAGATGGATGCTACCACTATCGCGGCGCAGGGTTCGGCCATAGGCCGAGTGGCTGCCGAGCACTATTTTGAAGAAGTTCTTGATGGTGCTCGTTTGATAGAGGCCCAGTGATCGAAGAATATTATGTTTGAGTGACATGTATTCCCATTGTAAAAACAATGTTTTATTAAATTTATCAAGGCTGTGTTTATACTTTTGCCCGAAAGTATTGTGATGCCTCCTGTGCGGCCGTTTATGTATATAACCTGAAAGATTGCAGTCGTCGGCTTCAGCCCCCACGCATACAATGCAGGGGTGTTCGCAGAAGGCGCGTATTCACACTTAATCCAACGTCTTTGTCCTAGTAAGGAGGTGATAGCGCAGCAAACTAGGCAACCAGACTATAATGCTTTAACACTTTCACTTAGCCATAGGAGTTTGACAGTGGGGCTACTATATAGCCCCTGGTGGCTCCGCACTCGCCCGGATTCGGGGTGCGCACATTCCTGGCCGGGAAACGGCCCTTTGTTAATGCGGAGGAATCCCGAAGATTCCGATAGGTCATCGAGTGGTTGACCAGTCTCACGCTATATCATGACAGTCAGTTTTCGGCTTTCTCTACTGAGGTGCTCGTCTGGATGAACCAGGGCACAATCGCAGTAGTTCTCCTGGTGCCGCCTTAGCGGATTGAGCGGAACGTAAGGCAGCAAAACACAGGAGCCGGGCAAACCCAACATTTCACCAAACACATGATTCGGAGCTGATGCATATAAGGCCAAACTCGCGATGTCGAACACTCCCTAAGGTATTCGGTCTTTATGGTGTAAACCGGGTCTAAACAGTACCCTTTGTAATAAGCCCCTGGTGTCCAGGTACGTGCATTATTCTGGCATGGCCACATGCCAAGACTTCAGCATCCTTCTCGGTTGTACTGAGAATCCGAGGGATGTAAATCAACAAGAGACAGTAAAAAAAGGTTTACGCAGGGTCTTAATCTACAAAGAATCCTTGAACCGGGTCCCTGCTGCACGTCTGCGGCTGTGTCTCGGTTGTGCCGTATTCTGGATGCGTGTAGCACGATGGTCATCTGAAAAAGAGAGGAACTTAATTGAAAAGTTGCCGTGCAAAAGTTAAGTTATACTAAATAAACAATATACAGTTGAAAATGAGTGAAGGTGAGCCTTATTGCCACTTTTGCATGCGCTTTGAGCCCCTTGTATTGTAATAGGGGTATAGCCATCAAACCTGTATTAATTACATATAGCTGAGCCGGACTCGTCTAGCCGTGTCTGTGGTCTTAACGACATGTCAAATGCTTGAGTTGGTGAGGCCGTTTAGTGTGCGGCGGCCAAGGCGGCCGCACCGTCTTCAGCGCGCAAGGAGCGCTCAATATTTCCATTTACTGTAATGATGCCACGTGGACCGGGCATCTTGAGCTTGAGGGAAGCGTAATGCGGTATTGCATTAAAGCGAGCGAAAGCCTCGCGTCCGAGTAGTGCTTGATAGCCACTTTGGAACGGAGCGACATGGAAGGTTAAATTTCCGCTGCGGAAGTTGTCGGGGGAGCCCCTGCAGTGAGCCTCCGGGCTTGGCATTACTCCTTTAAAGGTAGCATTGCTGCGGAAAATTTTTGTTGGGTCTATCCCCATTTTGCGGACTGTGTCCTGATATATCAGATTTAAACTGCTACCGCCATCCATCAAGACTCGGGTGAAGTGGTATTCGTCAATTATTGGATCTAATACCAATGCAGCCCATCCTGCATGCCGGATACTTGTCGAGTAATCCCGATGGTCTAAGGTGATTGGTTGGGACGACCGGTGGCGGAGCTCCGCGGTGATAGGCCCTGGGGCGTGTTCCTCTAAGGGTACCGCTTTGTTTCTCCCTTTTATCACGTGTAACGCGTTGACTGTTTTGACTTCTGGTGGGAATTTCTTCTGTTCCCCTGTGCTTTGATTGCAAGGCTCATCCTCATCTTCACTTGGTGTATCCTGCCCTTGTGTTCGGCGTTGAGCTTGCCGGACTGTTTGAAGACCCAACATTCTCTGTGGGTGTGATTTGCAGGTTTATCCGGGGTGCTATGGATCTGACATATTTGATCCAGAATTTTGTTTAGGCTGGACAGTTCGTCTCTGTTGCCTTTGGAGGGCAGCTTCTGCTGGCCTGGCCGAGAGCTTCTAAATCTGGCATTTACCGCCGTGCTCTTCGGGTTGTCTTCCTTATTTCGGCGCTTGTTCTTGCTGCGTCGTGATTTCCTGTTTCCATCCCTGACTTCGGAGGTACTTGGGTCGCTGGTGTTGCATCTGGCTAACCAACTGTCCTTGCCCGCGCAAAAACGGGTCATGAGGCTTGTTAATGCTACCATTGTTCTCGGCTTTTCTTGACCGAGGTGTCTGGCAAGCCATTCGTCTCGGACGCTATGTTTAAAAGCTGCTAAGGCTTCAGCATCCGGACAGTCGACTATTTGGTTCTTTTTAGTGAGGAACCTGTTCCAAAGCTTTTGGGATGACTCACCGGGATGTTGAGTTATATGACTTAAATCGTCTGCATCCGGTGGTCAGACATATGTCCCTTGAAAATTTGCCCGAAAGGCGTCTTCGAGCTCTTCCCAGCTTCCGATGGAGTTTTCGGGGAGGCTTTTAAGCCAGTGCCGAGCTGGCCCTTTGAGCTTGAGGGGTAAGTATTTTATGGCGTGGAGATCATCTCCTCGAGTCATATGGATATGGAGGATGTAATCCTCAATCCAGACCCCAGGGTCTGTTGTTCCGTCGTATGCCTCTATGTTTACGGGTTTGAATCCCACTGGAAATTCATGATCCAGCACCTCATCGGTGAAACATAGAGGGTGTGCGGCACCCCTGTATTTGGGTGTACCGTGGTATTCAAATGTTTGTTGTGTCGCATTGTATGTTGGAGTGCGCCTGCATGGTCCATAGATGGATCTGGTTGCGCCGTCCTTTTGATGCGAGCCCTTACGTGGATCGCGTACTGGTTTATGTGTGGCATTGATTGCCGCTTTATGTTGGCTATGAGGTCGTCTATCCGACCGGATGGCCATTTTATTTTTTAATTGTGGAGGATCTAAGGCCTCCTCGTCGAATTCAGGTAGCAACTTTCGCTTCGGATAGCTCTTGGTGTGGCGATTACTGTCGTACTTCGCTGCTGTGTTGAGTACTTCACTCCATTTGATTTTGAGTGTGTCTTGTGCAGCCTTGAGCCTTTGCTTCTATTTTTTCAGGCTCCTCGCTGTGGCAACAAGCCTTTGGTGGGCATTATGTTGCTCCTGGCGCCTGTCCGGTGTGATGTCGTCCGGACTGTTATCTTCGACGGGGTTGGGTTGTTCGGCTTGATTTTCCGTGTTGCCGTGGTCGGGCAATGGTTCACCCTGCTCTAACGCTGGGTCTATGTGATCGTTATTTCTGCCGAGGCGGGATTTGGAGCGGCGTTTACGCTGCCGCTTTGACTAATGCTCAAGGGAACCACCCTTCGTTGCGTCCTTCTGTTCCTCGTCGTTATTTTCTTTGGGTGTGGTTACCATGTATACGTCATGTGATGAAATGGGCATCCAGTGCCCTGTGGGCAGTGGTTCCTCTTTGCCTCCCGCATCATCGTCTATACTATCGTTGTCTTCGGAATCGAAGTCGAGCATGTCGGTTAAGTCATCGACAGTGGCTACTAAATGGGTGGTGGGTGGGCGGCGAATTTCTTTGTCATCCACATCCCAATCCTGTCGGACGTAGTTCGGCCAGGATCCTCCTGACAAGGAAAGAGACCTTAATGAGTTCAGTATGTCGCCAAAGGGTGAGTGCTGAAAAATATCCGTGGAGGTAAACTCCATGATCGACGCCTAATCGGATTCGATAGGAACGGGCGCAGGCGGTTCGAAGTCCGTGGCCGGAGAAGGATCCGGTAGTTTGGCAACACGGCTCTCGTGAAGGGTAAGGTCGATATTTGGCTTGATCGCCGCAGAGGGTACGGCCTCCGTGACGGGGTATATCCACCCGTCCACGGATGGCGAAACTGGCTCCGAATTGAGGGTCGAAGCGGCTGCCAGTGCGATCTCCTGAATAGGGTCCGATGGTAGAGCTAAATCGTACTCATCGTGACCGTGTGGCGCACAAGGCAGGGGCTCGGATCCGTCGAAGATCAAATCTCCGCGGATATCGGACGTGTAGTTTAAGCTTCCAAACCTGACTGGTGGCCAGGGGCGTAACTTTCGATCTTCTCCAGATGGCCAAGCGAGTTGGCCCGCAGAGCGAAGCCGCCGAACACAAAGATCTGTTCGGGGAGAAAAGTCTCACCCTGGACCGCATCACTATCGATGATCGTAGGAGCCATCAAGCCTAACGGCGACGACACAGAGGAACTCTCAATGAAAGCACCAATGTCGGTGTCAAAACCGGCGGATCTCGGGTAGGGGGTCCCGAACTGTGTGTCTAAGGGACATGATGTTTTACCCAGGTTCTGGCCCTCTTGGTGGAGGTAAAACCCTATGTCCTGCTTGATTTATTCTTGATGATATAAGTGTTACAAGAGTTGATCTACCACGAGATCGGAGAGGCTAAACCCTAGAAGCTAGCCTATGGTATGATTGTATGTTGTCCTACGGACTAAAACCCTCCGGTTTATATAGACACCAGAGGGGGCTAGGGTTACACAAGGTCGGTTACAAAGGAGGAGATATACATATCCGTATTGCCTAGCTTGCCTTCCACGCCAAGTAGAGTCCCATCCGGACACGAGACGAAGTCTTCAATCTTGTATCTTCATAGTCTAACAGTCCGGCCAAAGGATATAGTCCGGCTGTCCGGAGACCCCCTAATCTAGGACTCCCTCAACGTCCCTCGAACTCTTGATCCGGCTGAGGCCGAGGGAGAGTTTCGTCAACACGATGGCATGGTGACGGTGATGATGAAGGTACCAGCGCAGGGCTTCGCCTAAGCACTGTAACGATATGACCGAGGTGTGTTTCTGTGGAGGGGGGCACCGCACACGGCTAAGAGAAACTTTGGTGTGCCTTTGGGGTGCCCCCTCCCATGTATATAAAGGGGGGAGGGAGGAGGAGGCCGGCTAAGGGGAGGAGGCGCGCGATGGGGGGCAATCCTACTCCAAGTAGGATTTGGCCCCCCTTTCCTATTCCAACAAGGAGAAGGGGGGAGGTGAGAGAGTACAGAAGGAAAGGGGGCCGGCCCCCCTAGTCCAATCCGGTTTGGGCTAGGGGGTGCGCGCCCTGCCTTGGCCTGCCTCCTCTCTTCCACCAATAGGCCCATGAGGCCCAATAACCCCCCCTCGGGGGTTCCGGTAACCCCCTGCTACTCCGGAAAATACCCGATACACCTCGGAACTGTTCCTGTGTCCGAATATAGTCTTCCAATATATCAATCTTTATGTCTCGACAATTTTGAGACTTCTCGTCATGTCCGTGATCTCATCCGGGACTCCAAACTACCTTCGATACATCAAAACACATAAACTCATAATACCGACCGTCATTGAACGTTAAGCGTGTGGACCCTACAGGTTCGAGAACTATGTAGACATGACCGAGACTCATCTCCGGTCAAATAATCAATAGCGGAACCTGGAAGCTCATATTGGCTCCCACATATTCTATGAAGATCTTTATCGGTCAAACCGCATAACAACATACGTTGTTCCCTTTGTCATCGATATGTTACATGCCCGATATTCGCTCGTCGGTATCATCATACCTAGTTCAATCTCATTACCGGCAAGTCTCTTTACTCGTTCTGTAATGCATCATCATGTGACTAATTCATTAGTCACATTGCTTGCAAGGCTCATAATGATGTGCATTACCGAGAGGGCCCAAAGATACCTCTCCGATACACGGAGTGACAAATCCTAATCTCCATCTATGCCAACTCAACAAACACCATCGGAGACACCTGTAGAGCATCTTTATAATCACCCAGTTACGTTGTGATGTTTGATAGCACACAAGGTGTTCCTTCGGTATTCGGGAGTTACACAATTTCATAGTCTAAGGAACATGTATAAGTCATGAAGAAAGCAATAGCAATAAACTAAACGATCATAGTGCTAAGCTAATGGATGGGTCTTGTCCATCACATCATTCTGTAATGATGTGATCCCGTTCATCAAATGACAACACATGTCTATGGCTAGGAAACTTAACCATCTTTGATTAACGAGCTAATCAAGTATAGGCATACTAGGGACACTTTGTTTGTCTATGTATTCACACATGTACTAAGTTTCCGGTTAATACAATTCTAGCATGAATAATAAACATTTATCATGATATAGGGAAATATAAATCACAACTTTTTTATTGCCTATAGGGCATATTTCCTTCAGTCTCCCACTTGCACTAGAGTCAATAATCTAGTTCACATCATCATGTGATTTCATACCAATAGTTCACATCTTTATGTGATTAGTTCACATCTTCATGTGACAAATACCCAAAGGGTTTACTTGAGTCAATAATCAAGTTCACATCGCTGTGTGATTAACACCCAAAGAGTGATCATGTTTTGCTTGTGAGAGAAGTTTAGTGTATGGGTCTGCAACATTCAGATCCGTATGTATTTTGCAAATTTCTATGTCTACAATACTCTGCATGGAGCTACTCTAGATAATTGCTCCCACTTTCAATATGTATCTAGATCGAGACTTAGAGTCATCTAGATCAATGTCAAAAGCTTGCATCGACGTAACTCTTTATGATGAACTCTTTTATCACCTCCATAACCGAGAAATATTTCCTTAGTCCTCTAAGGATAATTTTGACCGTTGTACAGTGATCTACTCCTAGATCACTATTGTACTCCCTTGACAAAATCATGCTAAGGTATACAATAGGTCTGGTACACAGCATAGCATACTTTATAGAACCTATAACTGAGGCATAGGGAATGACTTCTCATTCTCTTTTTATTTTCTGCCGTGGTCGGGTTTTGAGTCTTAACTCAACTTCACACCTTGCAACACAGGCAAGAACTCCTTTTTGACTGTTCCATTTTGAACTACTTCAAAAACTTGTTAAGCTATTTACTCATTGAAAAATTTATCAAGCGTCTTGATCTATCTCTATAGATCTTGATGCCCAATATGTAAGCAGCTTCACCGGGGTCTTTCATTGAAAAATTCTTATTCAAGTATCCTTTTATGTTATCCAGAAATTCAGTATCATTTCCGATCAACAATATGTCATCCATATATAATATCAGAAATGTTACAGAGCTCCCACTCACTTTCTTGTAAATACAGGCTTCTCCAAAAGTCTGTATAAAACTATATGCTTTGATCAACTCATCAAAGTGTATATTCCAACTCCAAGATGCTTGCACCAGTCCATAGATGGATCGCTGGAGCTTGCACACTTTGTTAGCACCTTTAGGGTTGGCAAAACCTTCTGGTTGCATCATGCAACTCTTCTTTAATAAATCCATTAATGAATGTAGTTTTGATATCCATTTGCTAGATTTCATAAAATGCGGCAACTGCTAACATGATTCAGATAGACTTTTAAGCATCGATACGAGTGAGAAAATCTCATCATAGTCAACACCTTGAACTTGTCGAAAACCTTTTGCGATAATTCAAGCTTTGTAGATAGTAACACTACAATCAGTGTTCGTCTTCCTCTTGAAGATCCATTTATTCTAAATGGCTCACCGATCATCGGGCAAGTCAATCAAAGTCCATACTTTGTTCTCATACATGGATCCCATCTAAGATTTCATGGCCTTAAGCCATTTCGCTGAAACTGGGTTCATCATCGCTTCCTCATAGTTCGTAGGTTCGTCATGGTCTAGTAACATGACTTCCAGAACAGGATTACCGTACCACTCTGGTGCAGAACGTACTCTGGTTGACCTACGAGGTTCAGTAGTAACTTGATCTGAAGTTTCATGATCATCATCATTAACTTCCTCACTAATTGGTGTAGGCATCACTAGAACTGATTTCTATGATGAACTACTTTCCAATTTGGGAGAAGGTACAATTACCTCATCAAGTTCTACTTTCCTCCCACTCACTTCTTTCGAGAGAAACTCCTTCTCTAGAATGGATCCATTCTTAGCAACGAATATCTTGCCTTAGGATCTGTGATAGAAGGTGTACCCAACAGTCTCTTTTGGGTATCCTATGAAGACACATTTCTCTGATTTGGGTTCGAGCTTATCAGGTTGAAGCTTTTCCACATAAGCATCGCAACCCCAAACTTTAAGAAATGATAGCTTAAGTTTCTTGCTAAACCACAGTTCATACTGTGTCATCTCAACGGATTTTTAGACGGTGCCCTATTTAACGTGAATGCAGCTGTCTCTAATGCATAACCCCAAAATGATAGTGGTAAATCGATAAGAGACATCATAGATCGCACAATATCTAATAAAGTACGGTTACGACGTTCGGACATACCATTACGCTGTGGTGTTCCTGGTGGCGTGAGTTGCAAAACTATTCGACATTGTTTCAAATGAAGACCAAACTCATAACTCAAATATTCATCTCCACGATCAGATCGTAGAAACTTTATTTTCTTGTTGCAATGATTTTCCACTTCACTCTGAAATTCTTTGAACTTTTCAAATGTTTCAGACTTATGTTTCATCAAGTAGATATACCTATATCTGCTCAAATCATATGTGAAGGTCAGAAAATAATGATACCCGCCGCGAGCCTCAACACTCATCGGACCGCATACATCAGTATGTATTATTTCCAATAAGTCAGTTGCTCGCTCCATTGTTCAAGAGAATGGAGTCTTAGTCATCTTGCCCATGAGGCATGGTTCGCAAGCATCAAGTGATTCCGAAAGTCCATCAACATGGAGTTTCTTCATGCGCTTTACACCAATATGACCTAAACGGCAGTGCCACGTATAAGTTGCATTACCATCATTAACTTTGCATCTTTTGGCTTCAACATTATGAATATGTCTATCACTACGACCGAGATTCAATAAACCATTTATATTGAGTGTATGACCATTGAAGGTTTTATTCATGTAAATAGAACAACAATTATTCTTTGACTTAAATGAATATAATTGTATTGCAATAAACATGATCCAACCATATTCATGCTCAACGCAAACACCAAATAACATTTATTTTAGGTTCAACACTAATCCTGAAGGTAAAGGGAGTGTGCGATGGTGATCTTATCAACCTTGGAATCACTTCCAACTCACATCATCACCTCGCCTTTAACTAGTCTCTGTTTATTTTGCAACTCCCATTTCGAGTTACTACTCTTAGCAACTAAACCAGTATCAAATACTGAGGGGTTGCTATAAACACTAGTAAAGTACACATCAATAACATGTATATCAAATATACCTTTGTTCACTTTGCCATCCTTCTTATTCGCCAAGTATCTAGGGCAATTCCACTTCCAGTGACCATTTCCTTTGCAGTAGAAGCACTCAGTTTCAGGCTTGGGTCTAGCTTTGGGCTTCTTCATGGCAGTGGCAACTTACTTGTCATTCTTCTTGAAATTCCCTTTCTTTCCCTTGCCCTTTTACTTGAAACTAGTGGTCTTGTCAACCATCAATACTTGATGCTTTTCTTGATTTCTACCTTCGCTGATTTCAGCATCGCGAAGAGCTCGGTAATTGTCTTGTTCATCCCTTGCATATTATAGTTCATCATGAAGTTCTAGTAACTTGGTGATAGTGACTAGAGAACTTTGTCAATCACTATCTTATCTGGAAGATTAACTCCCACTTGATTCAAGCGATTGTAGTACTCAGACATTCTAAGCACATGCTCACTGGTTGAGCTATTCTCCTCCATCTTGTAGGAAAAATACTTGTCAAAGGTCTCATACCTCTCGACTCGGGCATGAGTCTGAAATACAAATTTCAGCTCTTGGAACATCTTATATGCTCCGTGTCATTACAAAAAATTTTGAAGTCCCGGTTCTAAGCCATAAAGCATGGTGCACTAAACTATCAAGTAGTCATCATACCGAGCTTGTCAAACATTCATAACATCTGCATCTGCTCCTGCAATAGGCCTGTCACCTAGCGGTGCATCAAGGATATAATACTTCTGTGCAGCAATGAGGATAATCCTCAGATCACGGAGCTAGTCCACATCATTTCTACTAACATCTTTCAACTTATTTTTCTCTAGGAACATATCAAAAATAAAATAGGGAAGCTATACGCGAGCTATTGATCTACAACAACATAGATATGCAAAATACTATCAGGTACTAAGTTCATGATAAATTAAAGTTCAATTAATCATATTACTTAAGAACTCCCACTTAGATAGACATCCCTCTAATCATCTAAGTGATCACATGACCCATATCAACTAAACCATGTCCGATCATCAGGTGAGATGGAGAAGTTTACAAGGGTGAACATCACTATGTTGATCATATCTACTATATGATTCACGCTCGACCTTTCGGTCTCAGTGTTCCGAGGCCATATCTGCATATGCTAGGCTCGTCAAGTTTAACCAGAGTATTCTATGTGTGCAAAACTGGCTTGCACCTATTTTATGTGAACGTAGAGCTTATCACACCCGATCATCACGTGGTGTCTCGGCACGATGAACTGTAGAAGCGGTGCATACTCAAGGAGAACACTTGTACCTTGAAATTTAGTGCGAAATCATCTTATAATGTTATCGCCGTACTAAGCAAAATAAGATACATAAAGGATAAACATCACATGCAATCAAATATATGTGACAAGATATGGCCATCGTCATCTTGTGCCATTGATCTCCATCTCCAAAGTATCTTCATGATCTCCATCATCACCGGCATGACACCATGATCTCCATCATCTTGATCTCTATCAACGTGTCGTCACATGGTCGTCTCGCCAACTATTGCTATCGCATAGCGATAAAGTAAAGAAATAATATGGTGCTTGCATCTTATGCATTAAAGAGACAACCATAAGGCTTCTGCCAGTTGCCGATAACTTTAACAAAACATGATCATCTCATACAACAATTTATATCATCACGTCTTGACCATATCACATCACAACATGCCCTGCAAAAACAAGTTAGACGTCCTCTAATTTGTTGTTGCAAGTTTTACGTGGCTGCTACGGGCTTAGCAAGAACCGTTCTTACCTACGCATCAAAAACCACAACGATTTTTCATCAAGTGTGTTGTTTTAACCTTCAACAAGGACCGGGCGTAGTCACATGCAATTCAACTAAAGCTGGAGAAACAGACACCCACTAGCCACCTGTGTGCGAAGCACGTCGGTAGAACTAGTCTAATGAACGCGTTCATGTAATGTCGGTCTGGGCCGCTTCATCCAACAATACCACCGAATCAAAGTATGACATGCTGGTAAGCAGTATGACTATTATCGCCCACAACTCTTTGTGTTCTACTCGTGCATATAGCATCTACGCATAGACCTGGCTCGGATGCCACTGATGGGGAACGCAGTATTTCAAAAAAAAATCCTACGATCAAGCAAGATCTATCTAGGAGATGCATAGCAACAAGAGGGGGGAGTGTGTCTACGTACCCTCGTAGACCGAAAGCGAAAGCGTTAAGCAACGCGGTTGATGCAGTCGAACGTCTTCGCGATCCAATCGATCAAGTACCGAACATACGGTACCTCCGCGATCTACACACGTTCAGCTCGGTGACATCCCTCGAACTCTTGATCCAGCTGAGGCCGAGGGAGAGTTTCGTCAACACGACGGCATGGTGACGGTGATGTGAAGTTACCGGCGCAGTGAGCACTGTAACGATATGACCGAGGTGTGTTTCTGTGGAGGGGGGCACCGCACACGGCTAAGAGAAACTTTGGTGTACCTTTGGGGTGCCCCCCTCCCACGTATATAAAGGAGGAGGGACAAGGAGGCCGGCCAAGGGGAGGAGGCGCGCCACGGGGGGCAATCCTACTCCAAGTAGGATTCGGCCCCCCTTTCCTATTCCAACAAGGAGACGGGGGGAGGTGAGGGAGGAGAGAAGGAAAGGGGGGCAGCTGCTACCTCTTGAGCACTGCGTTGGTTTTCCCTTGAAGAGGAAAGGGTGATGCAGCAAAGTAGCGTAAGTATTTCCCTCAGTTTTTGAGAACCAAAGTATCAATCCAGTAGGAGGCCACACGCAAGTCCATCGTACCTACACAAACAAATAAGAACCTCGCAACCAACGCGATAAAGGGGTTGTCAATTCCTTCACGGTCACTTATGAGAGTGAGATCTGATAGAGATAATAATGATAAGATAAATATTTTTGGTATTTTTATGATATAGATTGAAAGTAAAGATTGCAAAATAAAATAGATTGGAAACTTATATGATGGAGAATAGACTCGGGGGCCATAGGTTTCACTAGTGGCTTCTCTCAAGATAGCATAAGTATTACGTTGGGTGAACGAATTACTGTTGAGCAATTGATAGAAAAGCGAATAATTATGAGAATATATAGGCATCATGTCTGCGACAAGTAGACTGACTCCTGCCTGCATCTACTACTATTACTCCACACATTGACCGCTATCCAACATGCATCTAGAGTATTAAGTTCATAAGAACAGAGTAACGCCTTAGGTAAGATGACATGATGTAGAGGGATAAACTCAAGCAATATGATATAAACCCCATCTTTTTATCCTCGATGGCAAAAATACAATACGTGTCGTTTCCCTTTCTATCACTGGGATCGAGCACCGCAAGATTGAACCCAAAGCTAAGCACTTCTCCCATTGCAAGAAAGATCAATCTAGTAGGCCAAACCAAACTGATGATTCAAAGAGACTTGCCAAGATAACCAATCATGCATAAAATATTTCAGAGAAGAATCAAATCTTGTTCATAGATAGACTTGATCATAAACCCACAATTCATCGGATCTCGACAAACACACCTCAAAAAAGAGTTACATCAAATAGATCTCCAAGAAGATCGAGGAGAACTTTGTATTGAGATCCAAAGAGAGAGAGAGATAAGAAGCCATCTAGCTACTAACTATGGACCAGATGGTCTAAAGTAAACTACTCACACATCATCGGAGGGCCATGGAGTTGATGTAGAGGCCCTCCATGATCAATGCCCCCTCCGGCGGAGCTCCGGAAAAGGCTCCAAGATGGGATCTCTTGGGTACAGAAGGTTGCGGCAGTGGAAATAGGGTTTTGTGGTGCTCCTGGATGTTTTCAGGGTATGTGAACATATATAGGAGGAAAAAGTAGGTCGGTTGAGCCACGAGGGGGGAGGGCGTGCCCCGTGCCTCGTGGACGCCTCGTCCCTTTCTTGACGTCCACTCCAAGTCCTCTAGATCACGTTTGTTCCAAAAATCACGCTCCCGAAGGTTTCATTCCGTTTGGACTCCGTTTGATATTCCTTTTCTGCGAAACACTGAAATAGGCAAAAAAAACAGCAATTTGCACTGGGCCTTGGGTTAATAGGTTAGTCCCAAAAATAATATAAAGGTGTAAAATAAAGCCCATTAACATCCAAAAAAGATAATATAATAGCATGGAACAATCAAAATTATAGATATGTTGGAGACGTATCAAGAATCCCCAAGCTTAATTCCTGCTCGTTCTCGAGTAGGTAAATGATAAAAACAGAATTTTTTATGTGGAATGCTTTCTAGCATGTTCTTTAATGTATTTTTCTCTATTGTGGCATGAATGTTCAGATCCGAAAGATTCAAGATAAAAGTTTGTTGTTGACATAAAAATAGTAATACTCCAAGTATGCTAATCAAACAATTATGTCTTATCAAAATAACATGGCCAAATAAAACTTATCCCTACAAAGTCATATAGTTTGGCTATGCTTCATTTTAGTCACACAAAATGCTCTCATCATGCACAACCCCGATGACAAGCCAAGCAATTGTTTCATACTTAGCCTCTTCAAGCTCTTTATACTTTTACACAATATATGAGCGCGAGCCATGGACACAACACTATGGGTGGAATAGAATATGATGATTGAGGTTGTGTGAGAAGACAAAAAGGGAGAAAGTCTCACATTGACGCGGCTAATCAATGGGCTATGTAGATGCCCACCGATTGATGTCAATGCAAGGAGTAGGAATTGCCATGCAACGGATGCACTAGAGCTATAAATATATGAAAGCTCATGAAAGAAACTAAGTGGGTGTGCATCCAACTTGCTTGCTCACGAAGACATAGGGCATTTGAGGAAGCCCATCATTGGAATATACAAGCCAAGTTCTATAATGAAAAATTCCCACTAGTATATGAAAGTGACAAAATAAGAGACTCTCTATCATGAAGATCATGGTGCTACTTTGAAGCACAAGTGTGGAAAAGGGATAGTAACATTGTCCCTTCTCTCTTTTTCTCTCATCATTTTTTTATTTGGGCCTTCTTTTTTTATGGCCTCTTTTTTTCGTTCGGAGTCTCTTCCCGACTTGTGGGGGAATCATAGTCTCCATCATCCTTTCCTCACATGGGACAATGCTCTAATGATGATCATCACACTTTTATTTACTTACAACTCAAGAATTACAACTCGATACTTAGAACAAAATATGACTCTATGTGAATGCCTCCGACAGTGTACCGGGATTGCGATGAATCAAGAGTGACATCTATGAAAAATTTGAGCAAGGTGGCTTTGCCACAAATACGATGTCAACTACATGATCATGCAAAGCAATATGACAATGATGATGCGTGTCATAATAAATGGAACGGTGGAAAGTTGCATGGCAATATATATCAGAATGGCTATGGAAATGCCATAATAGGTAGGTATGGTGGCTGTTTTGAGGAAGATATAAGGAGGCTTATGTGTGATAGAGTGTATCATATCACGGGGTTTGGATGCACCAGCGAAGTTTTCACCAACTCTCAAGGTGAGAAAGGGCAATGCACGGTACCGAAGAGGCTAGCAATGATGGAAGGGTGAGAGTGCGTATAATCCATGGACTCAACATTAGTCATAAAGAACTCACGTACTTATTTCAAAAATCTACAAGTCATCAAAACTAAGCACTACGCGCATGCTCCTAGGGGGATAGATTGGTAGGAAAAGACCATCGCTCGTCCCCGACCGCCACTCATAAGGAAAGCAATCAAAGAACACCCCATGCTTAAAATTTGTCGCACAATGTTTACCATATGTGCATGCTACGGGACTTGCCAGCGTCAACACAAGTATTCATCAATTTCACAATTACTCAACTAGCACACCTCTAATATTACCACCTTTATATCTCAAAACCATCTATCAAGCATCCAACTTCTCTTAGCATTTATAATTTATAACCAAAGTAAATTACCGTGTTGTTCTAAAGGACTCTCAAAATGATATAAGTGAAGCATGAGAGATCAATTATTTCTATAAATAAAACCACCGCCGTGCTCTAAAAGATATAAGCGAAGCACTAGATCAAAAATTATCCAACTCAAAAGATATGAGTGAAGCACATAGAGTATTCTAATAAATTCCAATTCATGTGTGTCTCTCCCAAAAGGTGTGTACAGCAAGGATTGTGGTAAACTAAAAAGCAAAGACTCAAATCATACAAGACGCTCCAAACAAAACACATATCATGTGGCGAATAAAAATATAGCTCCAAGTAAAGTTACCGATGGACGAAGACGAAAGAGGGGATGCCTTCCGGGGCATCCCCAAGCTTAGGCTTTTGGTTGTCCTTGGATTTTACCTTGGGTTGCCTTGGGCATCCCCAAGCTTAGGCTCTTGCCACTCCTTGTTCCATAATCCATCAAATCTTTACCCAAAACTTGAAAACTTCACAACACAAAACTTAAAAGAAAATATCATGAGCTCTGTTAGTAAAAGAAAACAAACCACCACTTCAAGGTACTGTAATGAACTCATTCTTTATTTATAACGGTGTTAAACCTACTGTATTCCAACTTTTCTATGGTTTATAAACTCTATTACTAGCCATAGATTCATCAAAATAAGCAAACAACAGACGAAAAACAGAATCTGTCAAAAACAGAACAGTATGTAGTAATCTGTAGGTTTCGAATACTTCTGGAACCCCAAAAATTCTAAAATAAACTGCTGGACGTGTGAAATTTATCTATTAATCATCTGCAAAAAGAATTAACTAAATATCACTCTCCAGTAAAAAAAATGGCAGCAATTCTCGTGAGTGCTAAAGTTTCTTTTTTTACAGCAAGATTGCAAAGACTTTACCCAAGTCTTCCCAAAGGTTCTACTTGGCACAAACACTAATTAAAATCATAAAACCACATCTAAACAGAGGCTAGATGAATTATTTATTACTAGACAGAACCAAAAAGCAATAAACAAAAATAAAATTGGGTTGCCTCCCAACAAGCGCTATCGTTTAACGCCCCTAGCTAGGCATAAAAGCAAGGATAGATCTAGGTATTGCCATGATAGTGATAAGGTAAATCGCGAAAGCTCGTCTCATACTCCCTACATTCAGCAGCAAGCTTTCTTTGTGGCAAGCACAAGTAATCAAAAGGGTTAAATTTAATGGGACAAAACTCCCCAAGATCAAGCTCGCGGGGGTGTTGGTTCCTCCTTTGGCCCCTCATATTGTACAACCAATTCATCATTATAAGCATTCTTTTCGCAAAAAGTCATGAGCCTTTGTTCAAGGGGAAAACCTAGCCCATTGTTCTGGATGGAAAAATTATCATTAAGTTCAGAGATCCTATTAACAAGAGCATCCGTAGGAACCTTTTTTCTAAGGATTTAATTAAAATCAACATGATCTAAAGATCATAAACGCATAATGTCTTCTTGATAAAAAAGGATTGCTTCTATGGGAGGACAGCCAGCATCCACCATATAATGCGCAAAAATTTCATTGGCTTCTTTTATTATAAATCTGAACTCATGAGCCATAGTATGCATATGTAAAAATAGTCTTTAAATTTCAACTATGAGCAAAGATATAGCATCTGCGAGACTACTAGTTTTATGAAGGATAGATCCGCTCATGGTGGGCAAAGCACCGGCACAAGTAAAGAAATCTTGAATAACTCCCTTCCCAATAATATTACCACTACCAATCCAAAACTTTTTAGTGTGTAAAATAATAGGATTTTCAAGAGGATCATCAATAACATCAAAGTTTTCCATATTATTATCCTTATCAACGATAACCTCCCCAGTTTCAGACATGATGGCAACAAATTGCAAAAAGAACGAGCACAGAGAAGACAAGAAGGAAAAAGAGGCAAACGGAAAAGAGGGTGAATAAAACAGCAAGGGTGAAGTGGGGGAGAGGAAAACAAGAGGCAAATGCCAAATAATGTAATGCGAGGGATAAGAGTTTGTGATGGTACTTGGTTTGTCTTGACTTGTGCGTAGACTCCCCGGCAACGGCGCCAGAAATCCTTCTTCCTACCTCTTGAGCACTGCGTTGGTTTTCCCTTGAAGAGGAAAGGGTGATGCAGCAAAGTAGCGTAAGTATTTCCCTCAGTTTTTGAGAACCAAGGCATCAATCCAGTAGGAGGCCACATGCAAGTCCCTCGTACCTACACAAACAAATAAGAACCTCGCAACCAACGCGATAAAGGGGTTGTCAATCCCTTCACGGTCACTTACGAGAGTGAGATCTGATAGAGATAATAATGATAAGATAAATATTTTTGGTATTTTTATGATATAGATTGAAAGTAAAGATTGCAAAATAAAATAGATTGGAAACTTATATGATGGAGAATAGACCCGGGGGCCATAGGTTTCACTAGTGGCCTCTCTCAAGATAGCATAAGTATTAGTGGGTGAACGAATTACTGTCGAGCAATTGATAGAAAAGCGAATAATTATGAGAATATCTAGGCATGATCATGTATATAGGCATCACGTACGCGACAAGTAGACCGACTACTGCCTGCATCTACTACTATTACTCCACACATTGACCGCTATCGAGCATGCATCTAGAGTATTAAATTCATAAGAACAGAGTAATGCCTTAGGTAAGATGACATGATGTAGAGGGATAAACTCAAGCAATATGATATAAAGCCCATCTTTTTATCCTCGATGGCAACAATACAATACGTGTCATTTCCCTTTCTGTCACTAGGATCGAGCACCGCAAGATTGAACCCAAAGCTAAGCACTTCTCCCATTGCAAGAAAGATCAATCTAGTAGGCCAAACCAAACTGATAATTCGAAGAGACTTGCAAAGATAACCAATCATGCATAAAAGATTTCAGAGAAGAATCAAATATTGTTCATAGATAGACTTGATCATAAACCCACAATTCATCGGATATCGACAAACACACCGCAAAAAAGAGTTACATCGAGTAGATCTCCAAGAAGATCGAGGAGAACTTTGTATTGAGATCCAAAGAGAGAGAAGAAGCCATCTAGCTACTAACTATGGACCCGAAGGTCTGAAGTAAACTACTCACACATCATCGGAGGGGCCATGGAGTTGATGTAGAGGCCCTCCGTGATCAATGCCCCCTCCGGCGGAGCTCCAGAAAAGGCCGCAAGATGGGATCTCTTGGGTACAGAAGGTTGCGACGGTGGAAATAGGGTTTCGTGGTGCTCCTGGATGTTTTTGGGGTATGTGAACTTATATAGGAGGAATAAGTAGGTCGGTTGAGCCACGAGGGGGGATGGCGCGCCCCCTGCCTCGTGGACTCCTTGTCCATTTCTTGACGTCCACTCCAAGTCCTCTGGATCACGTTTGTTCCAAAAATCACGCTCCCGAAGGTTTCATTCCGTTTGGACTCCGTTTGATATTCCTTTTCTGCGAAACACTGAAATAGGCAAAAAAAATAGCAATTTGCACTGGGCCTTGGGTTAACAGGTTAGTCCCAAAATAATATAAAAGTGTAAAATAAAGCCCATTAAACATCCAAAACAGATAATATAATAGCATGGACCAATCAAAAATTATAGATACGTTGGAGACGAATCACCAACCCCCCTAGTCCAATTAGGTTTGGGCTTGGGGATGCGCACCCTACCTTGGCCTGCCTCCTCTCTTCCACCAATAGGCCCATGAGGCCCAATACCCCCCCCCTGGGGGGGGGGGGTCCGGTAACCCCCGGTACTCCGGAAAATACCTGATACACCTCGGAACTGTTTCGATGTCCAAATATAGTCTTCCAATATATCAATCTTTATGTATCGACAATTTCGAGACTTCTCGTCATGTCCGTGATCTCATCCGGGACTCCAAACTACCTTCGGTACATCAAAACACATAAACTCATAATACCGATCGTCATTGAATGTTAAGCGTGCGGACCCTACAGGTTCGAGAACTATGTAGACATGACCGAGACTCATCTCGGGTCAATAGCCAATAGCAGAACCTGGATGCTCATATTGTCTCCCACATATTCTATGAAGTTCTTTATCGGTCAAACCGCATAACAACATACGTTGTTCCCTTTGTCATCGGTATGTTACTTGCCCGAGATTCGATTGTCGGTATCATCATACCTAGTTCAATCTCGTTACCGACAAGTCTCTTTACTCGTTTCGTAATGCATCATCCCGTGAATAACTCATTAGTCACATTGCGTGCAAGGATCATAGTGATGTGCATTACCGAGAGGGCCCAGAGATACCTCTCCAATACATGGAGTGACAAATCCTAAACTCGATCTATGCCAGCTCCACAAACACCATCAGAGACACCTGTAGAGCATCTTTACAATCACCCAGTTACGTTGTGACGTTTGATAGCACACATGGTGTTCCTCCAGTATTTAGGAGTTACATAATTTCGTAGTCTGAGGAACACGTATAAGTCATGAAGAAAGCAATAGCAATAAACTAAATGATCATAGTGCTAAGCTAATGGATGGGTCTTGTCCATCACATCATTTTGTAATGATGTGATCCCGTTCATCAAATGACAACACATGTCTATGGGTGGGAAACTTAACCATATTTGATTAACGAGCTAGTCAAGTAGAGGCATACTAGGGACACTTTGTTTGTCTATGTATTCACACAAGTACTAAGTTTCCGGTTAATACAATTCTAGCATGAATAATAAACATTTATCATGATATAAGGAAATATAAATAACAACTTTATTATTGCCTCTAGGGCATATTTCCTTCACATATGGGGGCGCACCAGCCCCTTGTGGCTGGTGTGTTTCCCCTCTTGGCCCAAAAGGCCCATATCTTTTCTCGGGGGTGCCCGGAACCCCTTCCGGCGACCCGATAAGTACCTAGTACCCCCAAAACACTTCCGGTGTCCGAATACCATCGTCCTATATATCAATCTTTACCTCTCGACCATTTCGAGACTCTTCATTAGTTTTGTGATCTCATCTGGGACTCCAAACAAAATTCGGTCACCAAATCACATAACTCATATAATATTATATTGTCATCAAACATTAAGCGTGCGGACCCTACGGATTCAAGAACTATGTAGACATGACCGAGATACCTCTCCGATCAACAACCAATAGCGGAACCTGGATGCCCATATTGGCTCCAACATATTCTACAAAGATCTTTATCGATCGAATCGTTATGACAACATACGTAATTCCCTTTGTCCATCGGTGTGTTACTTGCCTGAGATTCCATCGTCGGTATCTTCATACCTAGTTCAATATCATTACCGGCAAGTCTCTTTACTCGTTCTGTAATACATCACCTCGTGACTAACTCCTTATTCGTTTGCTTGCAATCTTATGATGTGTATTACCGAGAGGGCCCACAGATACCTCTCTGATACTGGAGTGACAAATCCTAATCTCGATCTATGCCAACTCGACAAACATCTTTGGAGATACATGTAGAGCATCTTTATAATCACCAGTTATGTTGTGCCGTTTGATAGAACACAAGGCATTCCTCCGGTATTCGGGAGTTGCATAATCTAATAGTCGAAGGAATATGTATTTTTCATGAAGAAAGCAATAGCAATAAAACTGAACGATCATGATGCTAAGCCAACGGATGAGTCTTGTCCATCACATCATTCTCCTAATGATGTGATCTCCTTATAAAATGACAACACATGTCCTTGGACAGGAGACTTTAACCATCTTTGATCAACGAGCTAGTCTAGTAGAGCCATACTAGGGACACAATATTTGTTTATGTATTCACGCATGTATTTAAGTTTCCGGTCAATACAATTCTAGCATGAATGATAAACCTTTACCATGAATAAGGAAATGTAATAATAAATATTTTATTATTGCCTCTAGGGCATATTTCCATCAACTCACACATGTATTAAGGTTTTCG
Source organism: Triticum dicoccoides (assembly GCF_002162155.2). NCBI lineage: Eukaryota > Viridiplantae > Streptophyta > Magnoliopsida > Poales > Poaceae > Triticum > Triticum dicoccoides. The sequence continues at coordinate 125,582,886 of NC_041386.1, read as the reverse complement.
ATCGATACAATTCTAGCATGAATAATAAACCTTTATCATCAATAAGGAAATATAAAATAACAACTTCATTATTGCCTCTGGGGCATATTTTCTTCAGTCTCCCACTTGCACTAGAGTCAATAATCTAGTTCACATCACCATGTGATTTAACACCCATAATTCACATCGCCATGTGACCAACACCCAAAGAGTTTACTAGAGTCAATAATCTAGTTCACATCTCCATGTGATTAACACCCAAAGAGCACTAAGGTGTGATCATGTTTTGCTTGTGAGAGAAGTTTAGTCAACGGGTATGCCATATTCAGATATGTATGTATTTTGCAATTTCTATGTCCACAATGCTATGCATGGAGCTACTCTAGCTAATTTCTCCCACGTTCAATACATATCCAGATTAAGACTTAGAGTCATCTGGTTTGGTGTTAAAGCTTGCATCAATGTAACCCTTTATGATGAACTCTTTTTCACCTCCATAATCAAGAAACATTTCCTTAGTCCTTTTCAGGTACCTAAAGATAATTTTGACCGTTGTCTAGTGGTCCACTCCTGGATCACTATTGTACCCCCTTGCCAAACTCATGGCAAGGCACACAACAGGTCTGGTTCACAACATGGCATACTTTATAGAACCTATGGCTGAGGCATAGGGAATGACTTTCATTCTCTCTCTATCTTCTATCATGGTCGAGTTTTGAGTCTTACTCAACTTCACACCTTACAATACAGGCAAGAACTCCTTGTTTGACTGGTCCATTTTGAACTCCTTCAAAATCTTGTCAAGGTATGTACTCATTGAAAATCTTATCAAGTGTCTTAATCTATCTCTATAGATCTTGATGCTCAATATGTAAGCAGCTTCACCAAGGTCTTCCATTGAAAAAATCTTATTCAAGTATGCTTTTATGCTATCCAGAAATTCTATATCATTTCCAATCAACAATATGTCATCCACATATAATATCAGAAATGCTACAGAGCTCCCACTCACTTTTTTATAAATACAGGCTTCACCGTAAGTCTGTATAAAACCATATGCTTTGGTCACCTCATCAAAGCATATATTCCAACTCCAAGATGCTTGCACCAGTCCATAGATGGATCGCTGGAGCTTGCACACTTTGTTAGCACCTTTAGGATCGTCCAAACATTCTGGTTGCATCATATACAACTCATCTTTAAGGAATCCTTTAAGGAATGCAGTTTTGACGTCCATTTGCCACATTTAATAATCATAAAATGCGACAATTGCTAACATGATTCGGACAGACTTAAGCATCGCTACGGGTGAGAAAGTCTCATTGTAGTCAACTCCTTGAGCTTGTTGAAAACCTTTCGCGACAAGTTGAGCTTTGTAGACAGTGATATTACCATCAGCGTCTGTCTTCCTCTTGAAGATCCATTTATTCTCAATGGCTTGCTGATCATCGGGCAAGTCCACCAAAGTCCACACTTCGTTCTCATACATGGATCCTATCTCATATTTCATGGCCTCGAGCCATCTGTCGGCATCTGGGCTCATCATAGCTTTTTCATATTTCGTAGGTTCGTTATGGTCTAATAACATGACTTCCAGGACAGGATTACCATACCACTCTGGTGTGAAATGTGCTCTGTTCGACCTACGAGGTCCAGTAGTAAATTGATCTGAAGTTTCATGACCATCATCATTAGCTTCCTCTCTAGTTGGTGTAGGCATCACGGGAATGGATTTCTCTGATGTGCTACTTTCCAATTCGGGAGAAGGTACAATTACCTCATCAAGTTCTACTTTCCTCCCACTCACTTCTTTCTAGAGAAACTCCTCTAGAAATGTTCCATTCTTGGCAACAAATATCTTGCCTTCGGATTTGTGGTAGAAGGTGTACCCAATTGTTTCCTTAGGGTATCCTATGAAGACGCACTTCTCCGATTTGGGTTCAAGCTTATCACGCTGAAGCCTTTTGACATAAGTGTCGCAACCCCAAACTTTAAGAAACGACAGCTTAGATTTCTTGCCAGCCATCGTTCATACTGTGTCGTCTCAACGGATTTAGACATTGCCCTATTTAATGTGAATGTAGTTGCCTCTAATGCATAACCCCAAAACTATAGTGGTAAATCGGTAAGGGACATCATAGAACGCACCATATCTAATAAAGTACGGTTATGACGTTCGGACACACCATTACGCTGTGGTGTTCCAGGTGGCATGAATTGTGAAACAATTCCACATTGTTTTAAATGAAGGCCAAACTCATAACTCAAATATTCGCCTCCGCAATCAGATCGTAGAAACTTTATTTTCTTGTTATGATGATTCTCCACTTCACTCTGAAATTCTTTGAACTTTTCAAATGTTTTAGACTTGTGTTTTATTAAGTAGACATACCCATACCTACTCAAATCATTTGTGAAGGTTAGAAAATAACGGTACGCCGTGTGCTTCAACACTCATCGGACCGTATACATCGGTATGTATTATTTCCAATAAGTCATTAGCTCGCTCCATTGTTCCGAAGAATGGAGTTTTAGCCATCTTGCCCATGAGGCATGGTTCGCAAGTATCAAATGATTCATAATCAAGTGATTCCATAAGTCCATCTGCATGGAGTTTCTTCATGCGCTTTATACCAATATGACCTAAACGGCAGTGCCACATATAAGTTGCACTATAATTATCAACTTTGCATCTTTTGACATCAATATTATGTATATGTGTATCACTACGATCAAGATTCAATAAACCATTCACATTGGGCGTATGACCATAGAAGGTTTTATTTATGTAAACAGAACAACAATTATTCTCTGACTTAAATGAATAAATGTATTGCAATAAACATGATCTAATCATATTCATGCTCAACGCAAACACCAAATAAAATTTATTTAGGTTCAACACTAATCCCGAAGGTAGAGGGAGTGTGCGATGGTGATCATATCAACCTTGGAATAATTTCCAACACACATCATCACCTCGCTTTTAACTAGTCTCTACGACTCCTGTTTCGAGTTACTAATCTTAGCAACTGAACCGGTATCAAATACCTAGGGGTTACTGTCGTGGAATTGTCACGGCCGATGTCCTAGTGAAAGGACTTAGTCGTAGGGCCATCGCAAATAGGAAGCTTAAAGGGGTTAATCGGGACAAAGGACACAAGAGGTTTTATACTAGTTCGGCCCCTTACGATGAAGGTAAAAGCCTACATCTAGTTGTGTTTGGAATTGCTGGGGTTTTGAAAACCGGGGAGCGAATATGCTTACCCTGGCTTTGAGTTGTTGTCTCTTGTTTCTTGCCCTAAGCCGCCGCCGGGTCGTCCCCTTATATACATGGGTTGACGCCTGGCGGCCTACAGAGTCCCGGCCGGCTCATAAAACGTCTCCGGCTCGGTGACTTCTTTTATATGCCTTTCTTTACAAGTCTTTCCTTACATACGGCGGTTTACAATATTGGGCCTTAAGCCGCCTCTGGGCTTAGGCCTTCTATATATAAGTCTTAATAAACTACCGCCTTGAATGTTACTGGGCTTCTTTTGTAACCCGCCGTTGGGGCTGACCCGGCCCCTCCTGGGCGGGTCTTACCTGGTAGCTATATTCCCAACATTAGGCCCTAGGTTAACTTTGAACTTTGTTCTTTGCCAGTCTTTGATATTTAGATGAATTCCATCTTCCTCTCTCTGTAAAAATTCGGTAACCCGCCGTGACGTCATCTTCTGAAAACACAAAAAACTGTTATGACGTCACCCTCAACGGATCTTTATCTTTTAATGTCTTCTGAGAATCGAGGTGTCCGTTTAGTTGGATAGTCATTATTTGGGTCTTCCTCGATTTTCGCACCCGCCTGTTCGCTTATCTCCTTATAAATAAGCACGCCCCAGTCATTCTAATTCTTCTCTTTCTCCGTCTTCTTCCTCTCGCAACCCTACCGCCGCTCGAGCTCCGCCGCCGTGGCAGAGCTCCTCGTCTCCATCGACCTTGGCCGCTGCATCAACCCGAACTGGTCCAGAGAACGACGGCAACTCCCGCAGAAGACCCGTGGTTTGTAAGTTTTCATCTTCCTGCTCCTCAGTTCCGCATTAGGGTTTCTAACTTTCCTGCATGTTCTTCATAGTTCGTCACGGGTTCATTGTAGTTCTTCCACTGTAGCTTCTTCTTGATCCAAAAAGAAACATATAACCGTACGGTAGTTGTTTTGAGCCCATCCTTGATACTAGTAGATTCCTTTTTTCTAGCAAAAAGGGTTTCATTAGAGTTCACGAACTCTTCTATGCCAGACTTTTAGGTCTAGAATTTTTTCCATTTTGAACGACCACTCGATCCAAAATAATGTCACGAATTTAGGAAACCTGTTTGCCACAACACTTAGCCGATTATGTTTCTGTTTTCCTCCAAATGTCTGTGGTCATGGCGGCTTATGACGCCGGCTTACTTTTCCCTTATATGAAATTAGCCCTTACTTAAGCCGCCATTACTTATTGCACCATCATCATTTAACTGTTAATTTCACCATTGAATTGAACCAGCGCGTTACTTTCTTTTTAGTTCGTCTTTTGATCATCATGCCGTCAAAAGCACCGACCGTCTGCAACTGGGTCCCTTCCACAGTAACTGAGGGTAATCTGAAGGATTTCTTCACCATAGCCTTTTTGCCAGGGAAGAATGTTATGTCTTACCGTGCACCTGACCTGGACGAGGAATGGCCCAATCCCAAAGATGGTGAAGTCATTGTCTTTTCTGAACACATGAATCGAGGCTTTTCACCACCCGGCTCAAAGTTCTTCAGAGATGTTCTCCATTTTATCAAACTCCACCCTCAAGATATCGGGCCCAATTCCATATCCAATATCTGCAATTTCCAAGTTCTCTGTGAGGTGTACCTTCAAGAAGAACCGACTGTGGAACTCTTTAGAGAGTATTTTTATCTGAACCGCCAGAACGAGTGTACCAATGGCCCTAGCTTGGAACTTGGAGGCATCTTGATTCAGCGCTAATAGGGCGCCATCTTCCCCCTAATAGTCTTGCCGAGTCATCCCAAAGACTGGAATCAGACCTGGTTCTATTGTCAAGACACTTCACTAGCCAACGAGAAACCACTGTCGGGTTACCGCGCGGAGCGTCTAGATTCCAAGTTTGCGCTCCCTGACAAGCTCACTGCCGCCGAACGCAAGAAGCTTATTCCATCAATTAAAAGGATTAACGCCTTATTGGGGAATGGCTTAACCGGAGTTGACTTGACCCGTTGCTGGGTCTCATGGCGGGTCATCCCTCTAAGCCGCCGATCCAAATTGATGTATGAATATGGTGGAGGCCCAAATGACTCTCTTCGTCACAACTCCATTCAACTAACCGAAGAAGATATTTTTTCAATGTCAACTCTCCTGGTGAACGGCAAATATGAAGACTGCAGTAAAGTCGGGTTAAACCCCTTCTGCAAACTTAACTCGACGCCTGAGGTAAAAAAAACCCTGACCTTTTTCTCATTGTATTTTTTCTCAGCAGTTTTAAATACCTGCATGACCTTTTATCTTGTTTGCTTGTTTACAGGCCAAATCTGACTTCTAGAAAGCCAAGTATGACCATGAAGCCGCCAAGAAGGCTAGAGCTGCCGCCATAACCGCCAAGAAGACGACCCGGAAGTCCAAGAAGAAGAAAAAGAGCACCGTTGAAGACCTGTTAAAGCTTGATGATGATACTTCTGAGTCAGAGGTAGCCCTTGACTCCCTTGGCCAGTTTTTTAATAACCTTATTGACACTGATTATTGCCAGGACGATACGGGGGCCAGTCAGGCCGGAGAAGAAGAGGTAATTATTTCCTCCGACTCAGACCATTTTCCGAGACAGAAACTTTGACTGGTAACCCGGAAAGTAAGGTTTTTGCACCCTTTGGCTTATTTGGACCCTCATTTTCTTTTGAAAAAGCAGCAACACGAGAGCCGTCGTCAAGCCCGGAACGATGATGAGCCGCCTTCTATTGTACAACAAACTCCTCAAACCGCCAAAATGAGGTCTCTTTTATATTCCTCTTCGGCTTTCATTAATGAATCTATTCTGTTGTGTTACTGGCGTTATTTGCCCTTTGAAGGAGGTTTCTCGCTCTTCTGGCTACTCATCTCAGACGCAATTTCCGGCCTTCAAGACTGCCCCTGGGTAAGGAAAAAAATCATCTTTCCTCTGTGTTTTTACAAATTGCACCGTTGCACTAATTGTCTTATAAAATCTTTCTTAGTGGCCAAGCCAAATCCAAGAATGCCAAAGTGGTTAAACCGGTGGAAGACCCGTCAGTTCTTGCACCTGAACCGGCTATGCCAACTGCTCCCCCTCAAACTGAAGCGCCAGAAGATTCGGCTGTGACGGCTCAATCGGACCCTCCTAAACCGTCAGCTGATGAGACCACTCTCAACCCGGCTATAACTGAACCATCCAGTTCAGCTAACCCACCGACAACCTCTGACACTGACGTCTTGATTACTGGTAGCCGGTTTGTTGAGCTAGGGAACCCCACTGTATTAGCTCGACACACTGCTAAACAAGAAGCCTTAGAGAAGCAGAAGGTGCGGTTTGATGTTTCCCATTACACCCATCTCAGTGTCAATGATGTGTTGTCCGGCTATCTCAGTCATGTGCACTCCAGCCGTGACTCGGAAATCGAGATGGTAAACCAATTGCAGCTGAAGTATGAGGTATGCTCTTTCGGCTTACTTATATTCTACCAGCCCCCAAGTCTTTTAGATTATGATAAAACCTGAATGATCTGTAGACTTGTGATATAGGCTAAAGCTTTACCATTAGATTTTTCTGAAGTCTAATAAAGTAGTATAAACTTCACCTGTAGTCCCCAAGGGCCGGTTCATTTGATCATAAATGAGCCGGTACTTACTTTCATAACTGTCTTGTGCCGAACCCAACAAATATTGTAATCCGGCTTAATCTTGAGAGACTTGCTGAATATCATGCATTAGCCCCCAAGTGCCAAGTGTTGTTACTTTGTAAGGTACTTGGGACTTGGAATATATTAGAGTCATGAGAAATTGTTTTGGCAGACATTAGCCCCCAAGTGTCAAGTGGTTTTGCAGTGCAAAGTACTTGAGACTTGAATCTTGAACTTTTAGTTTAAACCTTGACACACCTGTGTATGTTTTGTAGAACGCCTTATCTAAATTGGGTTCCCAATTAACTGACGCCAAGACCCGGCTGGCGGATCAAGAGGCAGAAATCAAGTCTGCTGATTCTAAACTTCAATTAAGTCTTGCTGAGATGGAAAAACTAAAAACCAGCTTGACTGCCAAAAAGAAATCCTGGGCTGAAGAAAAGATGCTGCTGACACAACGCGCCGAAAGAGCTGAAGCGGCTCTTGAGGAGGTTACCATGGAGCTGACCGGCTTAAAGAACCGGGTGTCTCAAATGGTTTCCGCCATCTTTGGTAAGCCATCTGTACTGATCTTTTATACCTTCTTTTGACCCGGAATATAAACCACCAGCTGACCCCTTCTTTAAAAAATATGTGCAGGCCCGCGAAGCAAGAATCTGAGCCAAGATAATGTGACTAAACTGAAGGCGGTCTATACCTTAGTGGAGCAGCTGTATACTGGCGCTCAACGAGCACTTGCTGCTATCTCTCCTGCCAATCAAGGACCCAACCGGCTCAGTGATGTCTTGAAAAAATTGTCAATCTTACCCACCAGGTTTCAAGAAGTCAAACGATCCTGTGCCAGAGCCGGAGCCTTGACTGCCCTGAGCCGCTCAAAAGCCTGGGTGCCAGATCTAGACCCATCGGATGTAGCCAGGGGGTACCCTACCGTGAAGGAAGATGGGTCTCTGTTTGAGCAGGATGACTTCATTGCTTGCGTGAGGGAAGTTCGACCTCAGGCTACCATTCTTGGAGATGAAACCAATATTGACAAATATCAGCCGAGTTTTGATTTGGATAATAAGAAGATGGTGACTCCCTCTTACAAGGTGACAGACCTTATCCCGCCGGTTCGTCAACATACGTTTGCTCCAGAAGTTGATCTAGCTGGCTTGATTGATGATGAATCAGAGTTCATTGCTGTGAACAGCTTCGACTGGTCTAATCCCGGCTTCCAATTAACAGAAGGAGGTGAACCGGCAAGGGAAGAGTGAGAACCATCTTTATGGGCTCTTAAAAGCCTTGTAATAGATTTAAGGGACATTTACATCTATGCCCCTAATTTGCACCCACTCTCAGATTTACCCCTAATTTCAAAGCCTGCTCAAATTTACCCCTCCGCCGTTAGGTGCACTTACAGAAATACCCTTCTGTGTCGTTACCGTCCGGTCAAAGCAGGTCAATGCCGGTCAAAGGGCTTTGACCGTCGTGAAAAAAATAGCAAAAAAATTCTAAAAAATCTGAAAATTTGTGGGATCAAAGATACTCAGGTTCGCAAGGTGCGTGCAATGTTTCGTGCTGTTTGTACATTCCAGGAGCTTGTGTCAGAGGAAAAACAATAAATATGTAAGCCTGTGAACAGTAAATTCAAAAAAATAGCAAGAAAATTCAAAAAAATATGAAATTTTTTGGCATCAAAGAGGCTCGGGTCTGCAAGCTGCGTGCAAATTTTTGTTGTGTTTGGACATTGGAGGGACTTGTGGAGAAAAAAACAAAATTTGGCTCGGGAAAAAACTTGGGAAAAAATGACTATTTTGTTTTTTCTTGCTAGAGCTCCTCGCATGTCATTTGATCACAAAAACTTGCAAGCACCTTGTGCACCCAAGCCACTTTGATGCCAAAAAATCTCATATTTTTTTAAATTTTCTTGCTATTTTATTTCAAATTTATTTTTCACAAGCATGCAGATTAACTGTTTTTCCTCGCCATGAGCTCTTGAAATGTCCAAATAGCACGAAAATTTGCACACACCTTGGGCACATGAGTATCTTCGATGTCACAAAATTTTAGAATTTTTAGATTTTTTTTGCTATTTTTTTCAGGACGGTCAAAGCTGTTTGACCGGACGGTAACGGCGTAGAAGGGCATTTCTATAAGGGCACCTAACGGCGGAGGGGCAAATTTGAGCAGGCTTTCGAATTAGGGGTATATCTGATTAGGTGGTTCGAGTTAGGGAGAGAAATGCAAATGGCCCTAGATTTAACTTGAAACAACTGCGTATTTTGCCTATGCCATCGTGCATAAGATGCCGTCTGTGACTCTTTGCTTCCTGATGTCAATATATGCGTCACATTTATTGTTATCTTTGTCATATTTCAGCTATGTTCCTGTAGAAAAGGAAAAAACTGGCTTGGCGGTTTAGCACCGAACGGGTCAGAACACCCGGTGATGGAGTCCTGGATTAGGGGGTGTCCGGATAGCCGGACTATACCTTCGGCCAGACTCCTGGACTATGAAGATACAAGATTGAAGACTTCGTCCCGTGTCTGGAAGGGACTTTCCTTGGCGTGGAAGTCAAGCTTGGCGATACAGATATGTAGATCTCCTACCATTGTAACCGACTCTGTGTAACCCTAGCCCTCTCCGGTGTCTATATAAACTGGAGGGTTTTAGTCCGTAGGACGAACAACAATCATACCATAGGCTAGCTTCTAGGGTTTAGCCTCTCTGATCTCATGGTAGATCTACTCTTGTACTACCCATATCATCAATATTAATCAAGCAGGACATAGGGTTTTACCTCCATCAAGAGGGACCGAACCTGGGTAAAACATCGTGTCCCCTGCCTCCTGTTACCATCTGCCTAGACGCACAGTTCGGGACCCCCTACCCGAGATCCGCCGGTTTTGACACCGACATTGGTGCTTTCATTGCGAGTTCCTCTGTGTCGTCACTTTTAGGCCCGATGGCTCCTCTAATCATCAACGACGATGCGATCCAGGGTGAGACTTTTCTCCCCGGACAGATCTTTGTATTTGGTGGCTTTGCACTGCGGGCCAATTCGCTTGGCCATCTGGAGCAGATCGAAAGCTACGCCCTTGGCTGTCAGGTCAGATTTGGAAGATTAAACTACACAGTGGACCTCTGCGGAGACTTGATCTTCGACGGATTCGAGCCGCAGCCGAGCGCGCCGCACTGTCACGATGGGCATGATCTAGCTCTGCCGCCGAACAGTGCCCTGGAAGCCGCACCCGCATCAGCTCTGACCCTTAATTCGGAGCCAACTGCGCCAGTCAAGGATGGGTGGTTAGACACCGCCTCGGGGGCTGCAATCTCTACGGCAATCGAGCCGAACACCAGCCCTATTCTCTGCGAAGCCCGTGACTCCAAGGAGCCGGACTCCTCTCCAAACTCCGAGCCCTCCACGCCCCTACCGATCGAACCAGATTGGGCACGATCATGGAGTTCACCGCCGCGGACATCTTTCAGCACTCGCCCTTCGGCGATATTCTGAATTCACTAAAGTCTCTCTCTTTATCAGGAGAGCCCTGGCCGGACTATGGTCAACAAGGTTGGGATGCGGATGATGAAGAAATTCAAAGCCCACCCACCACCCACTTTGTAGCCACTGTCGATAATTTAAACGACGTGCTCGACTTCGACTCCGGAGACATCGACGGTATGGACGACGATGTAGGAGATGAACATGAACCAACGCCTATAAGGCACTGGACAGCCACCTCATCTCATGATGTATACATGCTGGACACACCCAAAGGAAGCGACGACGAGGAACACAGGGATGCAACAAGGGATCGTTCACTCGTAAAGCAATCAAAGCGGCGACGTAAGCGCCGCTCCAAGCCCCGCCTCGACAGAGACAGCAGCCATACAGACCCAGCAATAGAGCAGGACGAGCCGGCGGACGATGAACATGCCTTCGAGCAACCGTCCGAACAGGGCAACTTGGATAAACAAACCGAACACCCCGTCCTCGGCGAAAACAACAGTCTGGACGACCTTACGCCGGATAGGCTCATGGAGCAGAAGAACCTCCACGAAGGGCTCGTCGCTACTGCGCGTAGCCTGAAAAAGCAGAAGCGGAAGCTCAAAACTGCGGAAGATACACTCAGAAATAGATGGAGCAAAGTACGCAACACCACAGACAAATATGGCGGCAGTCACCGCACAAAAAGCTATCCAAAGCGAAAGCTACTGCCTGAATTTGACGAGGAGGCCTTAGAGCCCCCGCAGTCAAAAAATAGGAAAGCCACCCGGTCGGATAGACGACCGCATGGCCAGCATGGAGCGGCAAGCGGCGATGCACACAAGCCGGCACGCGATCCACCAAAGGATCCGCATCAAAAAGATGTCCCAGCCAGATCTATCTACGGGCCAAGAAAGCAAGCTCTAGTAAGCAATGCAACACAACAAATATCCGAACATCACGGCACACCCAAATACAGTGGTGCCGCACACCCCCTATGTTTCACCGATGAGGTGCTGGACCATGAATTTCCAGCGGGATTCAAGCCCGTAAACATAGAGGCGTACGACGGGACAACAGACCCTGGGGTCTGGATCGAGGATTATATCCTCCACATACACATGCCAGAGGAGATGACCTCCATGCCATAAAATACTTACCCCTCAATCTTAAAGGGCCAGCCCGGCATTGGCTCAAAAGCCTTCCAGAAAACACCAATGGAAGTTGGGAAGAGCTTGAGGATGCTTTCCGGGCAAATTTTCAAGGGACCTATGTCCGCCCTCCGGATGCCGACGATCTCAGTCACATAACTCAATAGCCCGGAGAGTCAGCCCGGAAATTCTGGAACAGATTTCTTACTAAAAAGAATCAGATAGTCGACTGTCCGGACAACAAAGCCCTAGAAGCTTTTAAGCATAACGTTCGAGACGAATGGCTCGCCAGACACCTCGGCCAAGAAAAGCCAAGAACAATGGCAGCATTAACAAGCCTCATGACCCGCTTTTGCGCGGGAGAGGACAGCTGGTTGGCAAGATGTAGCACCAGCGACCCAAGTACATCCGAAGTTAGGGATGGAAACAAAAAACCCCGATGCAACAAGGACCAGCGCCGAAATAAGAGAAACAGCCCAAAGAGCACGGCGGTCAACGCCGGATTCAAAAGCTCGCGGCAGAATCAGAGAAAGCCACCCCTCAAGGATAACAGGGACGAGCTATCCAACTTAAACAAAATCTTGGACAAGATATGTCAAATACACAGTACTCCCGGGAAGCCTGCGAACCATACCCACAGAGATTGTTGAGTTTTCAAGCAATCCGGCAAACTCAACGCCGAACACAAGGGGCTCGACACACCAAGTGAGGACAACGACGAACCCCACAATCAGAGCACCAGGAAACAAAAAGTATTTCCCACAAGAAGTCAAAACAGTAAACTTACTTCACGTGACAAGGAGTCTCACCAATGGTTGTTAAAACCGATCACCTTTGACCATCAGGATTACTCTAGAAGTATTCAAAACGTAGGCTAGAGTGCCTTGGTATTAGATCCAATAATCGGCGGACTCCACTTTACAAATGTCCTGATGGACGGCGGCAGTGGTCTAAACCTGTTATACCAGGACACAATCCGCAACATGGGGATAGACCCAACAAAAATTCGCCATAGCAAAACCTCCTTTCAAGGGGTAACGCCAGGCCCGGATGCCCGTTGCATGGGTTCTCTCCGGCTAGAAGTTATGTTCGGCTCCCCCGATAACTTCCGTCGTGAACAGCTAACTTTCCACATCGCCCCATTCTCAAGTAGCTATCAAGCACTGCTGGGACACGAAGCTTTCGCCCGCTTTAACGCAATACCGCATTATGCATCTCTCACGCTTAAGATGCCCGGTACACGAGGCACCATCTCATTAAAGGGAAAACATTGAGTGTTCCCCCCGCGCGGAAGACAGTGCGGCTGCCTTGACAGCCCCACAATAAAGCGGCTTCACCAGCCAAAGCACCTAAATAGGTCGTCAAGACCATGGACACGGCTAGACGAGTCCGGCATAAACATACAATTGATAAAGGCTTAATAGCCGTATGCCCCTATACTAGGGGCTCCGCGCATATAAAACAAGAGACAATAAAGCTCAATTTTACCCATTTCGATTTATACTTCATTTATTTAGTATAACTCATGTTCGGCACGATCTTTCCTAAACTGAGTTCCTCTCTTTTACAGATGAACACCATGCTACGCCCGTCCAGGATACGGCACAACGGAGACACAGGCGCAGACGTGCAGCAGGGACCCGTTCCAAGGATTCTTTTCAGATTAAGACCCTGCGTAAACCTTTTTTACTGTCTCTTGTTGATACACATCCCCTGGTTTCTTGGTATGACCAAGGAGGAGGCTGGCGTTTTGGCATGCGGCCACGTCAGAGTTTTACGCGTACCTGGACACTAGGGGCTTATTACTAAGGGTGTTATCCCGCCCGCCCTCATAAAGACCGAATACCTTAGGGAGTGTTCGGCGTCGCGAGTTTGGCCTTATATGCATCAGCTCTGAATCATGTCTTTGGTCAAATGTTAGGTTTGCCCGGCTCCTGTGTTTTGCTACCTTACATTCCGCTCTATCGGCTAAGGCGGCACCAGGAGAACTACTGCGATTGTGCCCCGGTTCAGCCAGGCGAGCACCTCAGTAGAGAAAGCCGAAAACTGACTGTCATGATATAGCGTGAGATTGGTCAACCACTCGATGACTTACTGAAATCTTTAGGATTCCTCCGCATTAACGAAGGGCCGCTTCCTGGCCAGGCACATACGCGCCCCGAGTTCGGGCGAGCGCAAGCGCCACAAGGGGCTATATAAGTAGCCTCACTATCAAACTCCTATGGCTAAGTGAAAGTGATAAAGCATCATAGTCTGATTGCCTAGTTCGCTGCGCTATCACCTCCTTTGTAGGACCAAGACGTTGGATCAAGTGTGAAAATGCACCTTCTGCGAACACCCCCGCATTATGTGCGTGGGGGCTGAAGCCGACGACTGCCATCTTTCAGATTATATATACATATATGTTAAACGGCCGCACAAGAGGTGTTATAATACTTGCAGGCACAAGTATAAAAAATCTTCTACAATTTATCACAATATTGTTTTACAATAATATATGCTATTCGAATATAGTATCCTTCGAGCACTGTGTCTCTATTAAACGAGCGCCTTGCAGAACTTCCTGAAAATAGTGCTCGGCAGGTACTCGGCTTCCACCCGAGTCTGGGGATGCAACAGCAGTGGCTTCCATTTCCGCCCAGTATGTCTTGACACGGGAAAAAGCCATCCGCGCACCCTCTATGCACGCTGACCTCTTCATCGCATTGATATGCAGCGCCGCACCAAGGAACTGCTGCACCAAGTTGAAATAACTTTTTGGCTCTGGCCTCTCTGGCCACAGATGACTCATGACATACTTCATGGCGAGTCCGGACAACCTATTTAGCTCGCCCCATTCGGCCAAACGATCGGCTAATGACAGTGGATGCTATGGATTGTGGAACTGCGACCAAAAGAGCTTTTCCACTTCACGATCTTCTTGATCTCGGAAGTGTTCGGCCCCATCTGCGGCACTCGCTGCCAAATCCAGATAGGTGTCCGCCGTACTCCACATCCGGTCTAACGGAGCATGTTTAGGATCACAGAACTTCCTCCGCAGCATAAAGGGCTTTCCAGCCGCGATCTCTCCGGCCTGACGCAGCTCCTCCTTCATAGCTCTCATCGCAGAGCGAGCATCCTTGGCATCGGCAACGACCTTCTCCAGGTCCGTCTGTTCCGCCCGATCTTCTTTTTCAAGAAGCTTGCAACGGTCAGCAGCGTTCTTTAGCTTCACGGCCATCTTGGCCATTTCCTTCTTGCTTTGGCAGTGAGCGGCCTGTTTGGCTTTCAGCTCTTCAATTGCCTTTCCGGCAGCCGCATCACTTTTCCTGGCTTGTTCCTTGGCTCGGGCAAGTTCTGCCCGAAGATTCTCCATGGCAGCAGCACCATCTGCATCAAGCGCACACATTGTAAGATACTGACATAAAGCTCCTCTTACCAGGTGCCGCTGGAGGAATTACATACCTTGTGCCTCGTCAAGCCGCTTGTTGACAAGCGCGATGTCGGCATCTGCCACGTCAAGTTGCCGCTTTAGCTCAGCAAATTTATCAGTCCGGCTGGCCACCGGACACTTCGCCACCTACGTATGAAGGCGGCATATTAGACCTGGGATTATGATCCTCTGCGCGCCGTCACTTTTGAAAATGCACAGAGTCTCAGGGGCTACTATCTACACAGGGTGCATCTTATTTATGCGCAACTGTCCAAAAAGGGTACATCATTTCGCATACCTCAAAACCTGTCAGTAAACTCCTGACGGCCTCATGCAATCTGCTCTCCGTGGATGAAATCCTCTCAATCATCGTACCCATCAATGCACGGTGCTCCTCTGAGATAGACGCTCGCCCTAGCAGATCCTTCAGCTCCTCCGACCACGCACTAGACGGTGCTGGACTCGTCCGATGGCCCTTTTCGAAGGCCGGACGCAGAGGGCTTTGGGGGGCCATATGACTACCTTCCGGCCCTGCCGGATCCGGAGAAACCCTCCATGACGATACCTCAGGGTCGCCCGCCTCGCAAGGTGGTACGGCAGGGGGAGGCGTTCTGCTCTCCATCATCTCCGGAAGAAGATCCCCCGAAGACGAGCTCTGCTGAGAAGGGCTAAGGTCCGAGCTACAAGGTAAATTTTCGATTACTTTTCTCAGATATAAAGCAAGGATTTCTCTCGTTCTTTAAAAAGAAAACTCCTCTCTACTTACAGCTCGGTGGAGGGCTGATCCCCTTGAGGGCATAATTCGGCCGAAGTATCCCCCAGCACAGGACCCTCTAGCGAAGATTTCTTCCCCCGCTTTGAGGCCATGGTCTCGGGTCTTCAGAGGCGGTCCTCTTCTTCCCCTGAGGAGTGGAATTTTCGATTCCTCCCTTCCGGACAACCTCCTTCAAGGAGGCGGTAGCTTCCTTGTCCCCTTCGTCGCTTTCCTTTGAAGGCACAACCTCCAACATCCTGACTAGCACGGAACCCGGCGTGGTCTCGGGGAGGGGGCCGGACACCTGATTAGCTTTGCTTTCGCTATCCACTCCTGTTTAAAGGACATCTCTTTTAGGGGCAATTTTATGATAAATATACGGATAGCGAGTCCGGGCACAAGGCTACTTACTTGAGTATCCGGACGATTGCAGCTCAGACCTGCGTCCTCCGTAGAATCCGGACACACTACTTGTGGTTTGAAGAATAATTTGTACATCTCCACGGGCGTCATGCCAAGAACATGTTGGAGAACTCGTGGTCCCTCCGGGTTGAACTCCCACAAGCGGAGGGGGCGACGTTTGCAGGGCAGAACTCGGCGAATTCACATAACCTGCGTCACCACGACCAGACTGATGTCTCTTTCTAGGAGATCTCGGATGCGGCCCTACAATAGGGGCACGTCCTTTGCCGGCCCCCAGTCCAGCCCCTTATTGACCCATGACGCCAGTCGTGGCGGGGGACCTGAGCAGAAAGCAGGCAGCGCCACCCACTTGGTGCTCCTGGGAGCTGTGATATAAAACCACTCTCATTGCCATAAGCCGGACTCCCCTGGAAAAGAGCCCTCGGGCCATGGAGCACCAGCATTCTTGCTTATAAAAGCACCTCCGCACTCCGCGTGCTGTCCCTCGATCATCTTCGGCTCTACTTTGAAGGTCTTGAGCCATAGTCCGAAGTGAGGAGTAATACGGAGGAAGGCTTCACACACGATGATGAATGAGGAAATATGGAGGATGGACTCCGGAGCTAAGTCATGGAATTCCAGCCCATAATAAAACATGAGCCCCCTCACGAAGGGATCTGTCGGGAAGCCTAGCCCCCGGAGGAAGTGAGACATGAACACCACACTCTCACCAGGCTTGGGAGTGGGAATGACCTGCCCTCGAGCAGGCAGCCTATGCGAGATTTCGCCAGTCAAGAACCTGGCCTCTCTCAACTTCAGCACGTCCTCCTCCGTGACGGAGGAGGGCATCCATCAGCCTCGAAGGTCAGAACCGGACATTGTCGAAGGTCTGAAGTGCCTGAAATCTGGAGCCTTGGGTGTTGGAACTCGAGGCGAAGGGCGAACTCGTTTGAGATTGAAAGAAAGGAGTAAGGCCTTGGTCTCTTTATAAGAGGTTGAATACCAAGGGCCCTCCCCGTGACCGTTTGGGACTCGCCTTTGATCGAGAAAACATACCAACGGGAACAGTTGGGTTACCCACGCCCATATTGATGAGAATCCCGGAATAAGGGGACACGATCTCTGCTTTGACAAGATGTGCCAAGGAAACCGCCTTGATAAACGCGCTAAGGTGGGATAGTAAAACGATTCGAATAAAGACTTGGCCGTGGTGTGATGTCACGCTACGGAATACGTCAGCAGATTAGATTTGTGTAAATATTATTCTCTCTATGGCAATATGTGGAAACTTATTTTGCAGAGCCAGACACTACCTTTGTGTTCAAAATCTTCTATGAAGTACTTGGTGGAGGAACCCGCCTTGCAATGACGAAGACAATCTGCGCGCCGGACTCATCGTATTGAAGCCTGGTTCAGGGGCTACTAACGGAGTCCTGGATTAGGGGGTGTCCGGATAGCCGGACTATACCTTCGGCCGGACTCCTGGACTATGAAGATACAAGATTGAAGACTTTGTCCCGTGTCCGGAAGGGACTTTCCTTGGCGTGGAAGGCAAGCTTGGCGATACGGATATGTAGATCTCCTACCATTGTAATCGACTCTGTGTAACCCTAGCCCTCTCCGGTGTCTATATAAACCGGAGGGTTTTAGTCCGTAGGACAAACAACAATCATACCATAGGCTAGCTTCTAGGGTTTAGCCTCTCTGATCTCGTGGTAGATCTACTCTTGTACTACCCATATCATCAATATTAATCAAGCAGGACGTAGGGTTTTACCTCCATCAAGAGGGCCCGAACCTGGATAAAACATCGTGTCCCCTGCCTCCTATTACCATGCGCCTAGATGCACAGTTCGGGACCCCCTACCCGAGATCCGCCAGTTTTGACACCGACACCCGGTATATAACCAATGGTCTATCATAGTAGAAAAAACAGAAACAGATGCGAAAATAAATAAGGTTGAAACAACCCTTGATTAATACAGTAACAATTGTTCATAAATAACAGTCATACCTGTATTTTTGACCTCTGGACCACTGGTTTATATGACTCGGGGGATGAGGTTGATGATCCAGTCCTTTTTGAGAAGTCAATGCTTCTATACGCCTGATGACTATCATGCCTTGGCAGTTTATTGTCAAATAGTCAAGCCGGTGAAAAGACCGTGCTGATTGTTTAAAGTTGAGACAATTAAAGACCAATAAGACAAATAAAAGTTGGCAAACAATATAAATTAACCTTGTAACTAAAGGTTGGGGGTTTCTCATTCGAATACAATCAGTAAACCGGACCAAAGGGGTTAAGCTAGGATTCGAATACAATCATATAGCCCCCAATGGCTTTGGTGTTGCACTGATCAAGAGGGTACCGCTAGCTATGTTCTCTTTGGTTCGAATACGACCTATGTATGAACAGGAAGCCCCCAAATGACCTTGAGAGGTTTTTAATGACCCTGATTCGAATACGATCCAAGTCGGACCCAAAAGGGGTTAAGCTATGATTCAGATACGATCAAGAAGCCCCCTAGTGAGTTTGGCTTTGAGACGATCAAGAGGGTTACGACAGTTATGTTCTCTTTGGTTCGAATATGACCTATGTTTGAACAGGAAGCCCCCAAGTGATCATGAGGTTTACAGCTAGATTCGAATACGATCATAAGCCGGACCAAAAAGGTTAGACTTCATTCAAATATGATCAGCTCCTTAATAGTCATTTAAATAGTAAAAGAGGGTAAAGATATATAATCTTTGAAAAGGAAAAGGACAGAGGTCCTGCTTTATTACTTATCATAGTATATACAACGTTAAAGTATGTACATGACGAGAGCCGGCGGCTCAGGTGTAGTATGGCCGAAGTTGAGCAATGTTCCACGGCCGATGGGTCTCCTCCTCCGACTTACGTGAGTCTTTGTGCTCTCGAACATCAATGAGGTAATATGACCCGATGTTTAAGTTCTTGCTGACCAAAAAGGGTCCTTCCCAAGGCGGGGATAGCTTGTGTGCTTCTGACAGATCCTAGATGAGCCGGAGCACCAGGTCACCTTCTTGAAAAGTCCTGGACTTAACCCGGCGGCTGTGATAACGGCGCAGGTCCTGTTGATAAATTGTTGATCGAACCGCTGCTAAGTCTCTCTCTTCATTGAACAAGTCAAGTGCATCCTGTCTGGCTTGTTCGCTATTGTAAGCCGCCACACGAGGCGAGTCCTGACAGATGTCACTAGGTAGCACTGCTTCCGCTCCATAAACCATGAAGAAAGGTGTATAACCTATAGATCTGTTAGGAGTGGTATTTATACTCCACAGCACTGAGGGCAACTCTTCTACCCAACAACCTGGCGTCCGTTGTAAGGGAACCATAAGCCAGGGCTTGAGACCTTTTAAGATTTGCTGATTTTCTCTCTCAGCCTGACCATTAGATTGAGGGTGAGCTACAGAAGAAACATCAAGCCGGATATGCTCACGTTGACAAAACTCCTCCATAGCCCCTTGGGATAAATTAGTGCCATTGTCAGTGATAATGCTGTGTGGAAAACCAAAGCGAAAGATCACCTTTTTCATGAACTGAACCACTGTGGCTGCATCACACTTACTCATTGGCTCTGCCTCAACCCACTTTGTGAATTTGTCAATTGCCACTAAAAGATGTGTATTTTTATCCTTAGACCTTTTGAAAGGTCCAATCATGTCAAGCCCCCAGACCGCAAACGGCCAAGTGATTGGAACCATCCGCAACTCTTGAGCTGGCACATGCGCTCATCGTGCAAATTTTTGACATCCATCACACCTACTAACCAGATCCTCTGCATCAGCGTGAGCCATCAACCAGTAAAAACCATGACGAAAAGCTTTGGCCACAAGAGACTTTGACCCGGCGTGATGACCACAATCCCCTTCATGGATCTCACGAAGTATTTCTTGGCCTTCTTCAGGAGAAACACACCGCTGAAACGCTCCAGTGATGCTGCGATGGTATAACTCTTCGTCAGAAATCGTCATTGATTTGGACCGCCGGGTTATCTATCGGGCTAGGGTCTCATCCTCTGGCAACTCACCCCAGGTCATGTAAGCCAAGAATGGCACTGTCCAATCTGGGATGACGTGAAGAGCCGCCACCAACTGTGCCTCCGGGTCAGGAACGGCTAAATCTTCATCTATAGGTAACTTAACAGACGGGTTATGCAAAACATCCAAAAAGGTGTTAGGTGGTACCGGCTTACGCTGAGATCCCAACCGGCTTAAAGCATCGGCCGCTTCATTCTTCCTACGGTCAATGTGTTCCACCTGATAACCTTTAAAATGTCCTGCAATAGCATCGACTTCACGGTGATAAGCCGCCATGAGAGGGTCCTTGGAATCCCACTTGCCTGACACCTGTTGAGCCACCAAATCTGAATCGCCAAGGCACCGGACCCGTCTCAGACTCATTCCTTTAGCCATTCAAAGACCATGGAGCAAGGCTTCATATTCTGTTGCGTTGTTAGTACAAGGAAACATCAATCGCAACACATAACAAAAAATTTCACCTCGAGGGGAAGTTAACACCACTCCAGCCCCCGAGCCTTCCAACTTTCTAGACCCATCAAAGTGAATCATCCAATATGTGTTGTCTGGTTTCTCCTCTGGCATCTGCATCTCCGTCCAATCATTAATAAAGTTAACCAGCGCTTGAGATTTGATCGCAGTACGTGGTACATACTTCAACCCATGAGACCCAAGTTCAATAGCCCACTTGGCGACTCGTCCAGTAGCTTCTCTATTTTGAATGATGTCTCCCAAAGGAGCAGAGCTAACCACAGTGATTGGGTGACCCTAAAAGTAATGTTTGAGCTTCCGGGTTGCCATGAATACCCCATAAATGAGCTTCTGCCAATGTGGATATCTTTGTTTAGATTCAATCAACACCTCACTAACAAAGTAAACTGGCCGTTGGACTGGATGTTCCTTGCCAGCCTCCTTGCGTTCCACCACAATCGCCACACTAACAGCTCGTGAGTTAGCGGCAACATATAACAATAGCGGTTCTTTCTCAACCGGAGCAGCAAGAACCGGCGGCTCAGCAAGCTGTTTCTTCATATCCTCAAAGGCAGAATTTGCAGCTTCACTCCAAACAAAGTCATCCATCTTTTTCATCATCTGGTACAAAGGCATCGCCTTCTCCCCTAACCGGCTGATGAACCGGCTCAAAGCAGCAACACGACCCGCCAGCCGTTGAACGTCATTGATGCATGCTGGTTTGGCCAAGGATGTGATTGCCTTAATTTTCTCCGGGTTAGCTTCAATACCTCGGTTGGACACCAAAAAAAACCCAAGAGTTTCCCAACTGGGACTCCAGAAACACACTTGGTCGGGTTAAGCATCATCTTGTAGGCCCGGAGGTTATCAAAGGTCGCCTTCAGATCTGTTACCAAGGTTTCCTCTTTTCTGGACATCACCACTATATCATCCACATAAGCATGAACATTACGCCCAATCTGATTGTGAAGGCAATTCTGCACACACCGTTGATAAGTCGCTTGGGCACTCTTAAGCCCAAAAGGCATAGACACATAGCAGAAGGCTCCAAATGGAGTAATGAAAGTTGTCTTCTCCTGGTCCTTGACTGCCATCTTGATCTGATGATAACCTGAATAAGCATCCAGAAAACTCAAACGCTCACAATCCGCGCGTAGCATCAATGATCTGATCAATACGAGGGAGAGCAAAAGGGTCAGCTGGACAAGCTTTGTTTAAATCGGTGTAATCCACACACATACGCCAGGTGTCGTTCTTCTTGAGTACAAGCACCGGGTTAGCCAACCACTCTGGGTGAAAAACTTCCACAATGAACCCGGCCGCCAAGAGTCGGGCCACCTCTTCTCCAATGGCCTTGCACCTTTCCTCGTTAAACCGCTGGAGCAACTGCCTGACCGGCTTAAACTTTGGACCAATATTAAGAGTGTGCTCAGCGAGTTCTCTCGGGACACTTGGCATGTCAGAAGGTTTCCATGCAAAGATGTCCCGGTTCTCACGGATGAACTCGATGAGCGCGCTTTCCTATTTTGGATCCAAGTTGGCACTGATGATGAACTGCTTGGATGAGTGGCCAGGCACAAAATCAACCGTTTTGGTGTCATCAGCTGACTTGAACTTCAACATCGGTTCATGCTGCATTGTTGGCTTCTTTAAAGACGTCATGTCTGTCGGGTCAACATTATCTTTATAAAACTTTAACTCCTTTGTTGCACAAACAGACTCAGCATAAGCGACATCTCCTTCTTCACACTCCAGGGCTATTTTCCGGCTTCCATGTACTGTAATGGCACCTTTATAACCCGGCATCTTGAGCTGCAGATATACATAACACGGTCGAGTCATGAACTTGGCGTAAGCCGACCGTCCAAACAGAGCATGATATGGGCTTTTGATCTTAACCACCTCAAAAGTTAACTTCTCAGCCCTGGAATCATATTCATCCCCAAAGGCTACTTCCAGTTCAATCTTACCAACTGGTTATGCCGACTTGCCAGGTACAACACCGTGAAAAACGGTGTTGGATTGCTTAAGACTTTTATCAGTCAAGCCCATCCGACGGAATGTCTCATAGTAGAGGATGTTAATGCTACTGCCTCCATCCATGAGTACTTTAGTTAATTTATATCCACCAACCTGAGGTGCCACTACCAAGGCTAAGTGACCTGGATTATCAACCCGGGGAGGATGATCTTCTCTGCTCCACACAATAGGCTGTTCTGACCACCTTAAATAACATGGAATCGCCGGCTCAACAGCATTGACAGCCCTCTTATGAAGTTCCTGGTCCCTCTTGCATAAACTAGTGGTAAATACATGGTATTGCCCACTATTCAACTGTTTTGGGTTACTCTGATATCCGGACTGTTGCTGCTGATTACCTTGGTCGGGTTGTGGATTATAACCTCCCTGGCTACCCGTATGGCCCTAACCATGAAAACCGCCTCCACCTGAACCGGCGCCCGGGCCATGAAAGCCGTTTCCGCCTGAACCACCGCCAGGCCCGTGACTCCCATCAAATGTGTTTGAATTTTTAAATGGCTTCATGATTGTACAGTCCTTCCATAGATGGGTGGCTGGTTTCTCCCGGGTGCCGTGTCTTGGGCAAGGTTCGTTCAATAGTTTCTCGAGGGTGGGACCTGACCCGCCTGACCGAGGGGGTTTCCTACCCTTGCGTCGTTGATTGTTGCCCTGTGCATTGGTGTTAGCCACAAATTCGTTAGCCTTATGTTTATTACCTCCTTGATTTGCCGGGTTATGCTGGTGACCCTTGCCATTCTTCTTTCCCTTCCTTGTTTTTTGTTCATCAGACACGGGATCCTTGGTACTGTCAGAATCAGCATACTTGACCAGAGCCGCCATCAACTAGCCCATGTCATTGCAGTCACGCTTGAACCGCCCCAGCTTCTGCTTCAGAGGTTCAAAACGGCAATTTTTCTCCAACATTAAGACTGCCGAACCGGCATCCATCTTATCAGATGAGTGTATTATCTCCTTGACCCGGCGCACCCAATGGGTTGTGGACTCCCCTTCCTCTTGCTTATAGTTAGTCAGGTCCACGATTGACATCGGTTGCTTACATGTGTCTTTGAAGTTCTGAATGAACCAGACCTTCAACTCCGCCCATGAGCCGATGGAATTGGGTGGCAACCCTTTCAACCAAGTGCGAGCCATTCCATCCAACATCATGGTGAAGTACTTAGCCATTGCTGCATCGCTGACCTCCAACAGCTCCATCGCCATCTCGTAACTCTCAATCCATGCCCCAGGCTATAAATCTGCCGTGTAGTTAGGCACCTTATGAGGACCCTTAAAGTCTTTTGGTAAGCGCTCATTACGTATAGCCGACACCAGGCAAGGAACACCTCCTGTCCTAGTGGCTACTCCTGCCTCAACAGAGGTTGCTGGATAAGCCAGAAAAGTTTCATGAGCCGCCTGGTCAGCTGCCAGTTGAATCGCCTGCTCAGCCTCTTGTCGGATCCTCTCCTGATCCGCTAAGTTAAGGGCTCCAGCCTGCACTGGCTCATGCTTGCGCGGTTGGTTACGATGTTGAGCGTTGCTTGACATATCAGCTAAGTACATATGCCTGCTATAGCTCGGGCTCCAGCTCGGGCGAGGGGTTGAATGAATTTTGTCTCGACTGTAAGAGTATGCATCCTGCTGCACCAGAGCCGTCTGAAGAAGTTCTCTCACCCTTCGTGTTTCAATTGCCGTCGGAGAGTCACCTTCCATCGGGAGAGCCGCCAAACAAGCCGACACATCAATGAGGTTTTCCAAAGGATTGGAGAAGTGACCCGGTGGTGTTGGCGCATAATGAGGCGGAGCGGTATACATCTGAGGTGGTTCCATGGCCCGTGGCTAAACCGGTGCTCCGGGTGTCGTGATCCGATTTGCCTCCGGTGGGTTACTTGGACTGGCCCCGGTTGTATGGAAAAGGTTCCTAGGATCGAGCGACAGAGGTAGACGTGACTGAGTTTTCTGATGCCTTCTCCTCATGACCTCGTTTGACGTGTTCAGATCCACCAAGAGCTGGAAAGTCTCCGCTTGAAGCTGCTGAGCACGAGCGTCCAAAGCCGCCTGCTCTGCGGCCATCCTGACCTCTTCTCCTGCTAAATTTTCCTTGGCCTGGGCCATCTCTTCATGTACCCGTGCCACCTCCGCGTCGTGCTGAGCTTTATCCGCCGGCTCTACCACGGCAGTCAACAGAGCCGTCGGCTTATCCATGAGGTCCATTAGCATCTGAGCAGGGGGCGCGCGGGGTCTCCTGACCCGGCTGCTACCGACCCGGTGGTTGTTGCTTCTGCAGCCATGGAGTTCTGCCCGGGTTGAGTGCCTGCCATGAAGACTCCGGCTCGATTCGGCGGCTCAAAGGGGTCCGGAATACTGCTGCCATCGGAACAGCCCCCAAGCATGCCATCCTGCAGCTGATACAGAGAATCTGTCTCGCCTGTTGATGACATAGCATCAGAACAGATGGACATCTCACCGCCATCCACTGATCCTTCCAAGTAATCACCTCCATGGATGCAACCCACAAAGGCACGCTTCACAGTGAGTCGGGCCCGGGTGGGTCTCGCGCGCTGAGCCATCTCGATGATGTTGGTGCAGATGTCTGGCTCAGGGCCCGATTCGCCGATCCGGCCGATGAAGACATGAATCCCTCCGAAGGGGACCCGGTACCCGTACTCAATTGAGCCGGCCTCGGGGCCCCAGCCTTCGTCGTCGATCTAGAGCTTGTCGCGACGACTCTTTGTCATCCGGCCCACAATGTATCCCTTGAGCCCTTCGAAGTTGCCCTTCAAGAACTCAAATCCATCGTGCGCTGGCCCCACGGTGGGCGCCAACTGTCATGGAATTGTCATGGCAGATGTCCTAGTGAAAGGAATTAGTCGTAGGGCCATCGCAACTAGGAAGCTTAAAGGGGTTAATCGGGACAAAGAGGTTTATACTAGTTCGGCCCCTTACGATGAAGGTAAAAGCCTACGTCTAGTTGTGTTTGGAATTGCTGGGGTTTCGAAAACCGGGGAGCGAATATGCTTACCCTGGCTTTGAGTTGTTGTCTCTTGTTTCTTGCCCTAAGCCGCCGCCGGGTCGTCCCCTTATATACACGGGTTGACGCCTGGCGGCCTACAGAGTCCCAGCTGGCTCATAAAATGTGTCTGTCTCGGTGACTTCTTTTATATGCCTTTATTTACAAGTCTTTCTTTACATACGGCGGTTTACAATATTGGGCCTTAAGCCGCCTCTGGGCTTAGGCCTTCTATAAGTCTTAATAAACTACTGCCTTGAATGTTACTGGGCTTCTTTTGTAACCCGCCGTTGGGGCTGACCCGGCCCCTCCTGGGCGGGTCTTACCTGGTAGCTATATTCCCAAAGGTAGAGGGAGTGTGCGATGGTGATCATATCAACCTTGGAGTAATTTCCAACACACATCGTCACCTCGCTTTTAACTAGTCTCTGCAACTCCTGTTTCGAGTTACTAATCTTAGCAACTGAACCGATATCAAATACCTAGGGGTTACTACGAACACTAGTAAAATACACATCAATAACATGTATATCGAATATACCTTTGTTCACGTTGCCATCCTTCTTATCCGCCAATTATATGGGGCAGTTCCACTTCAAGTGACCATTTCCTTCGCAGTAGAAGCACTCAGTTTCAGGCTTGGGTCCAACTTTGGGATTCTTCACGGGAGTGGCAACTTGCTTGCCATTCTTCTTGAAGTTCCCTTTATTTCCCTCGCCCTTTTGTCTTAAAACTAATGATTTTGTTAATCATCAACACTTGATGCTCTTTCTTGATTTCTACCTTCGCCAATTTCAGCATCGCGAAGAGCTCGGGAATCGTTTTCGTAATCCCTTTATAGTTCATCATGAAGTTCTAGTAGCTTGGTGATAGTGACTGGAGAACTTTGTTAATCACTATCTTATCTGGAAGATTAACCCCCACTTGATTCAAGAGATTGTAGTACCCAGACATTCTGAGCACATGCTCCCTGGTTGAGCTATTCTCCTTCATCTTGTAGGCAAAGTACTTGACAGAGGTCTCATACCTCTTGACACGGGCATGAATCTGAAATACCAATTTTCAGCTCTTGGAACATCTCATATGCTCTGTGGCGTTCAAAATGTTTTTGAAGTCCCGGTTCTAAGCCATAAAGCATGGCTCACTAAACTATCAAGTAGTCATCATATCGAGCTTGCAAAACATTCATACCATCTGCATGTGCTCCTGCAACAGGTTTGTCACCTAGTGGTGCATCAAGGAAATAATTCTTCTATGCAGCAATGAGGATAATCCTCAGATCACGGACCCAGTCCGTATCATTGCTACTATCATCTTTCAACTTTGTTTTCTCTAGGAACATATCAAAAAAATATAGGAGCTATATCGCGAGCTATTGATCTACAACATAGATATGCAATAGTATCAAGACTAAGTTCATGATAAATTAACTTCAATTAATCAAATTACTAATGAATTCCCACTTAAATAGACTCCCTCAAGTCATCTAACTGATACGTGATCCAAATCAACTAACCCATCACTACAAAAAAAGACATATCCGTGACATTTTGGGCCGAACGAAATTTTTTCCTGTCATACTTATGACACTTCTATGATGATAATTGTGACAAAACCCGGTATCATCATAGATGTTGTGGGTCCTACTTCTATGACAAAAAATCATGACAGAAAATGGGCTTTTCATCCTGGGCAGGCCGGAGACGCAACTGCATGACATTCTTTGGGCCATCCATGACGGAAAAACCGTGGTAGAAGCAAGGGTGAGGAAAATATCGGGGTGTTCCCGGTTACGGTGGGTGGTCAGGGCCGAGCAATGCGCGTTTCTCTCATACACGCACGCGTGAGGGTGCGAGGCGTTGGGCTCTAACCGAACCCGAGCGAGGCATTGGGATCTAACTGAACCCGAGCGATTGCACTACATGCTACGTGTTACTGAACCCGAGCGATCGATCGATGGGTGTTAACTGAACCCAATTGAGCGATTCCTTCGCTACTGCTGCTAACTGAAGCCGATCGATGCTGCCTCTGGATGAACAGTGAGCATTGTTGCGGGGGTTTGGATGAACAGTTCCCAGTGGGGGTGGATGAACAGGATCCCATGGTGTTGCCTCTGGATGAACAGGACCCCGATCGATCGAGCCGGTTGGGGCTGGATGAACAGGACCCCATGAAGGGCAGGATGAACAGGATCACCCCGTGGAGGGCTCGATGAACAGTAGACGGTGGAGGGCTGGATGAACAGTAGCCCGTGGAGGGGTGGTTGAACAGGAGCCCGTGGAGAGGGCTGGTTGAACAGTAGCCGGTGGAGTACCGCACGGTGGAGGCTGGATGAACAGGACCCCGTGGATGAACAGTCGCAGGTGGAGGCTGGAGGAGGTTGATGGTGGATGAATAGTAGCCCATGGAGGCTGGAGGGGGTCGACGGTGGAGATGAACAGTATCCCATGGAGTCCCGTTTTGCGGTATGGCACACCCCTCCCGATGAACAGGACCCCCATTTCGACCGTAGCGCTCCAACACAATCCGTTTCCCCTGTTTTGCGGTATGCCACACCCCTCCCAATCAACAGGATCCCGTTTCAACCGTGGCTGGTCGAACACAAGGCCGTTTCCTCCATTCTACGGTACGCCAGGCCTCGTTTCCATCGGCTGTTCTGTCCAAGCCCTCCCGATGAACACGATGACACATTCCGTTCCGACCCAGCCGGTTGGCTCCCAATGAACACGACGACGAAGCTGTTTCTCCGTTCCGACCCAGCCATGTACACGAGCCCTGGCCGTACGTATGCGCGAGTAGGCGTTCGAGACCCTGCCCGTATGTATGTACGTGGCCGTATTTTCTTTCTTGCACACTAGCTGTTGTACGTACGTGTACATGCTACATGCGCGCCTCTCCTACGACATAGGCGCCTCTACATCGACCAGTATGTACATACACGTTCGCGACCAGAATGACAACGCTACGTACGCTTCCACCAGGTGGGTCCCGACTATCAGGCACTGATACATATCCAATGTATCTATAATTTTTGATTGTTTCATGCTATTATATTATCAACCTTGGATGTTTTATATGCATTTATATGCTATTTTATATGATTTTTGGGACTAACCTATTAACCCAGAGCCTAGTGCCAGTCTTTGTTTTTTCCTTGTTTTAGAGTATCGCAGAAAAGGAAAATCAAAGGGAGTCCAATTGACCTGAAACTTCACGGAACTTATTTTTGGACCAAAAGAAGCCCACGGAGTATCGGAGTTGGACGAGGAGAGTCCCGGGCTGCCCACGAGGGTGGGGGGCGCGCCCACCCCCTGGGCGCGCCCCCTGCCTCGTGGACAGCCTGGAGGTCCACCGACGTATTTCTTCCACCTATATATATCGATATACCCAAAAACTATCGAGGAGCAGAATAGATCGGTAGTTCCACCACCAGAAGCCTCCGTAGCCACCGAAAACCAGTCTAGACCCGTTCCGGCACCTTGTCGGAGGGGGGAATCCCTCTCCGGTGGCCATCTTCATCATCCGGTGCTCTCCATGATGAGGAGGGAGTAGTTCTCCCTCGGGGCTGAGGGTATGTACCAGTAGCTATGTGTTTGATCTCTCTGTGTCATGTTCTTGAGGTGGCACGATCTTCATGTATCGTGAGCTTTGCTATTATAGTTGGATCTTATGATGTTTCTCCCCCTCTACTCTCTTGTAATGGATTGAGTTTTCCCTTTGAAGTTATCTTATCGGATTGAGTCTTTAAGGATTTGGGAACACTTGATGTATGTCTTGCGTGGGATACCCGTGGTGACAATGGGGTATTCTATTGATCCACTTGATGTATGTTTTGGTGATCAACTTGCGGGTTCCGTGACCTTGGGAATCTATGCATAGGGGTTGGCACACGTTTTCGTCTTAACTCTCCGGTAGAAACTTTGGGGCACTCTTTGAGGTTCTATGTGTTGCTTGAATAGATGAATTTGAGATTGTGTGATGCATATCGTACAATCATACCCGCGGATACTTGAGGTGACATTGGAGTATCTAGGTGACATTAGGGTTTCGGTTGATTTGTGTCTTAAGGTGTTATTCCAGTACGAACTCTAGGGCTGTTTGTGACACTTATAGGAATAGCCCACCGGATTGATTGGAAAGAATAACTTTGAGGTGGTTTCGTACCCTACCATAATCTCTTCGTTTGTTCTCCGCTATTAGTGGCTTTGGAGTGACTCTTTGTTGCATGTTGAGGTATAGTTATGTGATCCAATTATGTTATTATTGTTGAGGGAACTTGCACTAGTGAAAGTATGAACCCTAGGCCTTATTTCCTAGCATTGCAATACCATTTGTGCTCACTTTTATCATTAGTTACCTTGCTGTTTTTATATTTTCAGATTACAAAAACCTATATCTACCATCCATATACCACTTGTATCACCATCTCTTCGCCGAACTAGTGCACCTATACAATTTACCATTGTATTGGGTGTGTTGCGGACAGAAGAGACTCTTTGTTATTTGGTTGCAGGGTTGCTTGAGAGAGACCATCTTCATCCTACGCCTCCTACGGATTGATAAACCTTAGGTCATCCACTTAAGGGAAAGTTGCTACTGTCCAACAAACCTCTGCACTTGGAGGCCCAACAACGTCTACAGAAGGTTGTGTAGTAGACATCAAGCTCTTTTCTGGCGCCGTTGCCGGGGAGGTGAGTGCTTGAAGGTATATCTTAAGATCTTGCAATCGAGTCTTTTAGTTTCTTGTTTTATCACTAGTATAGTTTATAAAAGAAAATTATAAAATGGAATTAAGTTTGCCTCATACGCTTCATCTTTTTAATATCTTTCTTGAGTATGGTGGAAAGGAAAATTGTGCCAAAGTGTTAGAAGAAGAATGCATTAAAATGTTTGGCACTAAATCTTTGAATGATGAGCATGATTGCAATGTTGTTAGTATGAACTCCTTGAATATCCATAGTACTAATGATGATTGCACTAGTTATGATGAAAATGTCTCCTATAAACATGTCAATTTTTGTGGAGTGCACTAGGTTTGCAAGTACACACCAAATAGGGAAGATAGATATTGCAAGAGGCATAAGCATTTAGAAACTAAATTGTTGCAAGAAAGGCTAGATGTTTGTGCTGAAAGATTTAATATTTATCACCATCCTTGTGAACTTTGCAATGAACATGGTCATTTAAAGCTCCAATGCTATTTGTTTCATGATCAAGTCGTGTCCAAAAATTGTGATAACTTGATTACCCTTGAGAATCATAAAGAGCTTAGTCTTCTTTTGGGTTATGAAGAAATGAAACATATAACTGAGGGTATTCCAAAATTTAATCTCGATAAATTTCTTGATTTTGATCTAGAGGAAATTTATATGTATTGTGCGGTGAATTGCATTGAAAACCCTTATATTGCCAATTACATAAAGAAAAGAAAACAAATAGAGGATGAAGATAATACTAATGAAAGGGAAGAGACTTCCCAATATCCTCCTATTATTTCTTATGATGAATCAGGTAACGAGGAGGAGCCTTCTATTCAACCAATCTCATTAATAAGGAGCTCCAAAAAGAGGATTGAACCCACACATGATGTGGTGAAGAAGAAGAAAAGAAAAAGGAAGAGAGGTAAAAATATATCTCTCCCAAATAATGTTGCTCCTATTATTGTTGTGCCTCATGAAAATATAATTGTGGAAGATGATGCACTTGATGATGATCTTGTTATTCCTATTGCTTGTTGTGATGATTATGATTGGGAAGATAATGATACTTCTTATGATCTTGAAAATATTTTTTGCACTTTCTTGGAAGAATATGATAATTGTTATACTATTGGTGCTATCCATACTATTAATGATGAGAGTGATTATGCTTATGATATGAAAAGGCCCAAGCTTGGGGATGCTATGTTTGATGAGAATGACATTTTTGCGAATATATTTGCTGCAATTAATGTTTGTCCCAAGCTTGGGGATGCTACGTTTAATGAAGACAATATTTTTAGTCTCCCAAGTTTTTATATACAATTAATAATAATGATAGCATGCCTCATACTTATGATGATTATATTGATGAAATTGGGTTCGGAAGAGTGTCAACTTTAGGAAGTAATGATCCCACTATTTTGGAGGATGTTGAATCTTATTATGATAATTATGAAAGTGGATTTGGAGAGGTCATGACTTTATTTAGTGATGATTCCACTATCTTGGAAGAGGTTTCAATTGATTATGATAAGAACAAAGTTGCTACTTATGATAATTATTGTGATGATACATATGCTATAAAAAGTAGTGATGATTATATTTATAAAACTTGTCATGATTATAATTACCCTTTTTCTGAACATTACTCTTTTAATGTGGAAACAATTTATAGTATTCGAGTCTCTTATGATACTCCCACTATTCCAATTGAGAAGAATTTTGCTTATGTAGAGAGTAGTAAATTTTCTATGCTTGTAGATCATGAAAAGAATGCTTTATGTGCTGGTTATATTGTTGAATTCATTCATGATGCTACTGAAAATTATTATGTGGGAGGAACATATGCTTGTAGGAATTGCAATAATATCAAGTTTCCTCTCTATGTGCTTAAAGTTTTGAAGTTATGCTTGTTTTGCCCTCCTATGCTAGTTGATTATTGTTCACATAAGTTGTTTGCTCACAAAATCCCTATGCATAGGAAGAGGGTTAGGCTTAAATGTGCTATTCATATTCTTCATGATGCTCTCTTTATGTTTCAATTCATATCCTTTATGTGAGCATCGTTGAAATCACCATGCCTAGCTAGGGGCGTTAAATGATAGCGCTTGTCGGGAGGCAACCCAACTTTATTTATGTTCCTTGCTTTTTGCTCCTGTTTAGTAATAAATAATTCATCTAGCCTTTGTTTATATGTGGTTTTTGAAGGAAATATGCCCTAGAGGCAACAACAAAGTTATTATTTATTTCCTTATATCATGATAAATGTTTATTATTCATGCTAGAATTGTATTAACCGGAAACATAATATATGTGTGAATACATAGACAAACAGAGTGTCACTAATATGCCTCTACTTGACTAGCTCATTAATTGAAGATGGTTATGTTTCCTAACCATAAATAAAAGAGTTGTTATTTGATTAACGGGATCACATCATTAGGAGAATGATGTGATTGACATGACCCATTCCATTAGCTTAGCACCCGATCGTTTAGTATGTTGCTTTTGCTTTCTTCATGACTTATACATGTTCCTATGACTATGAGATTATGCAACTCCCGTTTGCCGGAGGAACACTTTGTGTGCTACCAAATGTCACAACGTAACTGGGTGATTATAAAGGAGCTCTACAGGTGTCTCCAAAGGTACATGTTGGGTTGGCGTATTTCGAGATTAGGATTTGTCACTCCGATTGTCGGAGAGGTATCTCTGGGCCCTCTCGATAATGCACATCACATAAGCCTTGCAAGCATTGCAACTAATGAGTTAGTTGTGAGATGATGTATTACTGAACGAGTAAAGAGACTTGCCGGTAACGAGATTGAACTAGGTATTAAGATACCGACGTTCGAATCTCGGGCAAGTAACATACCGATGACAAAGGGAACAACGTATGTTGTTATGCGGTCTGACCGATAAAGATCTTCGTAGAATATGTGGGAGCCAATATGAGCATCCAGGTTCCGCTATTGGTTATTGACTGGAGACGTGTCTCGGTCATGTCTACATTGTTCTCAAACCCGTAGGGTCCGCACGCTTAAGGTTTCAATGACAGTTATATTATGAGTTTATGAGTTTTGATGTACCAAAGGAGTTCGGAGTCCCGGATGAGATCGGGGACATGACGAGGAGTCTCGAAATGGTCGAGACGTAAAGATCGATATATTGGACGACTATATTCGGACATCGGAAAGGTTCCGAGTGATTCGGGTATTTTTCGAAGTACCGAAGAGTTACGGGAATACGTATTGGGCCTTATTGGGCCATAAGGGAAAGAAGAAAAAGGGCCTCAAGGGTGGCCGCACCCCTCCCCTTGGTCTGGTCCGAATTGGACTAGGGAAAGGGGGCGCCCCCTTCCTTCCTTCTCCTTTTCCCTTCCTATTTTCCTATTCCATATGGGAGGTGGAATCCTACTAGGACTAGGGAGTCCTAGTAGGACTCCAAACTTGGCGCGCCCCCTCCTAGGGCCGGCCTCCTCCTCCCTTGCTCCTTTATATATGGGGGCAGGGGGGCACCTCTAGACACAAGTTGATCCACGTGATCACATTCTTAGCCGTGTGCGGTGCCCCCTTCCACCATAATCCTCGATAATATTGCAGTGGTGCTTAGGCGAAGCCCTGCGACGGTAGTACATCAAGATCGTCACCACGCCGTCGTGCTGACGGAACTCTTCCCCGACACTTTGCTGGATCGGAGTCCGGGGATCGTCATCGAGCTGAACGTGTGCTAGAACTCGGAGGTGCCGTAGTTTCGGTGCTTGATCGGTCGGGCCGTGAAGACGTACGACTACATCAACCGCGTTGTGCTAACGCTTCCGTTGTCGATCTACAAGGGTACATAGATCACACTCTCCCCTCTCGTTGCTATGCATCACCATGATCTTGCGTGTGCGTAGGATTTTTTTTGAAATTACTACGTTCCCCTACAGTGGCATCCAAGCCTAGGTTTTATGTGTTGATGTTATATGCATGAGTAGAACACAAGTGAGTTGTGGGCGATATAAGTCATACTGCTTACCAGCATGTCATACTTTGGTTCAGCGGTATAGTTGGACGAAGCGGCCCGGACCGACATTACGCGTACGCTTACGCGAGACCGGTTCTCCCGACGTGCTTTGCACAAAGGTGGCTAGCGGGTGACAGTTTCTCCAACTTTAGTTGAACCGAGTGTGGCTACGCCCGGTCCT
The DNA here is from genome assembly GCF_002162155.2 of Triticum dicoccoides. NCBI lineage: Eukaryota > Viridiplantae > Streptophyta > Magnoliopsida > Poales > Poaceae > Triticum > Triticum dicoccoides. The sequence continues at coordinate 125,548,424 of NC_041386.1, read as the reverse complement.
TGCAAAGGTTAAAACAGCACCAACTTGACAAACTATCGTTGTGGTTTTGATGCGTAGGTAAGATTGGTTCTTGCTTAAGCCCGTAGCAGCCACGTAAAACTTGCAACAACAAAGTAGAGGACGTCTAACTTGTTTTTGCAGGGCATGTTGTGATGTGATATGGTCAAGACATGATGCTAAATTTTATTGTATGAGATGATCATGTTTTGTAACCGAGTTATCGGCAACTGGCAGGAGCCATATGGTTGTCGCTTTATTATATGCAATGCAATCGTGCTTAATGCTTTACTTTATCACTAAGCGGTAGCGATAGTCGTGGAAGCATAAGATTGGCGAGACGACAACGATGCTACGATGGAGATCAAGGTGTCGCGCCGGTGACGATGGTGATCATGACGGTGCTTCGAAGATGGAGATCACAAGCACAAGATGATGGTGGCCATATCATATCACTTATATTGATTGCATGTGATGTTTATCTTTTATGCATCTTATCTTGCTTTGATTGACGGTAGCATTATAAGATGATCTCTCACTAATTATCAAGAAGTGTTCTCCCTGAGTATGCACCATTGCGAAAGTTCTTCGTGCTGAGACACCACGTGATGATCGGGTGTGATAGGCTCTACGTTCAAATACAACGGGTGCAAAACAGTTGCACACGTAGAATACTCAGGTTATACTTGACGAGCCAAGCATATACAGATATGGCCTCGGGACACGGAGACCGAAAGGTCGAGCATGAATCATATAGCAGATATGATCAACATAGCGATGTTCACCAATGAAACTACTCCATCTCACGTGATGATCGGACATGGTTTAGTTGATTTGGATCACGTAATCACTTAGAGGATTAGAGGGATGTCTATCTAAGTGGGAGTTCTTAAGTAATATGATTAATTGAACTTAAATTTATCATGAACTTAGTCCTGGTAGTATTTTGCAAATTATGTTGTAGATCCATAGCTCGCGTTGTTGCTTCCCTGTGTTTATTTTGATATGTTCCTAGAGAAAATTGTGTTGAAAGATGTTAGTATCAATGATGCGGATTGGATCCGTGATCTGAGGTTTATCCTCATTGCTGCACAGAAAAATTATGTCCTTGATGCACTGCTAGGTGACGGACCTATTGCAGGAGCAGATGCAGACGTTATGAACGTTTGGCTAGCTCAATATGATGACTACTTGATAGTTTAGTGCACCATGCTTAATGGCTTAGAATCGGGACTTCAAAGACGTTTTGAACGTCATGGAGCGTATGAGATGTTCCAGGAGTTGAAGTTAATGTTTCAAGCAAATACCCGAGTTGAGAGATATGAAGTCTCCAACAAGTTCTATAGCTAAAAGATGGAGGAGAATCGCTCAACTAGTGAGCATGTGCTCAGATTGTCTGAGTACTACAATCGCTTGAATCAAGTGGGAGTTAATCTTCCAGATAAGATAGTGATTGACAGAATTCTCTAGTCACCATCACCAAGTTAGTAGAACTTCATGATGAACTATGATATGCAAGGGATAACGGTAACGATTCCCAAGCCCTTTGTAATGCGGAAATTGACAAAGGTAGAAATCGAGAAAAACATCAAGTGTTGATGGTAGACAAGACCACTAGTTTCAAGAAAAGGGCAGAGGGAAGAAGGGGAACTTCAAGAAGAACAGCAAGCAAGTTGTTGCTCAAGTGAAGAAGCCCAAGTCTGGTCCTAAGCCTGAAACTAAGTGTTTCTACTGCAAAAGGGACTGGTCACTGGAAGCGGAACTACCCCAAGTGATTGGCAGATAAGAAGGATGGCAAAGTGAACATAAGTATATTTGATATACATGTTATTGATGTGTACTTTACTAGTGTTTATAGCAACCCCTCAGTATTTGATACTAGTTCGGTTGCTAAGATTAGTAACTCGAAACGGGAGTTGCAGAATAAACAGAGACTAGTTAAGGGTTAAGTGACGATGTGTGTTGGAAGTGGTTCCAAGATTGATATGATCATCATCACACACTCCCTATACTTTCGGGATTAGTGTTGAACCTGAATAAGTGTTATTTGGTGTTTGCGTTGAGCATGAATATGATTTGATCATGTTTATTGTAATACGGTTATTCATTTAAGTAAGAGAATAAATTGTTGTTCTGTTTACATGAATAAAACCTTATATGCTTACACACCCAATGAAAATAGTTCGTTGGATCTCGATCGTAGTGATACACATAATCATAATATTGAAACCAAAAGTTGCAAAGTTAATAATGATAGTGCAACTTATTTGTGGCACTGCCGTTTAGGTCATATTGGTGTAAAGCGCATGAAGAAACTCCATGCTAATGGGTTTTTGGAATCACTTGATTATGAATCAGTTGATGCTTGCGAACCATGCCTCATGGGCAAGATGACTAAAACGCCGTTCTCCGGAACTATGGAGCGAGCAACTTACTTATTAGAAATAATACATACTGATGTATGAGATCCGATGAGTGTTAAGGCTCGTGGCGGGTATCACTATTTTCTGACCTTCACAGATGATTTGAGCAGATATGGGTATATCTACTTAATGAAACACAAGTCTGAAATATTTGAAAAGTTCAAAGAATTTCAGAGTGAAGTGGAGAATCATCGTAACAAGAAAATAAAAGATTCTACGATATGATCGCAGAGGTAAAGTATTTGAGTTACGAGTCTGGCCTTCAGTTAAAACAATGTGAAATAGTTTCACTACTCACGCCACCTGGAACACCACAGCATAATGGTGTGTCCGAACATCATAACCGTACTTTATTAGATATGGTGCGATCTATGATGTCTCTTACCGATCTACCACTATCGTTTTGGGGTTATGCATTAAAGACAGCTGCATTCACATTTAAAAGGGCACCATCTAAGTCCGTTGAGACGACACTATCTGAATTGTGGTTTGACAAGAAACCAAAGTTGTCGTTTCTTAAAGTTTGGGATTGTGATGCTTATATGAAAACGTTTCATCCTAATAAGCTCAACCCCAAATCGGAGAAATATGTCTTCATAGGATACCCAAAGGAGACTATTGGGTACACCTTCTATCACAGATCCGAAGGCAAGACATTCGTTGCTAAGAATGGATTCTTTCTAGAGAAGGAGTTTCTCTTGAAAGAAGTGAGTGGGAGGAAAGTAGAACTTGATAAGGTAATTGTACCTTCTCCCTTATTGAAAAGTAGTTCATCACAAGAAATCTGTTCCTGTGACTACTACACCAATTAGTGAGGAAGACTAATGATGATGATCATGTAACTTCAGATCAAGTTAATACCGAATCTCGTAGGTAAACCAGAGTGAGATCCACACCAAAGTGGTACGGTAATCCTGTTTTGGAAGTCATGTTACTAGACCATGACGAACTTGCGAACTATGAGGAAGCAATGATGAGCCTAGATTCCGCGAAATGGCTTGAGGCCATGAAAATCTGAGATGAGATCCATGTATGAGAACAAAGTATGGACTTTGATTGACTTGCCCAATGATCAGCGAGCCATTGAGATTAAATGGATCTTCAAGAGAAAGACGGACGCTGATAGTAGTGTTACTATCTACAAAGCTAGAATTGTCGGAAAAAGGTTTTCGACAAGTTCAAGGTGTTGACTATGATGAGAGTTTCTCACTCGTATCTATGCTTAAGTCTGTCCGAATCATGTTAGAAATTGCCGCATTTTATGAAATCCAGCAAATGGATGTCAAAACTGCATTCCTGAATGGATTTCTGGAAGAAGAGTTGTATATGATGCAGCCGGAAGGTTTTGTTGATCCAAAAGGAGCTAACAAAGTGTGCAAGCTCCAGCGATCCATTTATGGACTGGTGCAAGCCTCTCGGAGTTGAAATAAATGCTTTGATAGTATGATCAAAGCATATAGTTTTATACAGACTTGCGGTGAAGCCTGTATTTACAAGAAAGTGAGTGGGAGCACTACAGCATTTCTAGTAAGTATATGTGAATGACATATTGTTGATCGGAAATAATATAGAATTATTCTGCAAAGCATAAAGGAGTGTTTTTAAAGAAGTTTTTCAAAGAAAGACCTCGGTGAAGCTGCTTACATATTAAGCATCAAAATCTATAGAGATAGATCAAGACGCTTGATAAGTTTTTTCAATGAGTACATACCTTGACAATATTTTGAAGTAGTTCAAAAATGGAACAGTCAAAGAAAGAGTTCTTGGTTGTGTAACAAGGTATGAAATTGAGTAAGACTCAAAGCCCGACCATGGCACAAGATATAAAGAGAATGAAAGTCATTCCCTATGCCTCAGCCATAGGTTCTATAAAGTATGCCATGATGTGTACCAGATCTATTGTATACCCTACACTGTGTTAAGCAAGGGAGTACAATAGTGATCTAAGAGTAGATCACTGGACATTGGTCAAAATTATCCTTAGTGGAATAAGGAAATATTTCTCGACTATGGAGGTGACAAAAGGTTCGTCGTAAAAAGTTACGTCGATGCAAGTTTTGACACATATCTGGATGACTCCAAGTCTCGATCTAGATACATATTGAAAGTGGGAGCAATTAGCTAGAGTAGCTCCGTGCAGAGCATTGTAGACATAGAATTCGCAAAATACTAATGGATCTGTATGTGACAGACCTGTTGACTAAAATTATCTCACAAGCAAAACATGATCACACCTTAGTACTCTTTGGGTGTTAATCACATAAGTGATGTGAACTAGATTATTGACTCTAGTAAACCCTTTGGGTATAGGTCACATGACGATGTGAACTATGGGTGTTAATCACATGGTGATGTGAACTCTTAGTGTTGAATCACATGGCGATGTGAACTAGATTATTGACTCTAGTGCAAGTGGGAGACTAAAGGAAATATGCCCTAGAGGCAATAATAAAGTTATTATTTATTTCCTTATATCATGATAAATGTTTATTATTCATGCTAGAATTGTATTAACCGGAAACATAATACATGTGTGAATACATAGACAAACAGAGTGTCACTAGTATGCCTCTACTTGACTAGCTCGTTAATCGAAGATGGTTATGTTTCCTAACCATAAACAAAAGAGTTGTTATTTTATTAATGGGATCACATCATTAGGAGAATGATGTGATTGACATGACCCATTTCATTAGCTTAGCACCTGATCCTTTAGTATGTTGCTATTGCTTTCTTCATGACTTATACATGTTCCTATGACTATGAGATTATGCAACTCCCGTTTGCTGGAGGAACACTTTGTGTGCTACCAAACGTCACAACGTAACTGGGTGATTATAAAGGAGCTCTACAGGTGTCTCCAAAGGTACATGTTGGGTTGGCGTATTTCGAGATTAGGATTTGTCACTCCGATTGTCGGAGAGGTATCTCTGGGCCCTCTCGGTAATGCACATCACATAAGCCTTGCAAGCATTGCAACTAATGAGTTAGTTGTGAGATGATGTATTACAGAACGAGTAAAGAGACTTGCCGGTAACGAGATTGAACTAGGTATTAAGATACCGACGATTGAATCTCGGGCAAGTAACATACCGATGACAAAGGGAACAACGTATGTTATTATGCGGTCTGACCGATAAAGATCTTCGTAGAATATTTGGGAGCCAATATGATCATCTAGGTTCCGCTATTGGTTATTGACTGGAGACGTGTCTCGGTCATGTCTACATTGTTCTCGAACCCGTAGGGTCCGCACGCTTAAGGTTTCAATGACAGTTATATTATGAGTTTATGAGTTTTGATGTACCGAAGGAGTTCGGAGTCCCGGATGAGATCGGGGACATGACGAGGAGTCTCGAAATGGTCGACACGTAAAGATCGATATCTTGGACGACTATATTCGAACATCGGAAAGGTTCCGAGTGATTCGGGTATTTTTCGGAGTACCGGAGAGTTACGGGAATACGTATTGGGCCTTATTGGGCCATACGGGAAAGAAGAAAAAGGGCCTCAAGGGTGGCCGCACCCCTCCCCTTGGTCTGGTCCGAATTGGACTAGGGAAAGGGGGCGCCCCCTTCCTTCCTTCTCCTTTTCCCTTCCTCTTTTCCTATTCCATATGGGAGGTGGAATCCTACTAGGACTAGGGAGTCCTAGTAGGACTCCACACTTGGCGCGCCCCCTCCTAGAGTCGGCCTCCTCCTCCCTTGCTCCTTTATATACGGGGGCAGGGGGGCACCTCTAGAGGCAAGTTGATCCATGTGATCATATTCTTAGCCGTGTGCGGTGCCCCCTTCCACCATAATCCTCGATAATATTGCAGCGGTGCTTAGGCGAAGCCCTGCGACGGTAGTACATCAAGATCGTCACCACGCCGTTGTGCTGACAGAACTCTTGTTGGGGAACGTAGTAATTTCAAAAAAATTCCTACGCACACGCAAGATCATGGTGATGCATAGCAACGAGGGGAGAGTGTGATCTACGTACCCTTGTAGATCGACAACGGAAGCGTTTGGTTGATGTAGTCGTACGACTTCACGGCCCGACCGATCAAGCACCGAAACTACGGCACCTTCGAGTTTTAGCACACGTTCAGCTCGATGACGATCCCCGTACTCCGATCCAGCAAAGTGTCGGGGAAGAGTTCCATCAGCACGACGGCGTGGTGACGATCTTGATGTAGTACTGCCGCAGGGCTTCGCCTAAGCACTGCTACAATATTATCGAGGACTATGGTGGCTGGGGGCGCCGCACACAGCTAAGAGTAAGATCACGTGGATCAACTTGTGTTCATGGGGTGCCCCTTGCCTCAGTATATAAAGGATGGAGGAGGAGGAGGCTGGCCAAGGCTAGGTGCGGCCAGGATGTGGAGTCCTACTAGGACTCCAAGTCCTAGTAGGAGTCCACCAAGAGGGGAGGAAGGGAGAAGGAAGTGGAGGAGAAGGAGAGGTGGCCGGCCCCCTTTTCCCTAGTCCAATTCGGACTAGAGGGGAGGGAGGGCGCAGCAGCCCCTTGGCCCTTTCGCCTCTTCCCACTAAAGCCCATCAAGGCCCATTGCTTCTCCCGTAACTACCCGGTACTCCGAAAAATATCCGAATCACTCGGAACCTTTCCGATGTCCAAATATAGTCGTCCAATATATCAATCTTTACGTCTCGACCATTTTGAGACTCCTCGTCATGTCCCCGATCTCATCCGGGACTCCGAACTCCTTCGGTACATCAAAACTCATAAACTCATAATATAACTCTCATCGAAACCTTAAGCGTGCGGACCCTACGGGTTCGAGGACAATGTAGACATGACCGAGACACGTCTTAGGTCAATAACCAATAGCAGGACCTGGATGCCCATATTGGCTCCTACATATTCTACGAAGATCTTTATCGGTCACACCGCATAACAACATACGTTGTTCCCTTTGTCATCGGTATGTTACTTGCCCGACATTCGATCGTCGGTATTCCAATACCTAGTTCAATCTCATTATCGACAAGTCTCTTTACTCGTTCTGTAATACATCATCCCGCAACTAACTCATTAGTTGCAATGCTTGCAAGGCTTAAGTGATGTGCATTACCGAGAGGGCCCAGAGATACCTCGCCGACAATCGGAGTGACAAATCCTAATCTCGAAATACGCCAACCCAACATGTACCTTTGGAGACACCTGTAGAGCTCCTTTATAATCACCCAGTTACATTGTGACGTTTGGTAGCACACAAAGTGTTCCTCCGGCAAACGGGAGTTGCATAATCTCATAGTCACAGGAACATGTATAAGTCATGAAGAAAGCAATAGCAACATACTAAACGATCGGGTGCTAAGCTAATGGAATGGGTCATGTCAATCAGATCATTCAACTAATGATCTGATCCCGTTAATCAAATAACAACTCTTTTGTTTATGGTTAGGAAACATAACCATCTTCGATTAACGAGCTAGTCAAGTAAAGGCATACTAGTGACACTTTGTTTGTCTATGTATTCACACAAGTATTATGTTTCCGGTTAATACAATTCTAGCATGAATAATAAACATTTATCATGATATAAGGAAATAAATAATAACTTTATTATTGCCTCTAGGGCATATTTCCTTCAGTCTCCCACTTGCACTAGAGTCAATAATCTAGTTCACATCGCCATGTGATTTAACAGCAATAGTTCACATCACCATGTGATTAACACCCATAGTTCACATCGATATGTGATCAACACCCAAAGGGTTTACTAGAGTCAGTAATCTAGTTCACATCGCTATGTGATTAACACCCAAAGAGTACTAAGGTGTGATCATGTTTTGCTTGTGAGATAATTTTAGTCAACGGGTCTGTCACATTCAGATCCGTAAGTATTTTGCGAATTTCTATGTCAACAATGCTCTACACGGAGCTACTCTAGCTTATTGCTCCCACTTTCAATATGTATCTAGATCGAGACTTAGAGTCATCCAGATCTATGTCAAAACTTGCATCGACGTAACTTTTACGACGAACCTTTTTGTCACCTCCATAATTGAGAAATATTTCCTTATTCCACTAAGGATAATTTTGACCGCTGTCCAGTGATCTACTCTTAGATCACTATTGTACTCCCTTGCTTAACACAGTGTAGGGTATACAATAGATCTGGTACACAGCATGGCATACTTTATAGAACCTATGGCTGAGGCATAGGGAATGACTTTCATTCTATTTCTATCTTCTGCCGTGGTCGGGCTTTGAGTCTTACTCAATTTCACACCTTGCAACACAGGCAAGAACTCTTTCTTTGACTGTTCCATTTTGAACTACTTCAAAATCTTGTCAAGGTATGCACTCATTGAAAAAACTTATCAAGCGTCTTGATCTATCTCTATAGATCTTGATGCTCAATATGTAAGTAGCTTTACCGAGGTCTTTCTTTGAAAAATTCCTTTAGAACACTCATTTATGCTTTGCAGAATAATTCTACATTATTTCCGATCAACAATATGTCATACACATATACTTATCAGAAATGATGTAGTGCTCCCACTCACTTTCTTGTAAATACAGGCTTCGCCGCAAGTCTGTATAAAACTATATGCTTTGATCAACTTATCAAAGCATATATTCCAACTCCGAGATTCTTGCACCAGTCCATAGATGGATCGCTGGAGCTTGCTTATTTAGTTAACACCTTTAGGATCGACAAAACCTTCTAGTTGCATCGTATACAACTCTTCTTTAGTAAATCCATTAAGGAATGCAGTTTTGTTTATCCATTTGCCAGATTTCATAAAATGCGGCAATTGCTAACATGATTCGGACAGACTTAAGCATAGATACGAGTGAGAAAATCTCATCCTAGTCAACACCTTGAACTTGTCGAAAACCTTTTGCGACAATTCTAGCTTTGTAGATAGTAACACTACTATCAGCGTCCGTCTTCCTCTTGAAGATCCATTTATTTTCTATGGCTTGCCGATCATTGGGCAAATCCATCAAAGTCCATAATTTGTTCTCATACATGGATCATATCTCAGATTTCATGGCCTCAAACCATTTCGCGGAATCTGGGCTCATCATCGCTTCCTCATAGTTCGCAAGTTTGTCTTGGTCTAGTAACATGACTTCCAGAATAGGATTACCGTAGCACTCTGGTGCGGATCTCACTCTGGTTTACCTACGAGATTTGGTAGTAACTTGATCTGAAGTTACATGATCATCATCATTAGCTTCCTCACTAATTGGTGTAGTAGTCACAGGAACAGATTTCTGTGATGAACTACTTTCCAATAAGGGAGCAGGTACAGTTACCTCATCAAGTTCTACTTTCCTCCTACTCACTTCTTTCGAGAGAAACTCCTTCTCTAGAAAAACTCCGAATTCAGCAACAAAAGTCTTGCCTTCGAATCTGTGATAGAAGGTGTATCCAATAGTTTCCTTTGGATATCCTATGAAGATTTACTTCTCCGATTTGGGTTCGAGCTTATCATGTTGAAACTTTTTTCACATAAGCATCGCAGTCCCAAACTTTAAGAAACGACAGCTTAGGTTTCTTGCCAAACCATAGTTCATATGGTGTCGTCTCAACGGATTTAGATGGTCCCTATTTAACGTGAATGCAGTTGTCTCTAATGCATAACCCCAAAACGATAGTGGTAGATCGGTAAGAGACATCATAGATTGCACTATATCTAATAAAGTACGGTTATGACGTTCGGACACACCATTATGCTGTGGTGTTCCATGTGGCATGAGTTTGAGAAACTATTCCACATTGTTTTAATTGAAGACCAAACTTGTAACTCAAATATTTGTCTTCGCGATCAGATCGTAGAAACTTTATTTTCTTGTCACGATGATTTTCCACTTCACTCTAAAATTCTTTGAACTTTTCAAATGTTTCAGACTTACGTTTCATCAAGTAGATATACCCATATCTGCTCAAATCATCTGTGAAGTTCAGAAAATAACGATACTTGTCGTGAGCCTTAACTTCATCAGACCGCATACATCAGTATGTATTATTTCCAATAAGTCAGTTGCTCGCTCTGGAGAACGGAGTCTTAGTCATCTTGCCCATGAGGCATGGTTCGCAAGCATCAAGTGATTCCAAAATCCCATCAGCATGGAGTTTCTTCATGCGCTTTACACCAATATGACCTAAACGGCAGTGCCACAAATAAGTTGCACTATCATTATTAACTTTGCATCTTTTGGTTTCAATATTATGATTATGTATATCACTACGATCGAGATCCAACGAACTATTTTCATTGGGTGTGTAACCATGTAAGGTTTTATTCATGTAAACAAAACAACAATTTATTCTTTTACTTAAATGAATAACCGTATTACAATAAACATGATCAAATCATATTCATGCTTTAACGCAAACACCAAATAACACTTATTCAGGTTCAACACTAATCCCGAAAGTATAGGGAGTGTGCGATGATGATCATATCAATCTTGGAACCACTTCCAACACACATTGTCACTTTACCCTTAACTAGTCTTTGTTTATTCTGCAACTCCCGTTTCGAGTTACTAATCTTAGCAACTGAACTAGTATCAAATACTGAGGGGTTGCTATAAACACTAGTAAAGTACACATCAATAACATGTATATCAAATATACTTATGTTTACTTTGCCATCCTTCTTATCTGCCAATCACTTGGGGTAGTTCCGCTTCCAGTGACCAGTCCCTTTTGCAGTAGAAACACTTAGTCTCAGGCTTAGGACCAGACTTGGGCTTCTTCACTTGAGCAACAACTTGCTTGCTGTTCTTTTTGAAGTTCCCCTTCTTCCCTCTGCCCTTTTCTTGAAACTAGTGGTCTTGTCTACCATCAACACTTGATGTTTTTCTCGATTTCTACCTTCATCAATTTCCGCATTACGAAGAGCTTGGGAATCGTTTCCGTTATCCTTGCATTTCATAGTTCATCACGAAGTTCTACTAACTTGGTGATGGTAACTAGAGAATTTTGTCAATCACTATCTTATCTGGAAGATTAACTCCCACTTGATTCAAGCAATTGTAGTGCTCAGACAATCTGATCACATGCTCACTAGTTGAGCGATTCTCCTCCATCTTTTGGCTATAGAACTTGTTGGAGACTTCATATCTCTCAACTTGGGTATTTGCTTGAAATATTAACTTCAACTCCTGGAACATCTCATATGCTCCATGACGTTCAAAATGTCTTTGAAGTCCCGATTCTAAGCCATTAAGCATGGTGCACTAAACTATCAAGTAGTCATCATATTGAGCTAGCCAAACGTTCATAACGTCTGCATCTGCTCCTGCAATAGGTCAGTCACCTAGCGGTGCATCAAGGACATAATTCTTCTGTGCAGCAATGAGGATAAACCTCAGATCATGGATCCAATCCACATCATTGCTACTAACATCTTTCAACACAATTTTCTCTAGGAACATATCAAAATAAACACAGGGAAACAACAACGCGAGCTATTGATCTACAACATAATTTGCAAAATACTACCAGGACTAAGTTCATGATAAATTTAAGTCCAATTAATCATATTACTTAAGAACTCCCACTTAGATAGACATCCCTCTAATCCTCTAAGTGATTACGTGATCCAAATCAACTAAACCATGTCCGATCATCACGTGAGATGGAGTAGTTTCATTGGTGAACATCACTATGTTGATCATATCTACTATATGATTCACGCTCGACCTTTCGGTCTCCGTGTTCCGAGGCCATATCTGTATATGCTTGGCTCGTCAAGTATAACCTGAGTATTCCGCGTGTGCAACTGTTTTGCACCCGTTGTATTTGAACGTAGGGCCTATCACACCCGATCATCACGTGGTGTCTCAGCACGAAGAACTTTCGCAACGGTGCATACTCAGGGAGAACACTACTTGATAATTAGTGAGAGATCATCTTATACTGCTACCGTCAATCAAAGCAAGATAAGATGCATAAAGATAAACATCACATGCAATCAATATAAGTGATATGATATGGCCATCATCATCTTGTGCTTGTGATCTCCATCTCCGAAGCACCGTCGTGATCATCATCGTCACCGGCGCGACACCTTGATCTCCATCGTAGCATCGTTGTCGTCTCGCCAAGCTTGTGCTTCCATGACTATCGCTACCGTTTATTGATAAAGTAAAGCATTACAGTGTGATTGCATTGCATACAATAAAGCGACAACCATATGGCTCCTGCCAGTTGCCGATAACTCGGTTACAAAACATGATCATCCCATACAATAAAATTTAGCATCATGTCTTGACCATATCACATCACAACATGCCCTGCAAAAACAAGTTAGACGTCCTCTACTTTGTTGTTGCAAGTTTTACGTGGCTGCTACGGGCTTAAGCAAGAACCAATCTTACCTACGCATCAAAACCACAACGATAGTTTGTCAAGTTGGTGCTATTTTAACCTTCGCAAGGACCGGGCGTAGCCACACTCGATTGAACTAAAGTTGGAGAAATTGTCACCCGCAAGCCACCTATGTGCAAAGCACGTCGGGAGAACCGGTCTCGCGTAAGTGTACGCGTAATGTCGGTCCGGGCCGCTTTGTTCAACAATACCGCTGAACCAAAGTATGACATGGTGGTAAGCAGTATGACTTATATCGCCCACAACTCACTTGTGTTCTACTCGTGCATATAACATCAACATATAAAACCTAGGCTCGGATGCCACTGTTGGGGAACGTAGTAATTTCAAAAAAATTCCTACGCACACGCAAGATCATGGTGATGCATAGCAACGAGGGGAGAGTGTGATCTACGTACCCTTGTAGATCGTCAACAGAAGCGTTTGGTTGATGTAGTCGTACGTCTTCACGGCCCGACCGATCAAGCACCGAAACTACGGCACCTCCGAGTTTTAGCACACGTTCAGCTCGATGACGATCCCCAGACTCCGATCCAGCAAAGTGTCGGGGAAGAGTTCCGTCAGCACGACGGCGTGGTGACGATCTTGATGTACTACTGCCGCAGGGCTTCGCCTAAGCACTGCTACAATATTATCGAGGACTATGGTGGCTAGGGGCGCCGCACACGGCTAAGAGTAAGATCACGTGGATCAACTTGTGTTCATGGGGTGCCCCTTGCCTCAGTATATAAAGGATGGAGGAGGAGGATGCCGGCCAAGGCTAGGTGCGGCCAGGATGTGGAGTCCTACTAGGACTCCAAGTCCTAGTAGGAGTCCACCAAGAGGGAAGGAAGGGAGAAGGAAGTGGAGGAGAAGGAGAGGTGGCCGGCCCCCTTTTCCCTAGTCCAATTCGGACTAGAGGGGAGGGGGGGCGCAGCAGCCCCTTGGCCCTTTCTCCTCTTCCCACTAAAGCCCATCAAGGCCCATTGCTTCTCTCGTAACTACCCGGTACTCCGAAAAATACCCGAATCACTCGGAACCTTTTGATGTCCGAATATAGTCATCCAATATATCAATCTCTACGTCTCGACCATTTCGAGACTCCTCGTCATGTCCCCGATCTCATCCGGGACTCCGAACTCCTTCGGTACATCAAAACTCATAAACTCATAATATAACTCTCATCGAAACCTTAAGCGTGCGGACCCTACGGGTTCGAGAACAATGTAGACATGACCGAGACACGTCTCCGGTCAATAACCAACAGCGGGACCTGGATGCCCATATTGGCTCCTACATATTCTACGAAGATCTTTATCGGTCAGACCACATAACAACATATGTTGTTCCCTTTGTCATCGGTATGTTACTTGCCCGAGATTCGATCGTCGGTATTCCAATACCTAGTTCAATCTCGTTATTGGCAAGTCTCTTTACTCGTTTTGTAATACATCATCCCGCAACTAACTCATTAGTTGCAATGCTTGCAAGGCTTAAGTGATGTGCATTACCGAGAGGGCCCGGAGATACCTCTCCGACAATCGGAGTGACAAATCCTAATCTCGAAATACACCAACCCAACATGTACCTTTGGAGACACCTGTAGAGCTCCTTTATAATCACCCAGTTACATTGTGACGTTTGGTAGCACACAAAGTGTTCCTCCGGCAAACGGGAGTTGCATAATCTCATAGTCATAGGAACATGTATAAGTCATGAAGAAAGCAATAGCAACATACTAAACGATCGGGTGCTAAGCTAATGGAATGGGTCATGTCAATCAGATCATTCAACTAATGATGTGATCCTGTTAATCAAATAACAACTCTTTTGTTTATGGTTAGGAAACATAACCATCTTCGATTAACGAGCTAGTCAAGTAGAGGCATACTAGTGACACTTTGTTTGTCTATGTATTCACACAAGTATTATGTTTCCGGTTAATACAATTCTAGCATGAATAATGAACATTTATCATGATATAAGGAAATAAATAATAACTTTATTATTGCCTCTAGGGCATATTTCCTTCAGTCTCCCACTTGCACTAGAGTCAATAATGTAGTTCACATCGCCATGTGATTTAACAGCAATAGTTCACATCACCATGTGATTAACACCCATAGTTCACATCGATATGTGATCAACACCCAAAGGGTTTACTAGAGTCAGTAATCTAGTTCACATCGCTATGTGATTAACACCCAAAGAGTACTAAGGTGTGATCATGTTTTGCTTGTGAGATAATTTTAGTCAACGGGTCTGTCACATTCAGATCCGTATGTATTTTGCGAATTTCTATGTCAACAATGCTCTACACGGAGCTACTCTAGCTTATTGCTCCCACTTTCAATATGTATCGAGACTTAGAGTCATCCAGATCTGTGTCAAAACTTGCATCGACGTAACTGTTACGACGAACCTTTTTGTCACCTCCATAATTGAGAAATATTTCCTTATTCCACTAAGGATAATTTTGACCGCTGTCCAGTGATCTACTCTTAGATCACTATTGTACTCCCTTGCTTAAAACAGTGTAGGGTATACAATAGATCTGGTACACAGCATGGCATACTTAACCTATGGCTGAGGCATAGGGAATGACTTTCATTCTATTTCTATCTTCTGCCGTGGTTGGGCTTTGAGTCTTACTCAATTTCACACCTTGCAACACAGGCAAGAACTCTTTCTTTGACTGTTCCATTTTGAACTACTTCAAAATCTTGTCAAGGTATGCACTCATTGAAAAACTTCTCAAGTGTCTTGATCTATCTCTATAGATCTTGATGCTCAATATGTAAGCAGCTTTACCGAGGTCTTTCTTTGAAAAATTCCTTTCAAACACTCCTTTATGCTTTGCAGAATAATTCTACATTATTTCCGATCAACAATATGTCATACACATATACTTATCAGAAATGATGTAGTGCTCCCACTCACTTTCTTGTAAATACAGGCTTCACCGCAAGTCTGTATAAAACTATATGCTTTGATCAACTTATCAAAGCATATATTCCAACTCCGGGAAAGTCTTGTTGATCCTGCTGTAAAAAACAGAAACTTTAGCGCTCACGAGAATTGCTGGAATTTTTTATTGGATAGTGCTATTTAGTTAATTATTTTTGAAGATGATTAATAGATAAATTCCTCAGGTCCAGCAATTTATTTTAGAATTTTTGGGGTTAGAGAAGTTTGCATTAGTTACAGATTACTACAGGCTGTTCTGTTTTTGACAGATTATGTTTTTCGTGTGTTGTTTTGCTTATTTTAATGAATCTATGGCTAGTAAAAGAGTTTATAAACCATACAGAAGTTGCAATACAGTAGGTTTAACACCAATATAAATAAAGAATGAGTTCACAATAGTACCTAAGTGGTGATTTATTTTCTTATACTAACGAAGCTTACAAGTTTTCTGTTAAGTTTTGTGTTGTGAAGTTTTCAAGTTTTGGGTAAAGATTTGATGGACTATGGAATAAGGAGTTGCAAGAGCCTAAGCTTGGGGATGCCCAAGGCACACCAAGTTAATATTCAAGGACAACCAAGAGCCTAAGCTTAGGGATGCCCTGGAAGGCATCCCCTCTTTCGTCTTCGTTCATCGGTAACTTTACTTTGAGCTATATTTTTATTCACCACATGATATGTGTTTTGCTTGGAGCGTCATTTTATTTTATTTAGTCTTGCTTGCTGTTTGAATAAAATACCAAGATCTGAAATTCTTAAATGTTAGAGAGTCTTCACATAGTTGCATAATTATTCGACTACTCATTGAGCTTCACGTATATCTTTCGGAGTAGTTTGTTGTTGCTCTAGTGCTTCACTTATATTATTTTGAGAGTCCTAAACAGCATGGTAATTTGCTTTGGTTATGAATTTAGTCCTAATATGATGGGCATCCAGGAGGGGTATAATAAAAACATTCATATAGAGTGCATTGAATACTAAGAGAAGTTTGATACTTAATAATTGTTTTGAGATATGGAGATGGTGATATTAAAGTCATACTAGTTGAGTAGTTGTGAATTTGAGAAATACTTGTGTTGAAGTTTGTGATTCCCGTAGCATGCACGTATGGTGAACCGTTATGTGATGAAGTCAGAGCATGATTTATTTATTGATTGTCCTCCTAATGAGTGGCGGTCGGGGACGAGCGATGGTCTTTTCCTACCAATCTATCCCCCTAGGAGCATGCGCGTAATACTTTGTTTCGATAACTAATAAATTTTTGCAATAAGTATGTGAGTTCTTTATGACTAATGTTGAGTCCATGGATTATACGCACTCTCAGCCTTCCACCATTGCTAGAGTCTCTAATACCGCGCACCTTTCGCCGGTACCTTAAACCCACCATATACCTTCCTCAAAACAGCCACCATATCTACCTATTATGGCATTTCCATAGCCATTCCGAGATATATTGCCATGCAACTTTCCACTGTTCCATTATTATGACACGCTTCATCATTGTCATATTGCTTTGCATGATCATGTAGTTGACATCGTATTTGTGGCAAAGCCACCGTTCATAATTCTTCCATACGTGTCACTCATGAGTCATTGCACATCCCAGTACACCGCCGGAGGCATTCATATAGAGTCATATCTTGTCCTAAGTATCGAGTTGTAATTCTTGAGTTGTAAGAAAATAAAAGTGTGATGATCATCATTATTAGAGCATTGTCCTAGTGAGGAAAGGATGATGGAGACTATGATTCCCCCACAAGTCGGGATGAGACTCTGGACGAAAATAAATAAATAAAAGAGGCCAAAGAAGCCCAAATAAAAAAAGGAGAAAAGAGGCCATAAAAAAGAGAAGGCCCAAATAAAAAAATGAGAGAAAAAGAGAGAAGGGGCAATGCTACTATCCTTTTACCACACTTGTGCTTCAAAATACCACCATGATCTTCATGATAGAGAGTCTCCTATGTTGTCACTTTCATATACTAGTGGGAAATTTTCATTATAGAACTTGGCTTGTATATTCCAGTGATGCGCTTCCTCAAAATGCCCTAGGTCTTCGTGAGCAAGCGAGTTGGATGCACACCCACTTAGTTTCTTTTTGAGCTTTCATACACGTATAGCTCTAGTGCATCCGTTGCATGGCAATCCCTACTCACTCACATTGATATCTATTGATGGGCATCTCCATAGCCCATTGATACGCCTAGTTGATGTGAGACTATCTTCTCCTTTTTTCTTCTCCACAACCACCATTCTATTCCACCTATAGTGTTATGTCCATGGCTCACGCTCATGTATTGCGTGAAGATTGAAAAAGTTTGAGAACATCAAAAGTATGAAACAATTGCTTGGCTTGTCATCGGGGTTGTGCATGATTTAAATACGTTGTGTGGTGAAGATGGAGCATAGCGAGACTATATGATTTTGTAGGGATAGCTTTCTTTGGCCACGTTATTTTGAGAAGACATGATTACTTGGTTAGTATGCTTGAAGTATTATTATTTTTATGTCAATATTAAACTTTTGTCTTGAATCTTATGGATCTGAATATTCTTGCCACAATAAAGAGAACTACATGGATAAATATGTTAGGTAGCATTCCACATCAAAAATTATGTTTTTATCATTTACCTACTCGAGGACGAGGAGGAATTAAGCTTGGGGATGCTGATACGTCCCCAACGTATCTATAATTTTTGATTGTTCCATGCTATTATATTATCAACCTTGGATGTTTTATATGCATTTATATGCTATTTTATATGATTTTGGGGACTAACCTATTAACCCAGAGCCCAGTGTCAGTCTATGTTTTTTCCTTGTTTTAGAGTATCGTACAAAAGGAAAATCAAACGGAGTCCAATTGACCTGAAACTTCACGAAACTTATTTTTGAACCAGAAGAAGCCCACGGAGTATCAGAGTTAGACCAGGAGAGTCCCGGGCTGCCCACGAGTGTGGGGGCGTGCCCACTCACCCTGGCCACGCTCCCCTGCCTCGTGGACAGCCCGGAGGTCCACCAACATATTTCTTCCGCCTATATATATCCATATACCCAAAAACTATTGAGAAGCAAAATTGATCGGGAGTTCCGCCGCCAGAAGCCTCCGTAGCCACCGAAAACCAATCTAGACCCGTTCCGGCACCCTGCCGGAGGGGGGAATCCCTCTCCGGTGGCCATCTTCATCATCCCAGTGCTCTCCATGACGAGGAGGGAGTAGTTCTCCCTCGGGGCTGAGGGTATGTACCAGTAGCTATGTGTTTGATCTCTTTCTTTCATGTTCTTGAGGTGGCACGATCTTGATGTATCGCGAGCTTTGCTATTATAGTTGGATCTTATGATGTTTCTCCCCCTCTACTCTCTTGTAATGGATTGAGTTTTCCCTTTGAAGTTATCTTATCGGATTGAGTCTTTAAGGATTTGAGAACACTTGATGTATGTCTTGTGTGGGATACCCGTGGTGACAATGGGGTATTCTATTGATCCACTTGATGTATGTTTTGGTGATCAACTTGCGGGTTCCGTGACCTTGGGAATCTATGCATAGGGGTTGGCACACGTTTTCGTCTTAACTCTCCGGTAGAAACTTTGGGGCACTCTTTGAGGTTCTATGTGTTGGTTGAATAGATGAATCTGAGATTGTGTGATGCATATCGTATAATCATACCCACGGATACTTGAGGTGACATTGTAGTATCTAGGTGACATTAGGGTTTTGGTTGATTTGTGTCTTAAGGTGTTATTCTAGTACGAACTCTAGGGCTGTTTGTGACACTTATAGGAATAGCCCAACGGATTGATTGGAAAGAATAACTTTGAGGTGGTCTCGTACCCTACCATAATCTCTTCGTTTGTTCTACGCTATTAGTGGCTTTGGAGTGACTCTTTGTTGCATGTTGAGGGATAGTTATGTGATCCAATTATGTTATTATTGTTGTGGGAACTTGAACTAGTGAAAGTATGAACCCTAGGCCTTATTTCCTAGCATTGCAATACCGTTTGTGCTCATTTTTATCATTAGTTACCTTGCTGTTTTTATATTTTTAGATTACAAAAACCTATATCTACCATCCATATAACACTTGTATCACCATCTCTACGCCAAACTAATGCACCTATACAATTTACCATTGTATTGGGTGTGTTGGGGACACAAGAGACTCTTTGTTATTTGGTTGCAGGGTTGCTTGAGAGAGACCATCTTCATCCTACGCCTCCTACGGATTGATAAACCTTAGGTCATCCACTTGAGGGAAATTTGCTACTATCCTACAAACCTCTACACTTGGAGGCCCAACAACGTCTACAAGAAGAAGGTTGTGTAGTAGACATCAGGCACTTCCTTGCCTGCGAAGATGTAGCTGGTGGGTCCCAGTAGTCAGGGGGGCGAATCGTTTTTTTTGCCCGGACGCACTTCCTTGCGTGCGAAGATGTAGCTGGTGGGTCCTAACAGTCAGGGGGAAACATTTTTTCATGAAATACAGTGGCCCGTCCGGTGGGTCCCCGCTGTCAGGTGGAGGAATAATTATTTTGCGCGTAATAAGGAGGCACTTCCTTGCTGCGGCCGTGGACCCAGCTGTCAGCCTCTCCATGTATAGTCCACGTCCGATGGTGTAGGGTCGAAAGTTTGTCTAGAGGGGGGTGATTAGACTACTTGACCAAAAAATCTAGCCTTTTCCCAATTTTAGTTCTTGGCAGATTTTAGCAACATATCACAAGTCAAGCAATCAACCTACACATGCAATTCTAAGAGTATAGCAGCAGAATGTAAAACAATTGCATATGAAGGTAAAGGGAGGAGTTTAGAGGGAGCAAGCGCAATGTAGACACCGAGATTTTTGGTGTGGTTCCGATAGGTGGTGCTATCGTACATCCACGTTGATGGAGACTTCAACTCACGAAGGGTAACGGTTGCGCGAGTCCACGGAGGGCTCCACCCACGAAGGGTCCAAGAAGAAGCAACCTTGTCTATCCCACCATGGTCGTCTCCCACGAAGGACTTGCCTCACTAGGGTAGATCTTCACGAAGTAGGCGATCTTCTTGCCCTTACAAACTCCTTGGTTTAACTCCACAATCTTGTGAGAGGCTCCCAAGTGACACCTAGCCAATCTAGGAGACACCACTCTCCAAGAAGTAACAAATGGTGTGTTGATGATGAACTCCTTGCTCTTGTGCTTCAAATGATAGTCTCCCCAACACTCAACTCTCTCTCATAGGATTAGATTTGGTAGAAAGAAGATTTGAGTGGAAAGCAACTTGGGGAAGGCTAGAGATCAAGATTTATGTGGTTGGAATGGAATATCTTGACCTCAACACAAGTGTAGGTGGTTCTCTCTCAGAAAATATGTATTGGAAGTGTAGGTATGTTCTGATGGCTCTCTCCATGAGTGAAGAGTGGGTGGAGGTGTATAAATAGCCTCCACACAAATTCTAACCGTTACACACAAATCACCAAACTCAGTGGGACCGAATCATGAAACTCGGTCAGACCAATTTAGTTCAAAATGTGAACGTTAGGATTCTCGATGGGACCGACATGTCAACTCGGTGGGACCGATTTCGTTAGGGTTAGGGCATGACGTAATCTCAGTGAGACCGATTACACAAACTCGGTGAGACCAATTTTGGTAATGGACTAACAGAGAGTTGGTCAGGCAAACTCGGTGGGACCGGTTCGCTCATCTCGGTTGGACCGAAGTGTTACGAAAGGGAAACAGAGAGTTTACATTGCAATCTCGGTGGGACCGATCGCTCATCTCGGTTTGACCGAAATGTTATGAAGGGAAACAGAGAGATTACAATCCCATCTCGGTGAGACCGAGATCCCTATCTGTGAGACCGAAAAGACTAGGGTTTCTGGCAGTGGCTATGCCAACTAAACTCGGTGGCGCCGGATAGAAAGAATCGATGGGGGCGAGTTGGATATTTGTGTCGGACATATGTGGATATGAGAAAGTAGTGGAGGGTTTTGGAGCATATCACTAAGAACTTTGAGCAAGCACCTCATTAAGCAACACCTCATCCCTTCTTAATAGTATTAGCTTTTCCTATAGACTCAATGTGATCTTGGATCACTAAAATAGAAAATGTAGAGTCTTGTGCTTTGAGCTTGAGCCAATCTTTTATCCTTAGCATTTTGAAGGGTCCACTTTCTAATCCATGCCATGCCAACCATTGAGCTTTCCTGAAATATTCATCTTGGAATAGCATTAGCTCAATGAGCTATATGTTGTTAGGAATTACCAAAACCACCCAGGGATAGTTGCACTTTCAGATGGAAGCTGTTCCTTGACCACGTTGACCACGCCACGCCGAGAGCACCAGGGCGGTGTACGATGGCGAGGCCTAGGAAGGGGACGACACGGAGCCGGGGAAGACGCGGCAGTGGAATCCTGCATGGAGAAGAGTACGAGGGTTCACTGGTTCGGCTGCAGTGTGAGGCTGTCGTCGCCGCAGGGCCTGGCCAGCGGTGGAAGTAGTAGGGGGCGGTGAGGCCTCCGCGGCAGCACAGCCGGCCACGGGAGGAAGGAGCATGCGGCACGACCGGTGCTGCTTTGGGCGGCCGGAGCAAGAAGACCAGAGGTTGAAGAAGCACTACGGCCGTTGGATGGACAATGTACGGTCACTGGAGCTAGAATCGTTCATATTGACTAGGTTGACAAAGCACTCCGTCCCCGTCAACTTAGTAGGCCCACAAGTCAGCCACCCACCAAGGTTGGTCCCAACTAGCAGGGGGAGTATTCATTTTTGTGCGTAATAAGGAGGCACTTCTGGTGGATCCGAGCTAATAGCGGGGGGGACGTGTTTTTTGCAAAATACGGTGGCCCGTCCGGTGGGTCCCAGCAGTCAGGGGGAAATGTTCTTTTCGCCAAATACGGTGGCCCGTCCGGTCGGTCCCTGCTCTCAGGTGGAGGAATAATTATTTTCCGCGTAATAAGGAGGCACTTCCTTGCAGCTGCCGTGGACCCAGCTGTCAGCCTCTCCACGTACAGTACTCTTCTGATGGAAGTCGTTCCTTGACCACGTTGACCACGCCGCGCCAAGAGCGCTAGGGCGATGGACGATGGCGAGGCCTAGGAAGGGGATGTCGCAAAGCCGGGGATGACGCGAAGCCGGGGAAGACGTGGCAGTGGATGCCCACGCGTAGAGGAGTACGAGGGTTCACTGGTTCGCTGCAATGTGAGGCTGCCGTCGCCGCAGAATAACAGGGGATGTGGGTGAGTAGAGGGATGGCCTGGTCAGCGGTGGGAGTAGTAGGGGCGGTGAGGCCTCCGCCGCATCGCAGCCGGCCACGGGAGGCAGGAGCACGAGGCACGACCGGCGCTGGTTTGGGCGGCTGGAGCAAGAAGACCACAGGTTGAAGAAGCACTACGGCCGTTGGATGGACATCGTACGGTCACTGGAGCTAGAATCGTGCATATTGACTAAGTTGACAAAGCCCTCCATCCCCATCAACTTAGTAGGCCCACAGTCAGCCTGCCACTATACTCGGTCCCAGCTAGCGGGGGGAGTATTCATTTTTTTGTGCGTAATAAGGAGGCACTTCCTTGCATGCGAAGATATAGCTGGTGGGTCCAAGCTGTCAGCGGCGGTAACGTTTTTTTGCGAAATACAGAGGCCCTTTCGATGGGTCCCAGATTTCAGGTGGAGGAATCATTATTTTGTGCAAAATAAGGAGGCATTTCCTTATGTGCGGCCGTGGACCCAGCTGTCAGCCTCTCCACGTACAGTCCAGTTCAGATGCATGCCATCTCAGCTAAGCAGATTGAGTGCAGAACAGGGCAAGGAAGCTTCTAAAGCAGAGCATATTGATTGTAAACTACTTTGGCAAACAGTGAGATTAACAGCGTCTATCAGCTAACATTCAGCGCTACACCAACATGCATGGGGCCTCGGTCTAGAATGCATGTACCGTGGGAGAAGCTGACCGCCGTGCGTCTCCACACAAACATCGCCAGCGGTGGCGGTGCTGACCGCTGTGCGCCTCCACAAGAACGTCGCCAGCGGTGGCGGCGCAACTAGAGGATGGCAATCTACGAGAGCGTACTGTGGGAGCAAGGGGATCGCCGTGCGTCCCCTCGACGAACCGCAGCACCAACGTATCGGCGTGGCGGGGAGGGCGGCTTTGGCGGAGCGAATGGAGTGGGGGGAGGGGGTTTGGGGAATATTATTGGCTAGTTGACCGAAGAGCGGTTGAATCTAGGATTTGGGGGGATTTTTGGGTGGGGGAAGATTTTCGCGCGGTGGGCGGGGGGAGTTTGCCGCATGGTCGGTTTCTCCAAGTGCAGTCCCACGTGTCAGTGAAGAGGCAAGCCGAAGCGCGTTCCGTTTGCGTGAGTTGTGTGCAGGACCGAACGTGTGTGGGGTGCAATGCGACCGCGACAAGGGTGCCGTGAGTGTACCGTCTTTTTTTCCTTTTAAACTAGGTGCTTCGCCCCCTAAAAAAACTTGTCGCTTCGCGCGATCCATCGATACTACTACTAGTAATCCGGTAATCCCGACTAAAACGGCGCGGCCGGGTCTTTTCCCGCGCGATATGCTGGGAGGTTGGCTTAGTTGGGTTTTTTAGGATGAGTAATGCTACACCTATGTAGTCCCAGTTACGTAATTAACATAATGTGAAAGGTGTGAGCTGTTAATTATAGATTGGGGGGAGGGAGGGGCCCACCACCATGAAAATTGGGGGAGGGGAGAGAGGCAATTTACGTTAACCCTTTCGTAGGTTCTCGTAGATGTAGAAAGATGTGAAATGCATGAATGTGCATTTGCAGATAAGGCCTTCCCTTGTTCATCCTTTTCTCCCACAAGATCTTGACCTTCCGTGCAACGCACGGACATCTTACTAGTACTCCTACAATATACTATATTATTGTGAAAGTTCATATACACCGGCCGAGATTAATGCAAACATGGTAGATTTTCATTACATTTCGAACTTTTATAAGACAAAAAAATAAAAGAAACCCGACCCTAAACATATTCTACGGCGGCGACCGACGTCCTCCATCTGCGATCTCCATGTACACGGGCGGGGTTCAAGACCAGTGAAGTGAAGGTGCGGTCTCCGGCGAGGAAAAGTAGAACACGGGAGACGGACCGGTCAGTTGGCACACCATGCCCTGCCACCTCGCCCTACTCACTCGGAGGAGCCCCCAACCTTGGCGGTGCCGGACGTTGGATGGTGGCAAGTAGGACGCGTGGCTGACGCTGCTCCCGTCGTCGGCCGCCAGCATGGCCACCGCTTGTGCGGCGACTTGAGCGAGGGTGGCGACCTCGAGGTCCACCCTCGAAGACAAGCTCTCCCACAGAGCGTTCGTGCTTGCGGTCATGGCGGATGTGGTGCCAGGTAGGAGGACGATGTGCTATGGTGTGGAGGTTAGCTGGGCGTTGCCGCTTTAAGTAGCGCATTCCGGTGAGGCCAAGCGTCCTGGTGCGTCATTAAGTCGCCGGAGTTGGTTCCTCGGGCATCGAGCCTCTTAACGACGGTATACGGACGGACGGCATGAATGCGGGCAGCTGGCGCCGGCTGGGAACGCACCGCGCGACGGCGCGAGGGACGAGGGTTTTTGGTGTGCCAGGGTAGTCAGTTGCGGTCGTGGAAATGTTGGATATGTCCTTTTCTCACATGTGATCGACGCATGTCATTGAAAAAGCAAGATGACCGTTGAGGGAGTCCTGGATTAGGGGGTGTTCAGATAGCCGGACTATACCTTCAGCCAGACTCCTGGACTATGAAGATACAAGATTGAAGACTTTGTCCCGTGTCCGAAAGGGACTTTCCTTGGCATGGAAGGCAAGCTTGGCGATACGGATATGCAGATCTCCTACCATTGTAACCGGCTCTATGTAACCCTAACCCTCTATGGGTGTCTATATAAACCAGAGGGTTTTAGTCCGTAGGACAACACATATACACAACAATCATACCATAGGCTAGCTTCTAGGGTTTAGCCTCTCCGATCTCGTGGTAGATCTACTCTTGTACTACCCATATCATCAATATTAATCGAGCAAGACGTAGGGTTTTACCTCCATCAAGAGGGCCCCAACCTGGGTAAAACTTCGTGTCCCTTGCCTCCTGTTACCATCCGGCCTAGACGCACAGTTCGGGACCCCCTACCCAAGATCCGCCGGTTTTGACACCGACATTGGTGCTTTCATTGATAGTTCCTCTGTGTCGTCACCATCAAGAAGGATTCCTCGCCCCGTCTTTAAAGACGGCACCGTTGCTAAGGGAGCTTTGGCTATCGGCCAAACCCTCTGGCTAGGTGGTTTTCTTATGATCGCCTGTTCGGCTTCTGCGCCGATGATGACCTCTCGAGCCATCGAAAACAATCTTGATGTCAGCTCGGAACTCGCCGAGCAGTTAGATCCAGTGGAGCTCTCCTCCATAAACAAGCTCTTGGATCGCATCGCCGCCCTGGGAGTCGCTACGGATTACGACCAGATTGGGACTAAACCCGATCTGAGAGAGATTAACTCTCCCCAAGTCACCCATCACGTTGCCGTGGTAGAGGGATAGTGCGGCGACCCTTCATCTATCTTAAGGACTAGCTACGTCCGGATTCCCGATCCCTCCAAGCCGGATACCCGCGAAGGGGAGGATATCACTCAAGACCTGAACCTAGAGTCAGGCCACGGACTGGATTCATCGGACAACATCCAGGAATCCAAATTTTCGAGTTTAGAAATTCCTCGGCCTCTGAGCCTCAGATTGGGTGAGGCTTCGGATTTAATTCCACCCACCCACCCGAACATAAGCGATCTATCCCAAATCAAGCAAGAGCCCGAAGAAACAATACATCATTACTGGGCCAGATTCCTCCTGGTTAGGAACAGGATAAGGGACTGCCGCGAGGAAGACGCAATCTCAATCTTCTGCAATAATTGCACGGACAAGGGAATCCTTAACGCCATAAGTCGCCGTGATATTACATGCTTCGCTGACTTGGCGTCCATCGTACGAAAGTACTATGAGATGGAAAGCGCCTGGAAAACCAAAATAAAATTTTGGGATGATCCGGCCCTGAATACAAACCCAGTCCGAAATAAAAGGGTGCATCATCGCCAGACACCCGGGTCAAACACCAAAAAGCAAAAACCCTCTACATGGCATGGAACCGTACTGGAAGGATGGCTCAATGGACCCTACAAAATTCACAGTACAGAGGACACCACACCAACTCACAGCCTTAGAGCATGTTGGATACTCCAGCAGGTGGCCAAAATTGGCGAAGATCTCCTAATTCCGGAGGCCACAGAAAGCCACCCCAGAGACACCAATACGGTATTAACAGTCTTCGAGACTTTCGCATCAAATAATATGCGAAAAAGGACACTCCGTAGCCTTGCCGAAGTCTACCAAGTAGCAACAATAAACCCATGGAGTGACACGGCTATTACCTTTAACGCTAGTGATGAACCTAAATTCCGAATAGCCCGAGCACCAGTCGCATTGGTCCTCAGTCCAATAGTGGACGGCTTTCGTCTTACCAAGGTACTCATGGATGGCGGCAGCGGATTGAACCTCATTTATGAGGAAACCCTTCAAAAAATGGAAATAGACTGGAACCGCATTGAGCGAAGCAGCACAACCTTTAGAAGAACAATCCCTAGCCGGGAAGCACGCTGTACAGGAAAAATCACACTAGATGTGATGTTCGGCACGCGGATAATTACAGGTCCGAAGAGGTCACGTTCCATGTGGCTCCGTTCAGCAGCGGTTATCACGCTCTGGTAGGGCGGGAAGCGTTTACAATCTTCCAAGCAATACCCCATTACGGGTACATGAAGCTCAAGATGCCCGGGCCTAACGCGATCATCACTCTCGCTAGTGATCCGGACATAGCACTCCGCGCCGAAAACAAGACAGCCACACTGGCCCTCGAGGAACTATCCGAAGCCCTAGCGGCTGAGGAACTGACTGCGCTGCGCTCCATGGTGAATAGGGACGATGTGGTACTCGACAAAAGATCCTAGTCCACCTCCTTTAAACCGGCGGACGAAATAGTCAAATTCCAGGTCCATCCAACGGACCCTAATAAAACAGCTTCCATCGAGGCACAGTTAAACCCTGATGTAGATGCCGCACTGCGAGAGTTCCTACGAGAGAACTGGGACATTTTCGCCTGGCACCCTTCAGACATGCCAGGAATCCCACGCAGGCTGGCCGAGCACAGCTTAAATATCCTAAAAGCATTCAAACCTGTCAAACAAGCTCTTCGGCGTTTTTCCGAACCTAAGAGACGGGCCATGGGAGAAGAGCTAGCAAAGCTATTGGAGGCCGGATTCATCAGAGATATAAAACATCCGGACTGGCTAGCAAACCTGGTGATGGTACCAAAGAAGGACAAATCTTGGCGCCTATGCGTTGATTTTAAAGACCTTAACAAGGCTTGCCCAAAGGATCCCTTCCCCCTCCCCCGCATCGATCAAATTATCGACGCTACCGCAGGACACGATTTGTTGTGTTTCCTTGACGCAAATTCCGGCTACCATCAAATCAAGATGGCAGAATCAGACCAAGCCGCAACGGCATTTATCACACCATACGGCCCATTCTGCTTCAACACAATGCCTTTCGGGCTCAAAAACGCTGGCGCAACATATCAGCGCATGATTCAGACATGTCTGGCAAACCAGATCGGCAAAACAGTGGAGGCATATGTAGATGATGTGGTCATAAAAACAAGACATGTCGAATCTCTAGTAGACGACTTGAGGCTCACATTTGATAACCTCCGAATATACGACATCAAGCTCAACCCGAAAAAATGCGTTTTCGGCATTCCAGTCGCAAAGCTCTTGGGCTTCATTGTATCCGGTAGAGGAATTGAAGCAAATCCAGCCAAGATCCGAGCTCTGTCACAATTGGATATCCCAAAAGACCTCAAACAAATACAAAAATTAACCGGATGCGTGGCGGCTCTAAGACACTTTATCTCCCGCTTGGGAGAAAAGGCCCTAACCCTTTACCGCCTCCTTCGGCGCACTGAACACTTCGAATGGACGGATGTAGCCACGGCCGGACTTGACGAAATAAAAGCCATATTGGCAGCAAACCCAGTCCTGGCCGCGCCAAACATTGGTGAACCAATGCTATTGTACATTGCAGCAACACATCAGGCTGTAAGCGCAGTACTCATCGTCGAACGAGAAACGGACGAACACAAATTCCCCCTTCAAAAGCCGGTCTATTATGTGTCCATTGTCCTCACTCCGTGCAAATCACGGTACCCGCATTATCAAAAGATTGCATACGCGGTATTCATGGCATCCCGGAAGCTACGACACTACTTTCAAGAGTGTTCAATAACAGTAGCCTCGGAAGTACCACTCAACGATATTATAAACAACCGTGACGCAACGGGCCGGATTGCAAAATGGGCCATTGAGCTCCTCTCGTTGGACATAACTTATAAGCCACGGTGAGCCATCAAGTCGCAAGTTTTGGCCGACTTCGCCGCGGAATGGACAGAGGCCGAACTCCCTAAAGAGTACGACACATATTCAAATTGGATCATGCATTTCGACGGCTCCAAGATGTTGGCCGGACTAGGGGCTGGCGTTGTTTTGAGGTCCCCCACAGGAGACACAGTTCAATATGTACTCCAGATTATGTACACAGACTCCAACAATGCAACTGAATATGAGGCCCTTTTACATGGTCTCCGGATGGCAGTATCCATGGGCATTCAACGCCTAGAGGTGCGCGGGGACTCGAACCTCGCAATATCCCAAATAAATGGAGACTTTGATGCCAAGGATCCAAAAATGGCAGCTTACCGCAACGCCATCCTAACAATGTCAGCTCGGTTCGAAGGGCTTGAATTTCACCATATAGCCCGGGAAAATAATCAGGCGGCAGATGTCCTGGCACGCATCGGCGCAAAACGCGATGTAGTCCCCCCCAACATCTTCTTGGAAAGGCAGTTCAAGCCATCCGTAGTATGGGAAGGGGAGCCGAACAATAATAGCCCGGACCCAACCGCACCGCCCGACACCGAACATTCTGACACAATCGGAGGCTCTGCCAATGAAATAACACCTTCAGCCCACGTAATAATGGCTGTCATCGCCCCGTGGACAGAACCATTCCTTGCCTACCTTACTAGGCAGGAACTCCCCGAGGACCAAAATGAGGCACGCTGCATAGTGCGGCGATCCAAAGCCTACAAAGTCCACGAGGGAGAGCTTTATAAGAAAGGCACTACCGGAGTCCTTCAAAGGTGCATCTCCGAAGAGGAAGGGCGGAACCTCCTGGCTGAAATTCATGCCGGACTCGGCGATTATCACGCTGCAGCTCGGTCCCTTGTAAGCAAGGCCTTCCGTACAGGCTTTTATTGGCCGACGGCCCGGGAAGACGCCCGGGACTTAGTCCAACGATGCGTCGGTTGCCAGCTCTTTGCAAACCAAAGCCATATGCCACCCACCGCCCTCCAAACTATCCCCATCACTTGGCCCTTCGCGGTTTGGGGACTTGACATGGTTGGACCCCTTAAAGGAGGAACCCACAAGCAAAAATACCTACTATTCATGGTGGATAAGTTCACCAAATGGATAGAAGCCAAGCCTATTAAGACAGCCGAATCCGGACCAGTGATAGACTTTATATCCGGGGTTGTACACCGTTACAGTGTCCCCCACAGCATCATCACTGATAACGGCACGAACTTTACGTCCGACGAGGTAAAACTCTGGTGCAAAAACATGGGCATCAAGCTCGATTATGCTTCCATCTATCACCCACAAACTAACGGCCAGGTCGAACGTGCAAATGGTCTTATCATGAGCGGCATCAAACCCAGATTAGTGCGGTCCCTCAAGGAGTCTAACACGCACTGGGTAGAGGAGCTCGACTCCGTACTCTGGGGGCTGCGGACCACGCCGAATCGCACCACCGGATACACACCATTCTTTATGGTGTACGATGCAGAGGCAGTTTTGCCTTGCGACATAATTCATGACTCACCTAGAGTGTGCATGTACGAAGAAAGAGAAGCCGAGCTCGATCGGCAGGACAGTTTGGACGCATTGGAGGAGGAGCGTGACGTGGCAAAAGCCCGTTCCGCATTCTATTAACAGCAGGCTCGAAGATACCAAAGCAGAGAAGTACGGGCCAAAAATTACAACGTTGGCGAATTAGTTCTACGCCTGCCGGACAAGAAAAAGGACAAACTCAAGCCCAAGTGGGAAGGTCCCTTCATAATTAACCAAGTCCTGACTGGTGGAGCGTGCCGCCTATGAGATGCATCGGATAACCGACTCGAGCCGAACCCATGGAACGTAGCCCGTCTCCGAAGATTATATGCCTAGTGCGGGACTCTGTGTTCGTCTCCTTCCTTTGTCCATTTTTTATATACTGTCTGTCTTACATTTCTCTCCTTCTCCCCTTCCTTTCTCTTATAGACTTTAAAGGCTCATCAAATGATGTGCTATTCGCACTCATTAAACCTGGGGGCTTCTTTTAACAGAAGCTTATTTATACGGGCTTCATGCCCAACACATGTGTTACACTTCCGCATGTACCTTTTATTTCATCATTATATGCATCGATATGACTTAAGTTTTGGCCAAGCTGGGTTGCCTGGCTCCTGTGCTCACCCCTACATTCCCGATTATTCGGCTAGGCGGTAAAGGGAGCACCTCTGTGATTGTTACTGTCGGATCAGCCGGACGTGTACCTCAGACTGGGTGAAGCCGAAAGCTAGCGTTCTTAAGGGAATATTCGGTCGGTGACCTAAAAGATGATCTTTTCACTTATTTATTTATGCGCCCCTAGATGCTTTTTCCCGTGTCTTTTTCGCAGAATGGGCATGCACTTTAGGGCATGCCTCCCAGGGAAAGGAACCCCTAACGGAACTATTCTCCCTGGAAGATGTTTCTTACTAACCATGTAATATAACATAACTAGTCGGGAACTTGTCTGTTCACGCACTAATGACCCCTACGCCTGGTCTCCATGCATTCCCCGGTTCTTATATAACCGCATGGGAATTCGGACACACTCCGGACCGTCAGGTCCCGAGGCTGAAGCGAAAAGGTCGGCCATGACAAACGATCTACAATCCGGCTAGAAGGCATTATAAATGTCAATTAAATTACAGAGTCATTCTGACTGATTGTATTCCTCTTCAATACCATCTAACAGGTTGTCTAATTTACAGTCCTGCTGGAAATACCTTGAGGCCAATTCTACTTGGCCGTATACTAAGCTTACAGGGATCTCCTTCCCATCGGGCCCCACAGGACCGACCTCGGCCATGTGGTTAGGGTCAGCCTTTGTGTACCGTGTCTTCACCATGGCCCAGGCCTCCCTAGCGCCTTGACGGCAGGCCGATATCTTCCACAATCGGAAGCACCGCCGTGCTCCCTTTAGCTTCTCTGCAAGCTCTCCAAGACCCTCAGGCATGGATATGGATGGCCACAAGGCCTGGGCGACGCCTTGCATCGCCTGCCGAACTCGCTCAAGCAGTTGCGAGAGCTCGAGAAGAAGGTCACCCATAGAACCGGGCATCCCCTCTGCAGGACGACCTGTTAGCACACCTACAGACATTACTCTGTTAGTCGACTTCCCCGCCGAACCTTTTTTCAAAGGTTCGTTCAAGCACTTACTAAATATGCCGCGCCGAAGCCGCTGATTCTCCTTAACGGAGTCTGACAGCTGGGCACGAACATCTTTTAGTTTGACGCCCATCTTGGTGTTGGCATCTTGGAGATCGTTCTTCTCCCGCCTCACCTTTGTCAGCACCTTCTCACCAGCCTTCAGCTGGCATAGGAGGTGTTGCCTTTCCGGATTCAATCCGGCGCCATCTGCAATTTCATTTGTCAGATTCGCACCCATGCCGTGCTTTGCAAAATACTTATCTTTCGAAGTGTTTATTACCAGAGGGGGTCTCCTTGGGCTCCCCTGCCACGGCTAGTGCAGCCTCAAGTTGGGCTTTGCACTCTTCCAGCTCCTGGGACAGTAGGGAATTCTTTTCTGTAAGAACCTGCATAACAAATGATCCTTAAATCAGTTATTCTAACTGTTTCAAGTCTCAGGGGCTACTGGTATCTATATATAATTACCAAAATTTTCTTACCCGTATGTCTTTTACATATTGCTCCGTGGCTCTGGCTAGACCATTTTGAGCGGCATGGAGGTACGCATCTCCCGAATTGAAGGCATCTAATGCCTCTTGGGAGAAACAAGCGTAAGAATTGTCCGGCGATGCCTGTGGTTCATGGCACTCTCCACCTCAGAGTTGGTGGCAGACAACCTGTCCACATCCTCCGTCGGAGGAGCGTTCGGTGCACGCCTTGTGCTCGCCTCCGCCTTCGGACCAGGCTTTGGAGCCTGGCTGGTGGAGGCGCGATTAGCAGCCTCTCCGGATATAATCTGGCAAGGTCTCTTTGTCCTGAAGAGAGCACGAGTGTTAATATGCCTTGAAGGTATAACACCTGGGGTAAGGGGGCGCGCCATACCTTTGCGCTGATGCCTCGGTCCGGACTGCACCTCTTTTCTGCCCACGGGGCCCTGCGGCCCCTCGTTGGCTTGTCGCCGCAGGTTCAGCCTCCCGTCTCAAAAACCTCCCCTGCAAAGCTCGGTTGTAATCAGGAAACTGAAAACGCGAGAGGGCGGATCCCTATTCGGGGTACTGGGACTTCGATATCAGTTACCTGGGAGGCCGGGATTAGCCCTGGGTAATCGGCCGTAATGGCCACCAAGGCGTTGTCCTTGCTCAATTGATGGAACACTCCATCAATCAGCTCCACAGATAAGTCCGGATCCTCTTGAGAGGCCGGGTCAAGGGACCGTCCTGGGTCCTCGGGTTGTGGAGGAGGGTTGTTTATTTCTTTAACAGTCTGGCGCAGTTCCTGCGTTAAAGTCGTTAGATTGAATATTTAACAATGGGAATATAAAACCGATGGGCAAGTCAATGTGACCACTTACCCAGCTTGGGGGATTGTACATAGAAAATCCACCTTGTGGGTCGACACGGAGAAATTCCTCCTCTTCTCCCTTGTACAAAGCGGACAAGGTCTTTGTTAGAGCCGTAGCCGAATCCGGCCCCTTACGGCCGTAGCGGGTGGCGTCGTCCTCCCCGTTGAACTCCACATGGGGTGGCCTCTATACTGTAGCGGCTGCACCCCTCGCATGATGCATGCGGCCATGACCCCGATCATGGTCAGTCCGGAATGAGCTAACAATTTTATCTGGCCCATCAGGTAAAAAACGTCCTTGTCACCTTCCCTCTGAGGGCTCCGTGGACGCCAGCTTAGGCGCTTCTTTAGTGGAGCACTGTCGAACTCAGGGAGGCCGATCCGGACAGGATCCGGCAGCGGGACGTCCTCTATGTAAAACCATTCCGAAGGCCAGTCCTCGGACGCCTTCTTTGGGGTTCCGGATAGGTATCTGGTCCCGGCGATGCACCACACTTTGGCTCCGCCCACTTGATACATTGACCCCTTCTTAGAACGGGGCACAAGGTAGAATAGCTCTTTCCACAGCCCGAAATGAGCCTCAACACCCAAAAACAGCTCGCAGAGGGCTACGAAGCCCGCGATATGCAATACGGAGGCAGGCGTAAGATTGTGTAGCTGGAGGCCATAGAACTCCAGGAGCCCTCGGAGAAATGGATGGATTGGAAATCCGAGCCCTCTTATTAAATAAGGGACAAGGCATACCCGCTCTCCTTTGGAGGGATTAGGGGCACTCTCCTCTTGCTCTCCGCCATTATAGATGGCAAGACCGGCTCGAACCGGGACCATATAGGCCGGGGGGAGAAATCCCTTGGTCTGGAGCGTCACTAGCTCGCTATGCGGGATGGAGCATCTCTCCCAATATCTAGGCTGAGGGCTGGAAGGGCGAAAGGAGGAGTTGCGATGGCTGGCCATGGTGGAATGGACCTTTGTCGGATGCGCTCTGATGAACACTCGCGAAGGGGAGAAGGTGTGGTTTGGATCTAAATCCTCGTCCCCTTAAATGGGCGGCTCATTTATGCCGCTAGGGGTGTGGATGTAAAAACACTCAAACTTTTCATATTCGTTTGACACGTGGGAGACAGCCATTATTGGGCGTAGAAGCCAAGGAGCGCAACATTTACAAGAAACCGGACTTTATTCAACAGGTACACGGAATTTGGAGGAGAACCCGCCTTGCAATGCCGAAGACAATCTGCGCACCGGACTTATCGTCATTGAAGCCTGGTTCGAGGGCTACTGAGGGAGTCCTGGATTAGGGGGTGTTCGGATAGCCGGACTATACCTTCAGCCGGACTCCTGGACTATGAAGACACAAGATTGAAGACTTCGTCCCGTGTCCAGAAGGGACTTTCCTTGGCGTGGAAGGCAAGCTTGGTGATACGGATATGCAGATCTCCTACTATTGTAACCGACTCTATGTAACCCTAACCCTCTCCGATGTCTATATAAACTGGAGGGTTTTAGTCCGTAGGACAACACATATAAACAACAATCATACCATAGGCTAGCTTCTAGGGTTTAGCCTCTCAGATCTCGTGGTAGATCTACTCTTGTACTACCCATATCATCAATATTAATCGAGAAGGACGTAGGGTTTTACCTCCATCAAGAGGGCCCGAACCTGGGTTAAACTTTGTGTCCCTTGCCTCCTGTTACCATCCGGCCTAGACGCACAGTGTGGGACACCCTACCCGAGATCCGCCGGTTTTGACACCGACAACCGTGTCTAGCGACGATGAGCGTGTCGCTCACCGTGGTCGCCGTGTCCAGAGGCGGTGCTGGAGCTACGCCACGTTGTTGGCCCCATGACCCACATGAACGGTTGCCGGTGGCGAGGAGGTCGTGGGCCAGCTCCATTGTACTAGTTTGCGCTACGTCGTCCCGACAGGTGTGCCCCACATGTTGGTTTCCCTGTTTTCCCGGCCATATCCGAGCATCAGTGCTCCGCGTGGCGCATTAGGCCTTTCACTATGTAGGCCAAGCGAGACAACTTATTGTTTATTTGAGCCGTTCAAGTATAATCATGTGGCATTTGCTTATTTCTCATTCCTCTCCAACCCTCTTCTCCATCGATCATGTCGCCCTCCGGTCGAGTCCATCCCCCCGCATGCCTCATTTGAACATTCCGCCGAGTATCATTCGCATGTGGGCCTAGACCATGCTTGTATTTCCAATGTTTATTTGTAATTTGTCCGACATCCATACAAACAAACGGTTCGTTTGAAGTTTCACTTTGCCTCCACTACGTGTTTCTTCGCGTCTTAGTTTTGACATCCCATTCGGTTCATGCCTCGACACATGTTGACAATATCGATTGATGTTCATGGATCAATTGCATGTCGTGCAAGGAGATAAAGGTTTGGTTTGTTTCTATGATAGAAATGACCCGCGGGGGGGGGGGGTCTGTGGGGAACAGAGGGAGTATATTGTACGTTCATAAGCAAAACAAACGTATTGTACCCACCCTAGTCCTCTTTCAATCGATCTCCGGACCCCGAGATGAAATCGAGAGAGAACGAGTGGGGGCATGTGTGATACCTAAGGCGGATTCAAAATTTTGAACCGGTGATCATAGCATCCGCAAATCATATATAAAGGGTATTCAATGTTCATTTCGTTTTCGAACGTACAATATACTCCCTCCTATCCTTTCTAGTTTATATATAAGTTTTATGTGTAGTCAAAGTATCTCTACTTTGATAAAAAAAAGTATCAACATTCAACAACGCCCAATCAATATTGTTAGATTTGTACGTACTCCTAGATTTGTACTCAAGATGGTTTCCAATTTGTTTTCAACCACGCGAATGTGCTTGTTTTCGTGCATGCTCTTCCTACTAGGATTTCGCCACGTATAGCCAGTCCAATAGTAACTTTTTTTAAGCTCCCTATCCAATAGTACTAATGGAGTACTGACAACATCTGTACTAGAGTATGCAGTGCTCATAGTTGTACTCCCTCCTTCCATTTATATAGGGCCTATGTGGAGGAGAGAGATGTGAAAAAGTAAGGGGAGTGAGCTCTCATGCAAGAGCCTAGCTATATACGCATTCCTGGTTAAATACGTACAATAAATATGAAGAAAGAGATGGAGAGGAGATGGAAAAAAGTACTAATACAATAGCAACCTTATATTTTTTGCGGGAAATAGCCAACCTTATAGCCCACACTACTGTATGAGTGCATATAATAGATGATGGCTATAGATGACATGGCAGTTCCTTATAGCCATCGACTGGCTATATTATTAACCATGCTCTAATGCATTTTTCAAAACCGCATTTGACCATTGACAAGATTAATAGTACATGAGATGTATAATGTGAAAATTATATCATTGGAAGCTCCTTTCACATACGTATCCCTGTCTTACCCTCCCTTTCGGCCACTTACTAGAGGACCCCATGCTTGCTAGGCCCCGTATGTCAGTTACTCAATGGGTTCGGCCACGTCAGGGGATCCTCATCCGTAGTATACTCCCTTTGTTTTTATTTACTCCGCATAAAATGACGCGGGCGGGGGAGGGGGAGGAACGTCGGTTTTCTCTCAACTACGGTCCCACAAGTGAGCGAAATCGCAAGATGAAGCGCGTTCCATTTGGTGGGCGACGTGGAGGGTCCAGCGTGCCAGGCTGCAACGCGAACGCGACAAGAGCGATGTACAGTCAAAACCGATTGACCGGTCGTCAACGGAACCACTATTCACACCAGAACCTTCGCTGCTCGGCCTACGTCAACCACTGCCCTAAAACCACACCTGATCTCCAGCCCCTTCTCCCACCTTTCGATCCCCTAGCCCACATCAAGCGTCCCCTAGTTCGCCGGAAAGCCATGGTGCGCCGCATGATCACGTACTACAAGATGTTGACGCCAGAGCGCCGCACAGAAATTGCGGCAGCAGTCGGTGCCAGAGACCTTCGTTCCCAAGCTCGCTTTGTGGCGGGCCAATCCCCGAGTTCTCTGGAGCCAAGCTACGAGGAGGAGGAACCCGATCCAATGTTCATGGTGGAGGTCGCGGCGCAGAAGGCCCCTGATGGGTATGAGACGATGGACGTCGACTTCATGTCGGCGTTCGAGTCCCCCATGGTGCAGGCGGACCAGCGGTTCAACCTGGTGATACTAAAGGAGGACCGGGAGGCAGAGGCTCAACTCGACGTGGAGCGCGCGCATGCCGCTGCCATCGAGGCTCTCCTGCAGGCGAAACCAGATGTCGTGGATATGAACTGGGCGGCGGAGGCTCAACTTGAGGCGGAGCGCGCGGATGCCGCTGCCATCGAGGCCCTCCTGCAGGCAGAACCAAACGTCCTGGACTTGAACCGGGCGGCAGAGGCTCAACTCGATGCGGAGCATGTGGATGCCGCTCTCATTGAGGCCCTCCTGCAGGCGGAACCGGACGTCCTGGACTTGAACCGGGCGGCGGAGGCTCGACTCGACGTGGAGCGCGCGGATGTCGCTGCCATCGAGGCCCTCCTGCAGGCGGAACCGGACGTCCTCGACTTGAACCGGGCAGTGCTCTCGTCTGTGCAGAGCGCCCGCACGCTCCACGTGAACGAGTAGCTGGAGGCCGAGGACAACCACGATGCAGAGACACACGTCGGCAGCTATGGCTGGTTCGCGCCAGCAGCCAAAGACGATGAGGTCGTCTCGTTCCGCGAGGAGTGATAGTTTTTCTTTATGTTGTTGTTTTTATGGATCTTTTGCTGTGTAAAAACATATATTGTTATGCAAGTCTCCTGACTTGGGTCCGTCTACCATTTCAGGCGGTTAGATGAATATCCTACGTCTCCTAACCCTTCTTCCTCACCTCTTCTTCTTCCCCAATAGACCACCGCATGGGTCGTACGGATACTCCCCAACATGTGGTTGGATAAACATACTCTATGAACGAAAATTATATGTCAGCGGTAGGATGGCCGAGTTTGGTTTGTGCACATGCGACAGCACGTGTCAGTGAGGATGTGTTCTCTTGGTTGGGTTTGCGACGTGCAGGAGCGACTGTGCTGTGGCACCCTGGCTTAGAGCGACCGGTTTACCTTGAATTGCCAGCCCAGAGACCATGTCTTCTGGCAACACACAACATCTTGGTACAGTAAACAACCGCTTTATTGACACTAGCGGCTCAAAGTTTACATTACAACAGGTATCGAGGCCAAGCGGCACACCTGGTGCTGCTGAACAATATGTACATTATTTAGTGAACATAAAAGGGCCTCGATCATAACAACTACGTGGCAGCAGAACAACGTCGTAGCGGAACTCCATAGCACAAGGACACCGATGTGGACACGATCTAGACTCGAGCAGCACTTCTTTCCATGGGACTTTCCTGAAACCTGGCATGACACGCCAGGTCAGTACATTGAATGTACTTGCAAGCTCACAACAGGCATAAACATAATGACAAACAATATCATGATAATTAACCAATTATTAGTAATGCAACAATGTAACCAACATGTTGTGATCGCGCTCTTATGAGCACAGTCCCTCGGACTATCTTACCACGGTGATCGCTTCTGGATCACAAATGTACCAACCACATGATCTTAACTATGGATACTTCGTGATCATTCCAGTGACCACAGCCACGACCAATATTTGGTCTCAAACAGTGATCCTTCCGGCAATCACAACCACGACCAACACTTGGTCTCAATCGACAGGATGACCTTCCTGCCATCCTTAACAGTGCAAAGTTCATGACTTAGTGTGCAAGATTAATTAAATGTTGACCCATGGTGTGACCTACTTTCGAGGTGTCCGTAACAGTGGACTCGGCTATCGATAGATTAATACACTCTGCAGAGGTAGCGCATTGTACCCACACCACGGAACCCATGGCCTCGTGCTCCCATTCGGGTGGACCAACGGCATCCCGACGAAACCCCTCCATTGCCATGACACTCTCTCGACCACTCCGACCCACTCCCCAACTGGGCTAGTATTGGGTGGCCCCATGTCTACCAAAGACACAATGACCACCGTCCTGGCCAACGTCCCTCATGGGGACCGGTACCAGAAATCTCAACAACGGGCTTACAAGGTTATGTCTGCTTACCGGGCCAGGGTACCGCACGCCCATAACCTTCCCTAGTTGGAGGCACCGACCAGAGGCATGACAACAAACCGAATAAAGGCCTTCCCATACAGGCAAATGTGGTTGCACTGGGAAAAACTCGATTCAGTGGCACCATGACTCGGTCAACGATAAATTCAAGTTGTATTATTATCAGGTTCAACTTAAATTGAAAATAACCGGTGTCATAGTATGTCATGAAATGCAATCACTAACATATGCACCACATATTAACGGAAATGACTGAGTCAACTAAATCCACACTAAGCATAACCATCAGCAACACCTCATATTTCTCTGGTTAGGATTAAACTCACATTAAACATAATCTTTTCTAAGAAATTTTACCATTTTTCTCATGCAAGAAAATAGTTCTAATAAATTACTTATATCCATAACCATATTATTTCTATCATAGCAAAGATTAATTCTAGTTTCTATAACCACTTAGTAGCTACAAACTTTCTGATAACATAAGCATGTAAACTTAAACAAACACTAACAGAATATAAATTACCTAATGATAATGATTTAAATGCATGGATTAAATCATTCGTTCAAGTAGGAAAAATATCACAAATATTAAAGTGGCATCATGAAAATGTTGATGTGACTTGCCTTAGTGCAGATGAGGCTCACAAGCCCTCTGGTGTTCCTCGATACAAGCTTCACTCTCTGAAAATAAATTTAAACACAAAAAGGAAATATTAAGAACCCTTCTGAAAATCACCATAAAATCTAGACAGCAGGGGAAAATCCCATTTTTGGTGAGCTGCTAGATTTCTTTGCAAAGAACACAATGCAAAAAGAATCAATTCATTTGGACTTATGGTTGAAGAGTTATAGCTGTTTGAATCTCTCTGGATATAAATGAAATTTGAATTTAAATAAAACAGACAGGGGGGTGACGTCGAAGGCGTAAAGCCTCAGGGCACCACCACTCGTACCACTTCACGCACATACTGAGTGGCTGACTAGCGGGGCCCACTAGTCAGGTGGGGGAAGAGGGAGAAGGAAACAGAGGAGGTTGCGGCTTCGCTGGAGATCACGCCGGCGATGAGCGCTCCTTGGCCAAAACGAGAGGGAGGGATCGAGAAAGGGGATGGAGGCACACCTGCCCATACCCGTAGCGTAGCTAGGGGTGGTCGGACGGCGTCAGAATCGACCTTGCAAGCGGAGGTAGAGATCGGAGGTCGCAGGAGACGAAGGCGACGGCGAACAACGGCGACTCTAGGGGCTTCAACCAGGCGGAACAGCACCACCGGAGAGTGGCGGAGGCCCTGGAAGAATTGCCCAGGCCTGGGAGGAGCTGGAGCTACCGTGGCGACCTGAGAGGATCGCCGGTGAGCTCGTGCTCAGGGACGGTGGCCCGTGGCCTGTCCGACCGGGCTACGGTTTCCTACGGTGTTATGGGGTGTGTGGGAGTGAAGGATGGTGCTCGAGGAGGCTGGGAGTGGCTCCATTTATAGGCGAGCAGCGAGGGGGGGATCGGGCTCCGCCGTCGACACCTGGACACGGCGCCCGGCGACGAGCAGCGTCAGTGAGAGGGGGAGAAGGCGATGCAGCTCACGCGGGGACTGTGGGCGAACGGGGACGAGCACATGACCGAGGAGAAGGCGACGAGCACAGTGCACACCGCACTGTTACGTTGGCCGCACCGTGCCCATGCTCGCTGCGGCGAGCTCCGGCGTCGGTGAGTGCCAGGCGAGAGTTAAGGGGGTTTGGACGAAGATGGTGGCGAGGTTTGGCACGCTTTGGCAGTCGGGGAAGTGAGCACGCGTGAAACAGAGCGCTCGGCGGCACCCAGAGCGCGTCGACATGCAGGCTGGCATCATGTACACATGTGGTCACTGCGTGAACTTTGCCCTCAGGCCAGCCTACGTCCAAAGTTCATGTCTGGCTTGTTGTTCGTGGTATTTTTGAAGTTTACCACACTTTGGTTTGGATCCAGGCGCAGTAGAAAACATTTTACAAGCCAAGTAAGTTTCTGATCAGTAACTTTGAGAGTTTACTGAGGTCAAATGGCTGGGAGTTTAGGGCTGGGTTTTGGAGGCTAGCAATCATCTACTAAGGTGATGATGCACAAGAAAAATCAGCCTCATTGGAGCAAGTAAAATGGTAGTTGCTGTAGAAACCACCATTTCTGTCCAGAACAGAAAATATTTTCTATAGAAAAAATATTCCAAAAAGTGGTGCAATATTTTTGCTCTGGAAGGTGCCCTAGGGTTCAAAGAATATTTGTGAATTTTCTCAGATTTTTTTGGGCAAGAAAAAATGGGGTTGCTTTGGAGCACATTGATCTAGCTAGGGTTTAAGGGAAGGAAATGAATATTTTTCATTAAAGATAAATATTCCAAATTTTATTATGAGGTGAACCAGAGAGGAAATGATGTTTAGAGAGGGAGATGAGGCACTTGGGTGAAATTCAAGGTGTGACGCCCCGAGACCGATGTGCCAGGTGTCCTCCAGTTATTCGCTGTTGTTGCCTTGTCATTGCTTGCATGTCATGCATTACATATCATGTCATCATGTGCATTTCATTTGCATACATGTTCGTCTCATGCATCCGAGCATTTTCCCCATTGTCCGTTTTGCAATCCGGCGCTCCTATGTCACCCGGTGTCTCTTTCTACATCTTTTCGTGCGCGGGTGTTAAACATTTTCGTATTAGACCGAGACTTGTCATGCGGCCTTGGTTTACTACCGGTAGACCGCCTGTCAAGTTTCGTGCCATTTGGACTTCGTTTGATACTCCAACGGTTAACAGAGGGACCGAAAAGGCCTCGTGTGTGTTGCAGCCCAACACCCCTCCAAAGTGGCCCAAAACCCACCTAAACCCCCTCCATCATCTCGGTCGTTCGATCACGATCGCGTGGCCGAAAACCGCACCTCATTTGGACTCTCCTAGCTCCCTCTACCTATATATATGTGCATCCCGTCAAAATTCGCGGATGAAACCCTAACTTCGTCCTCCTCGCGCCGTCGGACGAAATCCCCACCGCGCCGGACATGTTCGCGCCCCTCCATGTCACTCCAGCCAATGGCGTCGCGCCACGTCGCCTCCGTCGCCGCCCTCAGCCTATCGTTTTGCGCCACGTGTCCCCGCCGCCAATCCACCACCGCGCCGGCCCGTGGAGCCCATCGCGGGCCCGCACGGGCCCGGTCGCCGCCGTCGCCGCCCACGGGCGCGTGCCCGCGCCGCACCTTCGCCGGACCTTCGCCGGACTTCTTCGGAGAGGCGGCGGCCACCGCCGCCTCACCACCGGAAGCCCTTCCCGCGCCGCCTCCTTCACCCGGCACCCCGCCGCACGCGCCGGCTCGGCCCCGCCGCCTGCGCGCCGTCACCAGCGACAAACCCCGGCGAGGAGGAGCCCCAACCTCCCCGCACGGTGAACCCGAGCCGAGCTCCTTCAACCTCTCGTCGCCGGACGTCGCATGTGCCCCGATCCAGCCGCCGGCCGCCGGATCCGGTCGGCTGCAGCCACCTCGTCGGAGGTCCACCTTCCCTCGTTGCCGGAGAAGCCGCCGGCGCCGCCGTTGACTCCTTCTCTGCCAGATCCGAACGGCTCCGTCCCTGCACAGCCACGTCCTCCGATCCAAACGGCCGCGTTGCACCACTCCGTCCCGATCCACGAGATCCACTTTTCGCGGAGGTAAAATTTCACTAAGTCCCCGAAGTTTCCAGATTCATATGCCCATGTTCATCATGTCATAACTTTGCATCCGTAGCTCCGTTTTGCGCGTGTAGCATATCAAAATGTTCGCCTCGACGAGTACATCATTTCATCTCACTGCATCATTTTCATTTGAGCTAATCTTGATGCCCGAAATGCTGTTGGAAGAGGGCTATGTGATGATTATTTTAGATCTGTTTCAGCAAATGGCCTTTTGTCATTTTTGCCATGATTAATGTGTGCATGCTATGATCCTGAGCTCTACATGTGTTTTATTATATGCCATGCCATATTTACAGGGGTGTATGCCATGTATTTTTGTGATCTTTGTGGTGACTAGCACAAGCTTGCGAAGTAGCGTAATCGTCGATGCTGATTTCAGGGACTTAGAATTTCACTAAGTCCTTGTCCTGATTTTGTTGTTATGCCATATGTTCATGTTGTTTCCTAGTGATCTGTGCCTCTTTCGAGGATGATC
Source organism: Triticum dicoccoides (assembly GCF_002162155.2). Classification (NCBI taxonomy): domain Eukaryota; kingdom Viridiplantae; phylum Streptophyta; class Magnoliopsida; order Poales; family Poaceae; genus Triticum; species Triticum dicoccoides. Next base: position 125,504,506 of record NC_041386.1, on the reverse strand, counting down.
AGTAAGGATGTTTTGTTAATATTGTGGTGCTCTATCCATCCATGTCTTTGTTTGCATTTATGGAGCACCCTAGCTTGAGTCAATCGAGCTCTACTTTTGCTATAAAATGTTCCTGGCAGATTGTTAAAATGTTTAGCGATTTTGCCAAGCTTGTTGTTGTTGATCCGTGCATGCTATGTTGTTGTTATTGCCATGTCTAGCTTCTATGCCATGTATTATTCATGGGTGTATGCTTAGTTTGTCATGCCATGCCTTGTAGTGAGTGTATCGAGCTCGTAAACATGCCTACTTGTTAATCTGTTTTGCATGCTCCAGTTTTTCACCAAGTCCGAATCTGTTTATGTTTTTGCTATGTTCACATGCTTGCAATTGTATTTTCTGATCCCTTTTGGCTCATGGTCACTAAGGGACTTTTGTTATGTGCTTTGAGTAGCTTCATGCCATGCATTGCTTTGCCATGATATGTTCCTGTAGCATGTAGTTATCATGCTCTAAACATTGCTTCCTGATGATAAATTCCGGATATCCTGTTAATTTCACTAAGTCTGAAACATGTTATCTTTTGCATTTTTGCCATGCTTGTTTGAACCTGTTAATGAGTGAATTAGCCGTAGCTCAGTGTTCATCTTTTGTCAAGAATCATGAGTGGATCCCTTCCATGTATTTTGTTGCTATGTTTGAGTGCTGTAGCATATTTATCTTGATGCATTTAGATGGCCACTTGCTGTTAATCGCAGACCGGTGCCATATTTGTTTTGATTGCCATTTCCAAACCGTGCATCCGATTCCGGTGATCTTTATATCTTTCGACCGAAATCACCTCACCTTTCCAGTGGCACTCTTGGATTTCCATGTTGAGGCCAGGTTCAATCATTCCTTTCCAAATCATGCATATGCATCACATACCGCATCCTGCATATCATACCATGTTCGTGTGGTGGTTGTTTACTATGCTGTGTGCTTCTTTCCGGTGTTGCTTCTTTGGGTTGGTTCCGTTAACATTGCGTTTGTGAGGACCCATTCGACTATGTCTGTTTATCTTCTTCATCGACTCGTTCTTCTTCCTTGCGGGATTTCAGGCAAGATGATCATACCCTCGAAATCACTTCTATCTTTGCTTGCTAGTTTGCTCGCTCTTTTGCTATGCCTATGCTGCGATACCTACCACTTGATTATCATGCCTCCCATATTGTTAAGCCAAGCCTCTAACCCACCTTGTCCTAGCAAACCGTTGTTTGGCTATGTTACCGCTTTGCTCAGCCCCTCTTATAGCGTTGTTAGTTGCAGGTGAAGATTGGACTTTGTTCCATGTTGGAACATGGATATTTTGTTGGGATATCACAATATCTCTTATTTAATTAATGCATCTATATACTTGGTAAAGGGTGGAAGGCTCAGCCTTATGCCTGGTGTTTTGTTCCACTCTTGCCACCCTAGTTTCCGTCATATCGGTGTTGTGTTCCTCGATTTTGCGTTCCTTACACGGTTGGGTTATAATGGGAACCCCTTGACAGTTCGCCTTGAATAAAACTCCTCCAGCAATGCCCACATTGTTTTTACCATTCGCCACCTAGCCTTTTCTTTCCC
>NC_041386.1:125495823-125502689 GCF_002162155.2 Triticum dicoccoides | reverse complement strand
TGAGTGTTGGTCCAACCGAGTAGACTGCGGGGCCACCTCGGGGCAACTTGAGGGATGGCTCTACTCGTAGGATGTATCATTTGAGTGTGCCCTGACAACGAGATATGTGCAGCTCCTATCAGGATTTGTCGGCACATTCGGGCGGTGTTGCTGGATTTGTTTTACCATTGTCGAGGATGTCTTGTAACCGGGATGCCGAGTCTGATCGGAATGTCTTGGGAGAAGGAATATCCTTCGTTGACCGTGAGAGCTTGTGATGGGCTAAGTTGGGACACCCCTGCAGGGATTTGAACTTTCGAAAGCCGTGCCCACGGTTATGGGCAGATGGGAATTTGTTAATGTCCGGTTGTAGAAAACTTGAAGTTGATCTTAATTGAAATACATCAACCGCGTGTGTAACCGTGATGGTCTCTTCTCGGCGGAGTCCGGGAAGTGAACATGGTGTTGGAGTTATGCTTGACGTAGGTTGTTCTAGGATCACTTCTTGATCATAGTTCATCGACCATGCTTTTGGCTTCTCTTCTCGCTCTCTTTTGCGAATATGTTAGCCACCATATATGCTAGTCGCTTGCTGCAGCTCCACCTCATACCTTTTACCCTTCCTATAAGCTTAAATAGTCTTGATCGCGAGGGTGTGAGATTGCTGAGTCCCCTTGGCTCACAGATACTTCCAAAACCAGTTTGCAGGTGCCGATGATACCATGCAGATGACGCAACCAAGCTCAAGGAGGAGCTCGATGAAGATCTTGTCCTTTGTGTTGTTTCTTTCTAGTTGATCAGTAGTGGAGCCCAGTTGGGACGATCAGGGATCTGTGTAGCATTTGGGGTAGTCTTCTTTTATTTTGGTTCTGTAGTTGGACCTTAATTGTATCTGGATGATGTATTGCTTTATTCATGTATTGTGTGAAGTGGCGATTGTAAGCCAACTATGTATCTCTTTCCCTTATGTATTACATGGGTTGTGTGAAGATTACCTCACTTGCGACATTGCTTTCAATGCGGTTATGCCTCTAAGTCGTGCTTCAACACGTGGGAGATATAGCCGCATCGAGGGCGTTACACGAGGCTACCCAAGTGTTTAAGTCCACATGAAAAGATTCAAAAACTCCAAATTTCAAAATCATTTCAAATGAAAATCAGGCAACTGAAAGAGGGCAAAACCCAGGCTGTCACATGTGCATGTGAGGGTGCGATGTGGCCGCAGCGTGCAAGAGCGACCGTGTGAGGGTGCGGTGCGACCGCGACAGCCGTGCGCAAGTGTACCTCCTTTTCATTTTGAAAACTTTAGGCAAGCTTGGCAAAATGTGTGGCGAAGTATGGCAATGCAAGGCCTAGACCCAAACAGGATAAGTACGTAGTACCTACTACGTACTAGGAGTACTAGTGTTAAAAAAGAAAGGCGGGGTTTTCCTTCGCGGGATTAATCGATACAAATCCTCGTTTCATGTGTCAATTAATGCGTATTTTTTTCTCCAAAGCCCAAAGAGCTAACCATCTCACTCCTCATCGCTTGATTAATGCAGCTCCATGCAAACCAAACTTCTCACTTCCGCATGCATGCAGGGGATATTAATGTCCTTGGTTGCTAGTACGAGGCAAACCCCATCAATTTTGCCTTGATTAGTGTTAGTGGCCTTTTGCAAATTGTAATTTTGATATACTGGCCTTGTGTACAAAAAAATGGAGGTAGTAACTATATTTGACTTCCTTCCCCATTGCGGTGACGTCGATGATATCTCAAACGTTGTGGTTTGGCGAAGTGCATTCGACGGAGAACACCATTGAGGGAGACCACAGTAAGTCATTTACAAGTGCCGCCTGCAAGCCGAGACAACCGCCTTATTTGCATCTAGGAAGTCCGTTGAACCAAAGGACGCGTAAATGTACTAGTACTACTCGTACACAATAGCGTCGTCCGTCCAGCTTAGTGCGGTGAGATGGTTTCTCGAAGAAGACGATGGAGAAGCAGAGTCGGCGAAGAGTGAAATGATGGTTGCTTCGTCCGTGCTTTGTGATTTGACGCCTCACTACTTTGTGATTTGTGATAGAAGGAACAGGGGTGTAGACTCTGTCCTCTATACTGTACATGCGTCCAAGCACGGGAGAAAGAGGAGAGACGTTGCATTTTTCTATTCCTTCAGTCAATCAATCATGGAGCTTCGGTTCCATCCTTTTGGCTTTGGCAACACCATCCACAATGGTTCCCACGATGCCAAAAGCTATTTTCACATTTGCTACACATTGTGGATGCCCTTAACCGTACCACTGGTTTTGCTCCTGTGTGCTATCTATACAAATCTCAATTATATTGATCTAAAAAATTATAGAATCAAGATTAGTAAAAAGGAGGTGATTTTGCCGCGCGGATGGCATGGGGGGTTTCTTATTTTTAGAGGACGTTGTCCTGGCGGTTTGCTAACATGCGGTCCCACGTGTCAGTGCTTTACCAAGCTGGTCCGCTTCCCACATGAGGCAGAACAACGGCAGAAGCAACACGTGGTTAACTTGAAGAAGATGAGGGAGAAGCGGATTCAGCAACGAGTGAAATGATGGTTGCTTCGTCCCTCCAACTTCTTTTTTTAGCATTATTACTTCATCCCTCCAACTTAACTACGGTAAAGGTGCAACTTTGTGATTTGATGCCTCATTGCTCATTACTACGTCGGCGCCATGACTGGGTGCTTCACCCCAGCTGCTCTGCACTGTATTCCGGTATGGCACGTGGACCCGGTAGCTTGATGCCCCACATGTCGGCGAAAGGGACTAGAAGATTTATGAAAGCGAGTGCTCCACTCTTACGATGGAGGAGTACACGACACGACGGCCCAGTGAACTATCACTTGTACTGTATATAGTACTATAGTTTTGTTGTTTCGCACGATCCATCGATACAAACCCGATTAAATAGGAAAGGGCAGGATTTTTCCCGTGCGGTATATGATACTGGCCATACATTTCAAAGGCAATTTTAATGTATGCAAACTAAATAATTAAGTAACAATATGATATCTAGTAAAACTAAAAACACATACTATGATTTATTGTGTTAGAGTGTAGTAGTAGTAGTGATGTATTGCATAGTTGTTAGATGTAACATGCGAGAACATGTAGAGATGTAGTTTTGGAGGGCCTACAGAGAGAAAAGTGTAATATGTTCACCGAACTTCAGAATAAGCTGATTATGGTCACTATATACGTTTTGCGGTGATTATACGGTCACTTGCTCACGGTTCAGCATCGGATTGCACTCTGTTGACCGGCCAAATAGTCTGCGAGGCACCATGTTGACTAGTTAAATTGACCACGTTCCTTGTGGGTCCCACATGTCAGTTCGCATAGGGAAAAGGTCAGATAAACACAAATTTACGCAGGCGCGACAAGACTCCACCCCGTGCGCGGGAATCACCTGGTTGTGTATGTGTCTGTCAGGGCCTGATGTGTGCGCATGCACGTGTAGGTTGAGCACTTGAGCGTGAGAGTGTGTGTTGGTCGTGTGGTGTACTGGTGTGTGCATGCATGCGTGCGTGTGTGCATGTGAGTGTTGCATGCGTGCGTGGATGCATGTGTACGTGTGAGTGTTGTGTGCGTGCGTGGGTGCATGTGTTTGTGTGAGTGTTGCATGCATGCAGTTCATGTGCATGCGTACGTGTGTGTATAATCACCACACCAGCTCCTGTGTGTTAAAACTGACGGCTCAGCATACCAATATAAGGCCACCTTGTCCGTTGTGCCCGCGGTCATGACTTCGAACCACCGTCCAATTTTTTTGTCGTTTGTTTTCATTCTTACTAGCAAGATGTCTGTGCATTGCATGTAACATCAAGATGCATTTGTATGACTAGTTTATCTTGTGAGAGAAAAGGATGAACGCGGGAAGGCCTTATTTGCAAATGTGGAGAGGTGTGTGGGTACCTTTTTGCAAAATTGTCATAATTTCTTTCCTATCTGTCAGATATAAATCAGACGGCTTATATTGCAGGATGGCAGGCACACCATCATCACCAACTCTGTTTTTTATAAGAGTGCATTTTATCCCTACTCTTATAAAAAGCATAGTCGGTGATGATCGTGTGCCCGCCATCCTGCAATATAGGTCGTCCGATCTATATCCGACGGATAAGAAGGAAACTATGGCAATTTTGCAAAAAGATACCCACACCCCCTCTCCACACTTGCAAATAAGGCCTTCCCTTGTTCATCCTTTTCTCCCACAAGATAAACTACTCAAAGAAATGCATCTTGATGTTCCGTGCAACGCATGGGCATCTTGCTAGTATTTTATAAGAGTGTAGATGTAGAGTAGATACAAGCCGACAGGTGGGCCCGTTGGTAGTGAGATAATGTGATGCAACACTAGAGGTGCCACGTGGAGCGTTTAACTGGTCAACTAGTCGTGTCTTGAGCAAATACAAAGTTGTACGGTGAGCCCGTGACTGTATGATAACCACAAAACATAAATGGTGATCGTAATGAGTGGATTCTGAAGTCCAATGTATGTATCGTGCTTTCACTTCAAATACAATGATCGTCACTGTATATATCGCGAGAGAAAGATGAAACATGCGTGAATGTGCTGGGGGCTTACTTTTAGAGGACCTGGAGATAGTTTGTGTGCGTACGTGAAAGGGGCGTAGAGGGGGGTATGCGATGGAGAGAGAGATGCTCTTCGTTTCTCTTTATTATGACTAACTTTATATATAGTATAAAAATATACAAATTCACAGTGCGGAATAAATATCATTGTGGGCACCATGCAATGCAAGCGTTCATACTCCTCCATATAACTTTGTAATGTTGTATATATGTAGAAATTCTAAAATATTTTTTTGGCCACACTTTATTCAAAAGGAATGTTGTATGCGAAATAAACGTGAAGAGAGGGCTTTTTAGATCAATGGGGTACGTGATGTAACATGTGTGAATGTGTAGTTGATGCATTTGGCAGGGCCTAGAGAGGTATGTGTGTGTATTATGTATTCGAGAGAGGCATGGATAGAGGGGCCGACAGGGGGGCGTGGGAGAGATAGCATGAGAAATAAGAGTGGGAGAGAGAGAGAGAGAGACGAACATGACATCACAGCAAGAGATTCCCTTGAGTGTGTATATGCAAGGGGGGAGTGGATAGAGGCACCAGGAGAATATTTTTTGTGTGTGTGGTGTTTGTGTTGGTATGTGTGGGTGTGAGAAGATAACGAGACGTGGGGCAGAGGGTGTGTCACCGCATGAGGTCCGGTGGGTCGAGGTGAGGCCCTTTGTTCGGTTCCGTCCTGCGGCACATTGGTCGGCCCGTGTCGCATTTAGGGAGACCCATGGATGACTAGTCGTACAAGACAAAGATAGCATAATTGTGAAGGACTCTATGTCCACTGACAAAGCCGGCTGGGATTTGTAACCCTAGGTTCTCGGACTAAGGTAACCCCTTTATCTCTGATATTACTATTCATCCAACCTAACTCTAAGGGGCATCTTACAGAATGCTCTGCTAGAATCATACTTGTCGATTAGGAAGAAAGGTGTGAGACAATGCGTGAGAGACATGCCTAAAGATAATGTGCGTATAGGAGACACGTAGGCAGGTCTATGTATATAGAAAGGGTCGATGGGGATTGTGCGTGTGTATGCTTGCGAGAGGAAGAGTGCTTGTGATAAAGGTTAATGAAAACAGTCGTAAATGGTTACGAGAGGGAGGGAGGGTTATATTGAGAGCATGTGTGCGAGAAAGACATCTCGGGAGAGAGTGTGTAAGCATGTGTGAGAGACCACCGATGGAGAGTGAGACTACACATACAAGACAACTGTACACATTTATTAAACATATAAATTGTATCCAAATATTAGGATGGGATCATGATATTTGCAGTTCGTGTAAGGAACGGTCATTGATCCATCACACATCTAGATTCTATCGAATTTGAGCATGTCTATGTTATTATTCGACACAATTGATCCACGTAGTTAGTATTTTGAACTCCAGGCAATGCATCGCTTTAGCAATCGAATATAAACGTGAGTATAGTTCATGTTGTGTGTGTAAAGCACATTATACATACGAAAGTTACACAATGAACATTATAAATAGCTACCTATGAACTAGCATACATTTGAATTCAACTTAAGGTGGTTTAAAAAAATCGAATTCAACATGAAGTCCATTCAATTATTTGAATTTGATATCATGGCATTTGTAAATCATACCTAAATTATGGGGCACCAATCTTTGCTCTAATTTTGTACATAATAGCATATGTAGTCGTGTACAAAATAGATTCTAATTTAGCTCCTCCATTCCAAAATAATCGTAGTTATAGGATTTTCAAGTGTCAAAAATTCAAAAAGAAGCGGATAATTTAATGAGGTTTTCAAACATACAAGGTCAAATTTAACGTTGTCTATTTAGGTCAATCCTCAAAGTTCAAGAGTACTCTAAATGTGAATGCTTGTGTTTTAAAAATTCGAATGAAGCGCCAAAAGAGCCTCTACTCGCCCGAAACCGCGTGAGACCAATGTTTGGTAGTACAAGGAAATTACTTTTCTAATAACTCCGACCCGTGAAACCTACCGGCCCGACGTTCAAAGGTCTAAACCGGAGTAGGTTTGTAGCTTCATCTAGACGAAAAACATTCATACACAATGGTCGCCTAAGCACACATGCGCACAGCCGAAATCGCTCCCGCCCACTATTTAGGACACCTGGGATTACCATCCTACCCTCGACCCGCAGTAGGTCCAAAATTTAAGAGGGGGGCAAAGTTTGTACTTTCCCCAAATTTCAAGCAAGCGCGTCCCATATTCTGTTCAAAAAAGCTAAAAACAAGCATGTCCCAGACCGAAACATGGTTCTCCCCCTCCCCCCCCCCCGCCCACCC